>NC_143254.1:130935749-131245976 GCF_984573655.1 Nuphar pumila | reverse complement strand
GAGAGACGAAGAGAGCCCAAAGGAGGTCAAGTATGCAGAAAATGTGTATTTAAAGAGAGGAAAACCCTATCATACTTCTCGGCTTGGTGGTTTCTATGAAGGTATCTCCCAACTATTTGAAAGGTGAAAAGAATCAAAGTGGCTAAATGTATAGAAAAATACTACTCACGAGGATTTTACCCCACACGGGATCTATGACAGTTATTAATAATGACTCAGAATTAAATATTCGTAGTACTAGATCACCACACGGGATCTGATCTTACAGCTAATCAAGAAGAGCACCTTGGAAACCTTTATGCCCCTTGAAAAAACAGAATATTGAAGATAAGTCTATGTTCACCTTTAAGTCAATTTACCTTATCCTGGCTTTTCTCAACTAATAACATCTTTATTTTCTCACCTTAAAATCCACACTTTTTAACACTTTCTCACACATGACCCTTTTGGTTTTTTTTTTTTTACTTTTCATGCATCTGCTTTGACTCTTTCCACCTCTTGAATTGTTGTCACCTAAACCTACGATCAGGAAATGCCTCCGTAGAAACCACCAAGCTTAGGAGTATGATAGGGTTTCTCCTTCTCTTTAGATACACAAATTTTCTACATACTTGGTTCTTTTTGGAATCTTTTCATCTCTCCATAGGTTCGGTTATTAATGGAGTTTACCTAAAGATAGTGGTTAGAGATCTCCTAGGACCAGCCAAAACAATCTAAGAAGCAAGGCCAAGCAGAAGGTTATTTAATTATGATCTTAAGCTCGTAGAGTTAATTATTTAAATTAAGAAGTCATATATGATCATACATCATTGACTCAAGATATTTAGCTATGAATTCCCATGATTCACAACCAAGCTTGAATACCCTCTGTTTGTTTTGTTCAGCTCGTTTACCAGCCCTAATCATAGGCGAGAATTCCTATATTAAGATCATGTTGCTTTGAGCCCTATTACAGTTGTAAGGGGGCTTGGCTACTTAGATGGGTGGTAAGGTTTTATTCTAAGGGCAAGGGATAAAAGTCAAGGGGTAATCCCTGGCTGATCTTTTTTTTTTTTAGGCAAGCTGGGGTTAGGCAAACCCCTACCAGATATCTATATATTAAGCCCCATGTGGCAGAGGGATTCGAACATGGGCCTTTAGCTTGGCACAGGACCCCGCTTACCACATGGGATACCACCTCGGTGGTAATCCCTCGCTTGTTTATGTATAATTCTTGTTCAAGGTCATAATATGTACTTCCTAGGAGCACAAGATCAGTTTCTAAGCTTTGTTTACCTGGTGTGACACCACACAAATTGCATCCAAGGGTGTTGGTTTAATGAAAATACACTTGGGAATCTGGGATTAACTAGTTTCAACCGATGTTGTCAGTATCGGTATTGGTCGATGTATCGTTTGGCCAATGATTCAGGTGGTGAATCATTTGGAATCAACAAAAAAATAATTAAAAAATATTATGTGTCTATCATAACGTGACACGTGTTAAAGATATTATTTTAATATTTTTAGATTTATTAAAAAATAGCCGATTCACGGATGAAGCTTATCGATTTTCTGCCAATATGATACGCGCACCAATACTGACAACATTGGTTTCAATGTTTTGATTTTGATTTTATTGATGCAAGTTGTCTTGATCAAATTGGACTCTATAGATGTGATCTACATCATTCATTTAGTGAATAGACATTTAAATTGCCTAAATCTGACTTGTGTGCAGAATTTTTGATGATTCAAAAATCAATGGTTGACAAAATATAAAATTTTGTGATTTAAAAAATTATATTTTTTGGTCAAAGAGATACAATCTAAGGGTCAATTCTTATTAAAAAGATCATGTTGAATCCATTTATAAAGTCGGATTTGATCAAAATAACTTGCATCATAAGATTTAAGAGAGGTATAAGATAGGGGATGACATAATGGATGAGTGAAACCCAACTTACATGTGACTGAGTAGCCTCTTTGTAGAACCAGACATTATCCTGTGAGATATTTGAAAAGGTTATTAAAATATGATTTTAATTATTTTAATATCAACTTTTAACGTGCCACAGCTCACAGCCATATTGACTCATTGAGTGCAATTTGAACCATAGTAACAATATCACGTATATATGGGGGAAAACTCGATATATATCTTAGCTACCGGAAGCATCCCTTTTGGGGAAAAAAGCGCTTCCAAAGCGAGAAGTGCCATGCTTCCCCCAAAAGGGGGAAGCGTGGGGGGATCTCGCTTCTCCATTTGTAGGAAACACACTTCCCACTTGCTTCTCAAATCATTTTGAGTTTCTTTTTTTCTTATACATAGATTCCAGATATATTGGTGTGCTTGGATTGAATATTAGGTGGCATCAATCACATTGTCTCAAGCCAACAGCACTCTTAGGCACGCGGGTGGAAGAGGAAACTCAGTGTTTGGAGACCAATGTGTATGGATAGTCTTGGTGCATATGGATGTTGTCATGTGAAGCGAGGGTTGTGAGTCATCTTTGGCACAACCAGTTGTGTGGGTGATAAAAAGGCACTCGATGTTGAAGTAGACGATGGGAGTTTGGCAGAAGATGTTTGTGTAATGTATGGTGTTTAGGAGTGGCAATCGGGTCGGGTTGGCGGGTCAGAATACCTCAACACGAACACGACCCGTTTATTAAACGGGTAACCCGACACGACACAGTTAACCCGTTTAATAAATGGGTTGGGTCGACACAACACGATTACACGACACGGCGACCCATTTATTAAACGGGTCAACCCGATAACATAGACATTTTTGTTTACGATTTGGTTTGGTTCAGACTATTGGTCAAACAGGAGTTAGGGTTAGATAAGTTTATATATATATATATATATATATATATATATATATATATATATATATATATATATATATATATATATATATATATAAACGGGTTGACGGGTTCGTGTAAACGGGTTGACCCGCCTGCCTAACCCGTTTATTAAATGGGTCAAACGGATTGGCGGGTTGGCATACCCCTAACACGAACATGACCCATTTAATAAACGGGTTAGGCGGGTTGACCCGTTTATGACACGAACCCGTTTAAGCCAAACCCTAACCTGGCTAAGAAGCGGGTTGGCGGGTCGGGTCAGATTTTGCCACCCCTAATGGTGTTGCAAGGGTTGGAATGTGGCAAGGGCAGTGTGAAGCATTATTAATTGGAAAATACATCAGACGTAGTAGCGGGTGGTATGCATTGAGCTATCAGTGACATGTAGTGGTAGCATGTCATGCAATTGGTAATAGTATCAGTGTTGGTGCGACGGTGTGTGGTGACATAGGGCGTAGTAGCAGGTGGTATGTGTTGAGCTATCGGTGACGTATGATGGTAGCATGCCATGTGATGGACATGGTGTGTTGTTTTACATTGTGTTGGATCAGCGGACTAGAGGATGGATGCCTTGGAGATTTAGTTAAGTGTCTCTTAACTCAGGATAATATTTCTCATGTGTAGCGTTTGGTGCACACAGGAAGTGCATGTGGGTTAGGATTAATTCTCTCGGGAATCACATTATGTGGTTTTAAAAGTGCATGGCGGCACGAGGTCGGGCAAGTGAGTGCCTACGCGTCAATGAGTAATCTGAGTAGTGTTGCTCACTAAAACATATAGTTATCAATTGGTCCGAAGGTTGGGGTCGACAACAACCTTCCTCAATCGTGAAGTACCTGCAGGTCTCCTAGGTGACGCTTTCAGGAGACCACGCCACAGCTTTCGTAGTGCGACTTTGCTGTTGAATTTGAGTTACTGGTTCAGTGGCATATAAGCGTCTCTCCATCTTCAAAACTTGAACGATGATTGCTTCATGAAGAGAATTGTGGTGTCATGCATAGGGTAGTGTGGTGTCATGCATAGGGTAGTGCAGGAAGCCCTGGCTTGAGCTAGGTCGTTGCATGTGAGGTGGTGCATCAGGTTGAACATATGTCTAAGCAACTACTTATAGGGTGATGTGCAATGCCAATAATCATTTTGATAGTCGCACATTGGATGATGTGCAGGGCCTAAGGTCATTAGGCTAGCCAGGTTGGGTTCACTTGGCGCAGTACATGTTCACCAAAAATTAGCCCGTGACACATTATAAGCTTTAATTTAATGATTGAATGGGTTTGCATTTAATCTAATGGGTCTATAAACATAGGACATAGTGTTTTGTTTTGTTTTGTTTTGTTTTTTCAAAGTTTTGGTTTCAATCCAAATGGATATAGATCTAGAACTGAGTTAGGCATGTAAATAGTTTGGATTCAGGTTGGATATGGTCAATACCAGATTTGACTAATCACATGTTGGTTAAATGGATTCTGGATCTTATTCAAACTCGGATTGTGAAAAGCTGATACTGTACTTGATTTTTCACATGTAATCCAATTCCACTATCCATCAAATCTGGATAACTATCAGATTCAGTAGCAAAAAATCAAAACCAGATCTACAACTTATTATAATCAAACATGGTTTTGCTCACAAATTGAAATAAATGAAGTCGATTGAGCTATGATATTGGACAAAATCAAATCCATTGACATCTATGAAGATTATGATATGAGTAGGGAACCATGTGTTATTTTATTTATAATATTAAAAGTAGCTAAAACTAACAATTAGTGTTGTTGTCCTCATAATAAATATCTTTTGATTTTCTAATTATATATTTATATTTAGCCTTAATAAATATTAGGTCCTGATAATTTGACAATATGTAGCCGATATATATGCGATATCCGATATTGATAGCAGACAATAAATTCCCTATATATTAATGAGCTCTATAGTGACTAGTTAGTGAAATAGTTTTCTCTAGCTATAATATATATATATATATATATATATATATATTAAAAAAATAAACTATATTTTTTAAAAATCATACTTTTTTTATGAAAAAATCGGCTTATGAAAATATCGTTAAACAACTTTTAAAATATCGGCGATATTTGTGATCATAATTCATAAGCGAGCTACCCCGACTACATCCTCAACGATCTCCCGCGTTACTGAATTCGAAAACCTTCCTTCCTCCCAAAACCCTAGCGAACCAGTTTTGGCATCACAGTCGAGATCGAGAAAAAGGAGAAGGGAGGAAGGGGGACGAAGATGTCGATATCGAAGAGCTCGAAGATGCTGTAGTTCATCAATTACAGGATGAGGGTGACGATCCAGGACGGCCGCCAGCTCGTCGGCAAGTTCATGGCCTTCGATCGCCACGTGAACCTCGTGCTCGGCGACTGCGGGGAGTTCCGGCGGCTCTAGCCGGACAAGGGCCAGAAGGGGGAGGAACGCGTGGACCGCCAGTCCCTCGGCCTCGTCCTCCTCCGCGGCGAGGAGGTCGTCTCCACGACCGTCGAGGGGCCGCCCACGCCGGAGGAGTCCCGCGCCAAGGGCGTCGTTGCGCCGGCCCCGGCATTGGCCGTGCCTCTTTCCGCGGCATCCCGACCGCGCCCCTCGTCCAAGCCCAGCCCGGGCTCTCCGGTCCCGTCCGCGGAGTCGGCGGCCTCGCCCCTGGTATGATGCAGCCGCAGATCTCGCGCCCGCCGCTCCTACCCGCTGCCCCTCCCGGAATCCGGATGCTGGGAATCCCCGGACAGCCCCCCCTCCCCCCCCCCCCCCCCCCCCCGGCCTTTTCCGCGGCCTCCACTGTCGCAGTTTGCGGCGAGGCCTGGCGTGCCTCCGCCTATGCCGGGAGCTGGACTGGGCATGCCCCCTCCGCTGCAGCCGTTCGGCGTCCGGCTGATGGTTCCCCCTCCTCCGCAGGTGATGAGGGGCCCTCCGTCTCCTATGCGGCCGGGAATGGTGCCTCCTTAGCATCGGCCTGGGACGCCACCTCCGCCTGCAGGATCTGTTCCGGTGTTTGCCCCGCCTCGGCCCGGTGTTCCCCCTCCGCCTTCCAACCAGCAGCAGCAATGAGGGTAAATGGATTTCGTTTTCTTCTCTTCTGCGGTGATGGTTTGTATAGGAATGAAGGCTGCGTTTTGCTATGGAAGGGATTGATTATTATGGGTTCTTTTCCTTTAGTTTTTTCTTTCTTTCATTTAACTGTGACGTCTCTCTCTCTCTCTCTCTCTCTCTCTCTCTCTCTCTCTCTCTCTCTCTCTCTCTCTCTCTCTCTCTCTCTCTCTCTCGATCAATCGATCGATCGATCGACTTGAGAAGGACTCATTGTAATCGTGTTTCAGAATGGTGGTATGTTTAGTTACGCTTCCCTAATTGTTGAGAGATGCGTTCTTAGTTTGCTGACGAGCGGATGGAGTTTTGTGATGTCGTATATTTTGTGGCTTATACTCTTAAATTTAATCGCCCTGGATTCTTATAATTTCATTTCTTTGTTGAACTGGAATGCTGTGCACCAAATTTAATAACAGTGTTCTCACAGGCAGTTTCCAGGCCACCCAATGTTCCATACATTTTTCTTTACTTTGATCTTCTTAAAATCTTCTTATTGTGCCGTCTCTATTTCTTCATTCCCTCTCAAGCAATTAACGGGTCTTGCTTCTTGCCTGGTTCATTTGTAATACCGCAAACTTCAGCCTCTTATTACCAATTGTTCCAATTCTCCCGTTCCTTCCATATCTGCCAGTTCCATTTGCTCCAAAATCCTTGAAACAATACAAGGATGGGCATCCTCATATCGATCCAAGTCCTACATCTTCTGTCATTTCAGATTGAAACATTATTGATTTCGGCAGGGATTCCGGAAAGGAATTTCGAGGATGTGTTGATGTGTTAATTACCAATTCTCATAAAAGCGATGATCATTGAATGAAGTCAAATGTCTGAGACATTGATAATCTGGGTCTGTTTATACATTTTTAATTCTCTTGAAATAGTTAGTAAGTTGAAACTGGCATTGTTCAAAGTGTAGGAATTGCTCAACTCCAAGGTTATCTTTGATCTTTTGTGGCTTATGTGAGTCTCAGAGACAGTTGGGTACTATTGATATGAATCTTTTTTGTTCAGGATATCTTTAAAACTTCGGATGCTTGATCTTTGAGCAAGCATGTCTTACTATAAGCATTTGCAGAGTACAATTCTAATGGCATCATGTATTAGGACCGAAAGATGAACTGTTGTATGATTAAGTTAGCTTGGTCAAATACATAGTGAAAATTGAGTAATCACTCTGGTGCAGTGCAAACTGATATTTGGAATCAACAGTTGTAGCCATTCTATGCTAACTCAATGTACTGGTTTGAGCCTTTGAGTTCTGAGTTTCTGAACTGTGCATTCTTCTTTGTTTATGGTTGAGTTAGAGGCTTTCATTGTGTTCATAAGGTGTGTGTTCTTATCAGTTGATGCTTGATACAGTTGCAAGATTGAAAATGAAGTGAAAAATAAGGCCTAATGGTTTTTCAGAGATCATGAAAGAACATGGAGTTAGACTTGGTTGTGCTCACGTTCTTGCTTGAATACTAAAAGGTGGGAAGTTTTTAATGCAGGCGAAATGGCTAAGCTTATGATCAAAAGAGTGTGGTTTTTGTTAAGGTTCTTACATGGGTTGATTCCAGTTTCTGAGTTTTGTGACCTGTCTCAAATAATTTATTTAGTGTTCTAGATAATGTCAAATTGACAGAGACATCCAGCTGGAGTTTACAGGCACATGAATGAAGCAAAAGTGCCCATCCAAAGGCTCATTTTGCATCCTTCAAAAATAGGATTGGCATTATGTTTGACAAATTTCTTGCGCTACTTCTGTGAAGGGATACTTGTGATTTTTGTTCATTAGGGTATTGTGCCTACTTGGTTTACTGGTCATTCTTTCTTTAAGGTACATTTCTAAAGGCACGTTATTGTTGTTTTAGGGCATCTAACATGGGAAGAACTTGTCATGGTCAACGCTTTAAGAGGATTTGCAAAGTGAAGATCAACCCTCATGCATCTCTTGAAAACTACAAAACTTGTTTGTTGCAAATGGTACTTAAGGAAGATGAAATATATATCATGAATCCCTTCTCCAGTTGGATCGCCCATTCTTTATTGAAGGTGCACATTTTACTATATGGCTGTTAAATTTGCCTTCTGTATGTGGTACCTATGGAAACTTCATCAGGATTTCATAGACTTCAGGTGAATTCAAGTTTGAGGAAGGTGGTAGATGACCTTTAGTGGGCAAGTAGGGCCTAATAGCTTAAGAAGTTAAATAAAACTGTGCCACACACTAGCTTCACTTTATTTTAATTGTAATTAACAAGTTCCATTAAAACAATAAAAAACTAAATCAACAAGTAAAACCCATCAGTTCTGAGTGACTAACAATTCAACCACTTCAAGGTCGGCCATTGCTTTCTTTTCTTTCTTGACAAGTGCCTAACTTTTAGTTTATAATGAATCAGGTTATTATTATTATTATTATTATTATTATTATTATTATTTTATTTATAACCTGAAGAAATTGCACCCAGCACGAAGACCTGGTTGTGCTGGCTCAACCTGCCATACCTACTGTCATCATGCTGGCTGTGTAAAACCTTGAGGCTACAGTTGTGCTGGGCGTCGGCCTGTGCAGAGGGGGGGGACGCTCCAAAAAATAACCACTCACATGTGAAAGAAACAGAAGACTTTAAGCTCAAACAATTCTTTTTCTTGCTTTATGTTAGTATACTAGCACCTATCATACGAAGAATCAATATGTAGTGGGAAGCTACCTGACTGCACCCCTACCAGATGGTACCCGATTGCTTGGGACCGTTAGTGGGTAGGGTTGGTACACTTTCTATCTGGTAGTTTCCATTTCTCTAATCACCCTTTATCTTGCAATTTCTCAAGATTTTGGCTTCGTTGATTTATTTCTTAAAGAGTATAAAGAGGTACCATATCCGATTCAAATTGAGTCTCCCACTCGGCGTGCACACCATTGGGCCACATGCGCCAAGCGTTTTCTCACAAAGTGCATTTGTTTCATTTCCCACAAGGAAATGACCCTTTTCCCATGAGAGAAGTATGTTTCCACATGAAAAAGTGGGCCCTAATACGTTGTAGCCTCGGGGTGAGACATGCACCTCACAAGTTCGAGGCACATGCCTCAAAACACCCTGTGGCTCAGCCTAACGCTTCAAGGCCTGAAGCAAACTCTCCACCTCCTAGTGTACTTGTACTAACACTAGGCATGAACAAATTTCATCTACGAATGCCCTGTATGAATGAGTTGGAGTGGTTAAAGACCTGGTCCAGAAACAACGGCCATGTGTCCCATGTGGTCAGTTTATGTTATATGGAGATGAAAGGACTCACAATTGCAGAATAATATTTGATTATTTTGAGCAAAATTAAATACCTTCTATTGGTGAAAAACAACCAACAAATATACAAAACATGAAAATTTTTG
This sequence comes from Nuphar pumila, assembly GCF_984573655.1. NCBI lineage: Eukaryota > Viridiplantae > Streptophyta > Magnoliopsida > Nymphaeales > Nymphaeaceae > Nuphar > Nuphar pumila. The sequence continues at coordinate 131,236,637 of NC_143254.1, read as the reverse complement.
GCCCTTACTGTACACATTCTAAACTACTCAAGATTTACATACGATAGCTGATTGAAAAAAGATTTACATAGGATAATTTGTATGAACTGAACATGTTAAGCTTCTCTGGAAAAGCCATGCGCGGATGCAACAATTAGCAAAGCTGATCTAATTTGAAAGTGATACCATGTAAGCGTGCAACATGTTAGCTTGTATGTTCAACCGCTGATGCCGCACCAGTTTCCTGATTAATTTCTGGAGAAAAAATTGATGACAGGACCATGTTTCAGCTGCCTTTCAGTATGTCCAAGCATTCTTTTTGCTCTCTGTTCTATTGAGAAGGAAGGTGGTGTACATGCTATAGAAATGGCTCATGTAGAACCTTCCAAGGGTTATTCAATATACATTGTATAGTTTTCAAAATTTTCCTAGCCTCGAAATGCTTCCTGCACATGCACATTGACAAATTTCCACTTGATCAAATACAACTTTAGTTAGTTCGGTAAAAAATAATTGCACTTGTTCTTGCAGTCGAATAAAGAAGTTTCTATAACATCTATGTTCTCTGCACCTGAAATAGAATAACTGGGTAATAAAACTTTGCACATCTCCATTGTACCAGAGCTCGAAGAATAGGTGTCAAATGCTGCAAAACCAGAGTTGTAAATCATGAGATGGAAATTGATCCAAATTTGTTCAATAAGACCTGATAATAAGTATCACTCATTGTTTGGCTGTTGCTTCTCAATATTTTATGGCACTGAATTGGTTATGCATATATTATTTATGTTGACACAAAGTATTAGTTATATGCAATGCAAATGGATTGACAGACGTAAAACTTTATTAAATTTACCACAATAAACATCTTCAGAAAACCAAAACTGCATCTATAGGTGTTCATATCTCCTATTGGAGCAATGATACTATAACTGTAAAGAAGCAATTGATAGCGAAACTATAATGAAAGTATTGCCAGTAAGAGCATGCAATAGCTTACGCACAGCAGCATAGGTACCGGACATTCAGAAACTAATTTGCAAACAAGAACTTCTGCTTAGCCTAAATAACTAATCAAGTTACACGTTCAGCCTTCATGTTCTATATTAACTAGTAATTTTCACGGAAATAACCAGTAAGCTGATATCAGTGAAAGTATTTTGCATATATCTAAAGATGGTGACTAATCCTATAGCAAAAAAACAATGATAATGTACCTGAGGGTTTTGAATGAATTGGCACTTTGATAAGAGCTGTATGAGCAGCACCTCTGATGCAATAATGAGACACATCAAGGTGCCAGCTTCCATCTCTACTTGTTCCAAACACTTGTGTGATTGCATGAAGAAGCATTCTTCGAAAATAATGCACATTATTGTCTCCTATTCTTCTCATTAACTGCAAAATATTTGGAATATTAGAAAAAAGATGTCAAACAGGTACATGTATATTCAAGCTCTCTCTCTCTCTCTCTCTCTCTCTCTCTCTCTCTCTCTCTCTCTCTCTCTCACACACACACACACACACACAAACTTCCGAGAACATGTGATACATGTGTGTGCATGCATGCACATGTATTTTAAGAAGTTGATAGCACTACCGGATGAGATGAAGTACTTACGAAATATACTGGATGTTAGGGGAAACTGAAATGAAGACCCCTTTGGTTTAAGATTCTTCAATTGACGAAATTTACTTGGTTTGTCATTTTTTACAGCAGAACTACTTGCTTCTCCTATGGAAATATCAGTGTTCATTTTAACCTTCTCATGATAAATAGCGGGAGGTGCAAGCCTCAGCCGAGGTAGGGTATCAATTTGAAGTGTCCTCTGAACCTTTTGAAGATTATTCAGGATATCAAACTGCAAAACAATTATTCAGATAGTATATTAAGGGTTAAACGTCATATACAGATGTTATGTTAAAGAATAAACTCTTACCCGAGATATCTGTTGAAGTCCATAAGGTCTCTCAATGAGATCAGATTCGTGTAATGGTTGGGCAGGTATGCTGCCTTGTCTCTGTTGAGATCTCGAAGAGGCATGTTTCACTAATCCATTTTCTACAAGGATGGACTTGCTTCTGGCTCGAGAAGGGTTCTTATTTGGCATACATATGGGACACTCAACTGAGGAATTTTTATTAAGTTCATTTCCACCAACTTCACACTGCACATGTACTGCATGTCCACAATGGAAAACATGGATGCTTGATATAGAAGGTTCCTTGGTCAGTGGGCTGCTACATATACAGCAGATACGACTCTGTGGAGCATATGCATGTGATGCTCCCTTCTTGAGTAAGCTCATGATATAATATGTATCATCCTCAATCAGAATCTTCGCAGTGTCCTGATTTAAGAGCAGCAAGAGAGTCAGATAATCAAAAGTGAAAGTAACGAACAATATCTTCTTAAGTCAACCTACAGTACCACTGTTTTATGAGTGATTGTTAGTCCTAAAGCAAAATGGCTGGAAAATTATACATCATAAATCACCTATTGATAGATTACATTGTCAATGATCTTTTGTTTTTCAATTTCTTGGTTTTAAGAACTCACTGCAGGTGTCTTCCAAATGATAAGCAAAGGTACACTGTCCTGTACGAACAATGAAAAAAGGGCCCAAACAATAAAAGCAGATAGAAGTGGAAATCACTCATATCGAACATCAACTGTATCTCCCATGGAAGGAAAATTATAGTCCATATATAAAGATAGTATGGTTATTCTATGTAAAATCAGAATGATATTATGCATCAATTACATTTTTGCTTGGGCTAGTTCATGTTTATGCATTTTAATCAAATTTTTCTGTGTTTGACTCTTGAAAAGGGCCCAATCGTGTACCACTATAATAAGCATTATCAGAAATTACCTGAATTGAGGGAGTGGTTTAAAGATTCGAAAAGTAGGATTGGAAAAGCAAAAAAAAACTAGGATTCAAGCGATATGTACCAGGATTCTGCGCTCATAGCCATAAGTACCCAGCATGCCCAATATAGTTGCTTTAAAATCACCAAATTGCTGGTTCCCATTATCAGAAAGGAGCTTAGTCATGATGGTCGGAAGAGGCACATAACCCACCATTCCTTCAATAATTTCTCCTACAAACTGGGAGATCACTGTTCGTGAAATGCGAGCTGTTTTTTCAAGCCCTGAAATCCCTGTGTTATGTGAAGTAGCAGAACCATCTACCAGTGTATTAAAATTCTCAGTGGCCTTCATAACTTTAAAGGGATTTCCAGGTCCAAACAGATGCCTTAATGGCTTGCAGAAACTATACACAAATCAACAAATATGGTGTCCAAAAGTTAATGATGAACTATTCTAGGAATAATGCATTGAAGATTTGTAATTTAATCAAGCAATTGAACCTACGAGTCAAGCAAGTGGAACCACAGTGACTCAGACTCTTGAGGATCCAGACGCAGGGTATTTCTCTGGCACAAGCCTACAGAAGACTGCAAAATGTCATGAACAGATCTAACCTGCATGGGAGCATAGTTGCTGATATATCAGGCATCTATCGTTGAATGACAAATAATGACCTGAATGCAAAAAGAGTTCATACAAACCTCTGCTGTGTTTAAAATGGTATTCAGCTGCTCCGACTCACTAATGCTAAAAGTTGTTTCAACGACTTTACTTCTAACAGTGGAGTAAATATTGTCTAATTTGGAATCAATACCAGATAAAATAAGTGATAAGGAACTTCCTATATCACCAACTCTTTCCAATAAGAATGCAGCTGCATCAGTCACCCCATAATCCTGGCAAAGACGCAAACAGTGCTCCAATCTGTAGTTTTCAAAAGTCTCCAAGAACCTTAGTACTGATCCAGGTTCGAATTGACACAGGAGCTGCAAAACAGAAGCACTTGGTCTGTCATGAAAAGTTTTGACCTTGCATATGACAGGAAAAACCTATAATAGAAGTGCAAGGAGAACTTTTAATAAAATTTATCACATCAATCATAATTAATGTAACTAGGTAAGAATATGATGTGGATTACGAATGCATAGATACCAATTATTTTCAATTGGAGCTTTATGTTAAAATGTACACTCAAAATCAATATTGTAAGTATAAATATATATACTTATATACATAGAGATACGTATACATATTTTATATGTATAGGTATCTCTATATATAAGTATATATATTTATACATTTTTATCCTTTTTTTACCCGAAAGGGTATTTTTGTCATTTTACATTTTGCGCATATTCCATTTGGAATATGCTGTAATTTTTCCATTATTTTTGTAATTCTTTTAATTTTTATTTTTTTCTTTTTTGCACTCTCAAAAAGTGCATTGGGGGTCTCCCCAATAGAGTCGTTGGGGAGCCCCCAACGGTCACAATTGTGACCGTTGGGAGCTCCCCAACGACTCCTTTGGGGAGCCCCCTCTTGCCTCCTTCCTTCTTGTATAAACAGGGGTGTTCCCCCCTTTGTATTTACTTAAGCTTGAGAGTCTCAAGCATTTGCTTTTATATATTGAAATACATGCATTATTGCATGTTTATTATTTATACACTTTTTGTGTATTTTGTTCAAGTGTTGTGAGAGTGCTTTCGTGCACTTCTTTTATAAGGTTTTTATGTTTGTTTATGTATTGTCTCTTCGTAGACAATTTCACATGGTATCAAAGCTCGGTTGTTGATTGGAGATCGTGAGATCCGCCTTTGTTCGAGTGCCTCGAAAACCGTGCCTTCGGATTTTTTGAGATTGAAGTGGTGGATCTTGCTTCTCAAATATTTTAGAAGGATCTTGTGCTAAGAAGAAGTTGAAACATCGTATTGGTACGTCTTTTTTCTTCTTCTCTCTACGTCTTAATGGGTGAGAAAGAGTCTCACTTTGCCCTTGGCTTCAAGTTGAATGGGTCCAACTATCATATTTGGGCCGGGAATATGGAGGCCCACATAAAAGGAAAAGGATTGTGGGGTTATGTGCAAGGAACAATTCCGGAACCGGAACCCAAGATAACCATAATGGACGGAAGTGAAATCAAGATTCTTGAGGGAGAGGAAAGGATCAAAGCTCTTGAAGAATACTCAAAGAAACACGACGAATGGGAAATGAAGAATTTCAAGATTCTTTCTTGGTTCTTCGCATCCGTCGAAACGAAGATTAATGCCAACATTATCAAATTCAAAAAGGCATCGGAAGCTTGGCATTATCTCGAGAAGATGTATACATCAAGAGACCTATCTCATAAGTATTACCTTCAAAAGAAGGCCCTCTCCCTTACTCAAGGTGAAATGTCTATTAGGGAATATTTTGCCGATCTTTCCTCTATTTGGGATGAGCTCTCTATGCTTGAACCAAAATGGAGTGGAGAGGCAATTGAACTTCGCCACAAGCAACTTGAAGAAGATCGTTTCTTCAATTTTTTGAATGGGTTGAGACCGGAATTTGAGCAAATAAGGTCATCACTTCTATCCTCATTTACTCCTCCCTCTCTTGAAGATGTTCTCACCAAATTAAGTGGTGAGGAGACTCGTATGAATTTATGTAAACAAGGACCAAGTGTTCTTATGGTTCCTTGTAATTATGAAGAAAATAATGAGGTTAATGCCGTATCAAGACCCGGAAATAATGTAAAGACCTATCGTCCTCCTCACTTTAAATTCCAAAATCAAGGAGGAGATGGTGGACAAAGAGGGAAGCGGGACTATAGCAAGACTATATGTCACTTTTGTAAAGAACCGGGGCATATCAAGCCGGTATGTCCCAAATGGAAGAAGCTCCTTGCTATGGCCACCACCGGCGCACCACAAAAGGAAGAGGCATCATCAAGTGGGTCACTCTCGTTGAACCAAATAATGGAAGCCCTTCAACCTCTTCTCAAGGGAGCTACATCCGGTGCCGCCGTGTCTACTTCTTCCATTCCAGGTAAAGTCCCTTGGCTTTTGGACTCAGGTGCATCCTTTCATATGTCCCCAAACATGTTTTCACTTTCCGATTATTCAAAAAATGCTTCTCCATCCTTTGTTTCCACTGCGGATGGAACTTCTCTTGAAATTAAAGGAATAGGTAATTTTGAAACTCAAGATTTTTTTATTCCAAAAATTAGATTTATACCTAAACTTAATTTAAATCTTCTTTCTGTTTCTCAACTCTCGGATCATGGTTGTGATATTAAATTTTCATGTGATAAATGTTTAATACAGGATCGCCTGTCCGGGAAATTGATTGGGGAAGGCTTTAGAAAAGGCGATTTATACTACATGGAATCTCTTCGAGTTCCAAAATCTTTTTGTAATGTTGCCCGAAACAAAGATATAAACATGTGGCACAAAAGACTTGGTCATCCTAATATCACCAAGTTGTCTTACTTACATTTTGCAAAAGACCTATGTAAAAGTTCCTTTTCTTGTAATGACTGTATTCTCGGAAAAATGAAAAGTTTACCTTTTGAGCAAAGAACTATGTTCTCATCAAAACCCTTTGAAATTGTTCATTCCGATGTTTGGGGACCGGCACCTGTTGTCTCAAAAGGAGGTTTTTCTTATTATGTTATTTTTGTGGATGATTTCTCTAGATATTCATGGATTTTTTTTCTTAAATTCAAACATGAAGTCTTTTCATGCTTTAGAACTTTCCATTCGATGATCAAAAATCAATTTAATAGTAACATAAAGATTTTTAGAAGTGATTCTGGAGGAGAATATCTCTCCAACCAATTTAAAATATATCTTGAAGATCAAGGAATCATTCACCAAAGATCTTGTCCTAAAACCTCCCAACAGAATGGGTTGGCCGAAAGAAAACATAGACATATTATTGAGACCACTAGAACCCTTCTTATTTCCCAAAACATACCAAAAAATTTTTGGGCTGAAGCTGCTCTTGCTTCTGTTTATCTGATAAATCGTTTGCCTTCTAGATTATTAGGAAAAATATCCCCTTTTGAGATTTTATATAAACTTGAACCAGATTATAATAGGTTACGAGTCTTCGGGTGTAAGTGTTTCATACTTACGGATAAGAATGACAAACTCTCTCCCAAGGCTATCCCCTGCGCTTTTCTTGGCTATTCTGAAACTCAAAAGGGATTTCGGTGTTATGATCTTCGAGAAGATAAGTTATATGTCTCTAGAAATGTAACTTTTTTGGAAAATGAAAGTGGATTTGAAAAAAATGTTTCGCAACAAGAAAATTTTGATTATTCCTTCCTTTTTGACTTATTGTCTAGTAATGATGATATATCTAGTGATGATGATGTATCATCAAACCATGATGAGGACATTGAGGGTAATGTCGAAGAGCATAACCAACAAGAAGGCAGGAGTTCAAGTGATCCAATAACATACTCACGTAGAAACCAAGACACCTTTAGAAGTGCTATTGATCAATATAGTGAACTTGTTCCTGTTCTCGATCACCGTAGATCTGAGAGGAATAGGAGACCTCCAACTCGTTTTGTCTCCTTTGATTCCTTTTCACCCCGATATAGGGCTTGTCTTAGTGCCATTCATTCTTATTTTGAACCTAGAAACTTTGAAGAAGCTAAAAAATGTATAGAATGGCAAGAAGCTATGCAAAATGAACTTAATGCTCTTAAAAGGGCTGAAACTTGGGATTTCGAAACTCTACCCATAGGAAAGAAAACTATAGGTTGTCGATGGGTTTTTAAGGTTAAAACTAAGAGTGACGGATCCCTTGAAAGGTATAAAGCTCGCTTAGTTGCAAAAGGATATGGGCAAGAGTATGGAATTGATTATGAAGAAACTTTTGCTCCTGTAGCCCGAATGGTTACAGTTAGATGTCTCATTACTATTGCATCTATTAAAAATTGGAACATTTTTCAAATGGATGTGAAAAATGCTTTTTTAAATGGTGATCTTAACGAAGAAGTATATATGGATGCCCCACCAGGCATGAAGATTCCTGAAAATAAAGTTCTTCGTCTTTGAAAGGCTCTTTATGGATTGAAACAGGCTCCCAAAGCCTGGTATGATAGATTTACCAGTGTAATGTTGGAAAATGGTTTCTTCTCATGCTATACTGACACTGCTCTATTTACTAAGAAATCTAAAGCAGGGATTGTAATATTATTGCTCTATGTTGATGATATGTTAATTACAGGTGATGATGTTCAAGGAGTCAAGGGTATTAAGTCCGTCTTGACTTCAATATTTGAGATGTCAGACTTGGGTTTTCTGACATATTTTCTTGGAATTGAGGTTGCTTATTCGCAACGTGGTTATTTTTTATCTCAGTCTAAACTTGCTTGTGAGATTATTGACAGATCCGGGATTTCTGATGACAAAGTATGCGAAACTCCTGAAGTTGTGGGAGCAAAAATGAAAATTGACGATGGTGTTCCTTTAACCGATCCTACCCCTTACAGGCAGCTGGTAGGTTCGTTAATGTATCTTAGTATTACTAGACCTGACTTATCACATGTTATACACATCGCCAGTCAGTTTCAGCACGCTCCCACAACCGTTCATATGAGTGTTGTTCTTCGCATCGTCAGATACTTGAAGGGCACAATAAATAAGGGAGTATTTCTATCTTCTTCTTCTGATTTAAAATTACTTGCTTATACTGACTCAGATTGGGGAGGTGACCCTAGTAACCGTCACTCCACCACTGGTTTTTGTGTTTTCCTAGGTGAATCTTTGATTTCATGGCGGTGTAAAAAGCAACAGAAAGTTTCTTTGTCATCCACTGAAGCCGAATACAGAGCCATGGCATCCACTACCATGGAAATTGTATGGATTCGACAACTTTTGGAAGATATAGGAGTACCTATCCGAGAACCAACAAAGTTGTGCTGTGACAATAAAAGTGCAATCTATATTGCCAAAAATCACACCTTTCACGAGCGAACAAAGCATATAGAGATGGACTGCCATTATGTCAGAGAAGAATACTTGAAGAAGGTCATTGATCTACCATACATGACGTCTGAGTATCAACTTGCGGACTTCTTCACAAAAGCTCTTTGTTCGCCTAGATTTCATTTCCTTCTGGACAAACTTGCGGTTATCACACCGTAAGTTTGAGGGGGGGTGTTAAAATGTACACTCAAAATCAATATTGTAAGTATAAATATATATACTTATATACATAGAGATACGTATACACATTTTATATGTATACGTATCTCTATATATAAGTATATATATTTATACATTTTTATCCTTTTTTTACCCGAAAGGGTATTTTTGTCCTTTTACATTTTGCGCATATTCCATTTGGAATATGCTGTAATTTTTCCATTATTTTTGTAATTCTTTTAATTTTTATTTTTTTCTTTTTTGCACTCTCAAAAAGTGCATTGGGGGTCTCCCCAATAGAGTCGTTGGGGAGCCCCCAACGGTCACAATTGTGACCGTTGGGAGCTCCTCAACGACTCCTTTGGGGAGCCCCCTCTTGCCTCCTTCCTTCTTGTATAAATAGGGGTGTTCCCCCTTTGTATTTACTTAAGCTTGAGAGTCTCAAGCATTTGCTTTTATATATTGAAATACATGCATTATTGCATGTTTATTATTTATACACTTTTTGTGTATTTTGTTCAAGTGTTGTGAGAGTGCTTTCGTGCACTTCTTTTATAAGGTTTTTATGCTTGTTTATGTATTGTCTCTTCGTAGACAATTTCACACTTTAGATACCCCCCCATAAGAACCCAACCATGAGAGTGCTCTAAAGCATACTCACCAATATCAGCCTTGGCAATATATTGGCAACTGGCAAGCCATGTTTTTTCTTACAAGCCTCAAGAAAATCTCACAGAAAAAAATATTTTAGGAAAAATATCATGTAAATTATCTTTTATAACTGTTTTTTATTTCCAAAAAACAGCAGTAAAGTGGAAAAGCATCAACATAAAGAAAATATTTAACCAAATGAGAATTATTTTTTAATTTAAAAAAAGGAAACAACAAGATATTCACCTAAGATGGTCCTGATATTTTCCAAGATTTTCTCAATGACATTGCAATATGTTTAAAAAATATCACATTGTTTTCCTATAAAATCATCCCTTTAGTAATAGTATCATGATAGGTTCAAAATATTGGTAATATATCCCCGACAGGTTGGAGTAGCAAATTGAATTTAGGTAAAAAAGATCACCCCAATGAAGGTGGTGAAAATGTGAGGTACATCGTGAACTGAAAAAAGCAACTGATGTCTGCCAAATTACAGTGTCAATTTATCAAAATGCATATAAAACCCATGATTCCATCTTGTACATTTTAATATGCACATACCTCCAGATAAAGTTCTGCCATTTCATCAGTGATGTTAATTGGATTATTACGCATAAGTCGAGGGAAGTTTGAGAGTCTTTCCAAATAGGCCTGAATTTCGTCTGATTTATCCATGAACTTCACTCCATAGAAAGGAGAAACCAAAATGTCCCCCTTTGTCAAAGAAGAAAAATTGAGTGCACCAGATAGATGGACGTCAACTGCAGTCTTTAAATAAAGAAACAAGCACTCTGGATGAGGCTGTAGTATGGACAGCATTTGTTCACTTTCTTTGCTAAAATGTTCAATGACCAGAAAAAATGCGCCCTCTCTGCCAAATTAAAACATGAAAAAATAAATGAAAGAGGAGAAAGAAAAATGACTATTAGTCATCATTCCAATGAGAAATCAAATTTTTCCTTTTGCTTCTGATCCTTTATAGAAAATCTCACAAGAAATTGAGTTTATCAATTCTTAACAAAAACATAACAATATTTTCCTGAAAAAATCATTTCAAATGATTTCCATGCTTTCAAATACATATTTCAAAAGAATCTAGATTTTGACAAGAAAAACAACTTATTTTTTAAAAGTGCCAAATAATTTAATTGCAAAGGACCATTCCCATTGATAATGGTGAGGCTATGATTTAGTTCAGATATAATGAAGGAATATTTTGTCTATATAAAGGTCTTATATCAGTTTCACCTGCTCAATTTTACTAGTTTTGGTATCCGAGAGATGACTGCTGACTGAAAGGCGAAAAAGTCAGCATCTTTCAGCTGCAGGAGTATATTGCTAATAAAAGCAAAGGCATGAATAGGTTCATCCACATCCTTTATGTAACTATCTAGGGCTGCAACATGCTGGCCCCTTTGCATATGTATCAAGCTGCATACCTGCAGATTGATGTACAAACTACCCCCATCAGAATATGAACAGAAAACTTACAAATATTATCGAAACAAATTGAGTTTAAGATGGAAGGGAAAGAACAAAATTGAAAAACTAATGCAATAGATTATTCATGCCTGGTAAAATTGAGCCTGCTCACAAACTTGCAATACATAAGATGAGTCCCACTCAGCCTGTGGCACTGCTTTTAGAAGAGCAAGAACCTGTTTTTGCTGTCTATGAGCAGCTAAATGTCCTTGATCAAGAGACCTTGAGGATGTATCAGTCTCAGATGTCAAATACTCCAAAATATGATTAAATAGACTTTGTGGAATGGTCGCCTGCTGGCAAGCAACAAAGCAAGCAATGAACTCCAGAAGATGACCCTGCTCTTTCTTTGAAGGCCACAAATCTAAACATTCATAACTATCACTGCTGGAGGACCTGTCCACACCTGGAACCTCAATATCAAGAACACTAATCAACGCATTGGTGATATTTTGTGCCATCAAAGTTTGGTCCTCTGTTTTATTCACAATTCTTCCATCCTTCTCTTCCACAACCATATCAACTAAATTGGATAAAGGGTTTTCCGTTTTTTGATATTCATCTTCAAAAAAAGCACATCGCATAACCTCAAGAGTGGCTTCAGTATCCAACCATAGAAGGTAATAAAGATTCAAGCATGATCCAAGAGATGACTTAAAGCTTGTCACAAATTGAGAGTTCTGGCCACTGGAATTTTCTAAAAGAAATTTGATCAACTCTTTTCTTAGTGATGGCAGGCGAGAGGGTGGCAGTGCACCTTGGCCTGCAAAACATATATCCTCAGTTTCAGTTGACTACTGCTCAGGATATTATTCACTGTTATAACATGCTTAAAGAATGCATCCAAGGTTGAAACACAAAACTTAACACCTTAAAACTTGCATTAAATAGCTTCTTGCATTTCTATAATTGTAAGGCCTTGTGCCTCTAACAAGGAGTAGTGTTTTCTCAATCAAAGGTGCCAAAGCACAGTGAAAAACTAAAGCAAGAACAAGTGCAGGGATGAATGTAATGAAGCATGCGGAAGAATCAAGAATGCAAATGCATTCACAAGGTCCAACAATGGACTTGGCACAAAGGCACACAAAGAGACAATCCACTAAGGGATAATACGAAAAAGCCTTACAAGAAGGCTACACATAAAAAAGATATACTCTTTTTATTAAAGGAGGAGCTCTTAAGAACATGGAAAGCACAAGGGGAGAGAGCCCCTATTTATACACCCAAGGGACCACAAGGGGGCTCCCAATAGAGTCGTTGGGAGCCCCCAACGGTCACATTTGTGACCATTGGGGGCCCCAACGACTCTATGGTGGGGCCCCCTATGTGGTTTAAAATAAAGAAAAGAAAAAAGAAATACAGAAAAAAAAGAAAATAAGAAAATAAATACCCCTATCGGGTATTATGGTGTAAAAGATCATATATATATATATATATATATATATATATATATATATATATATATATATATATATATATATATATATATATATACAAATGTTAACACCCCCCTCAAACTTTACAGAGAGATGACGGAAAGTTTGCCAAGGAGAAACAAGAAGCGGGGAGTAGGGATCGCTTTAGTAAAAAAGTCTGCAAGCTGATATTCGTAAGTGACATATGACAGTGTAACTGTCCCACGGAGATACTCATCACGAACATAGTGACAGTCCATTTCTATATGTTTGGTTCACTCATGAAAGGTGTGATTGTTGACAATATAGATGGCACTTTTGTTGTCGCAGCAAAGCTTCGAGGCGCCGGAAATTTTAACTCTCATATCTTGAAGAAGACTTAGAAGCCACACAAGTTCGATTGTAGTAGTTGTCATAGCCCGGTACTCAGCCTCAGTAGAAGATAACGAGACTTTCTGTTGTTTCTTGCATCTCCAAGCAATTAGAGAATCTCCTAAAAAAACACAAAAACCAGCAGTTGAGATTCTGTCATTTGGGTTTCCTCCCCAGTCAGCATCAGTATAAGCAAGCAAATTTAATGAAGAGAGTGAAGATAGAAATAACCCTTTAGTTAGAGTGTTTTTGATGTAACGAATGATCTGAAGAACGGCACTCATATGCACAGTTGTAGGAGCATGTTGAAATTGGCTAGCAGAGTAAACAGCATGAGCGATGTCTGGTCTGGTGATAGTGAGATAGGTGAGAGATCCAATGAGTTGTCTGTAGGGTGTAGGATCTTCCAGTAGAACCCCATCCTCCAACCGTAGTTTAGCATTGATAACCTCTGGAGTCTCCACCTTTTTATCATCTGAAATTCTAGATTTTGAACATATATCTGCAGCAAGCTTCATCTATGATAATATATACCCTTGGAGAGAGTATGCAACTTCAATGCCAAGAAAATATCTGAGAAAACCTAAATCAAACATATCAAAATTATCTTTTAACATATTTTTAACATTAATAATACCCATTTCATCATTGCCTGTGATGATCATATTATCACAATTACAATATTATTACTTATACTTTTAACAAAGAGAGCAGTGTCAGTATAACATGAACGAAATCCCAACTTAATCATGATAGGACTAAATCTATCATACCAAGCCTTAGGGGCTTGTTTAAGGCCATATAAAGCTTTTAATAGTTTAAGAGTTTGACCTTGTTCAAGAGTAATTCCCGACGAAGGATTCATATATACTTCTTCATTTAATTGACCATTAAGAAAGACATTTTTAACATCTAATTGGAATATAGGTCATTTCTTAGATGATGTTACAGCAATTAGGGTTCTGACACTAGTCATTCGAGCAACTGGGGCAAAAGTCTCCTCATAGTCAATGCCATATTCTTGTGAGTATCTCTTAGCTACTAATCTTGCTTTATAACGTTCTAAGGAACCATCACTTTTGGTCTTAACTTTATAAACCCAACGACATTTAATAGCTTTTTTATTTGGAGGAAGTTGAACTATTTCTCAAGTTTTATCCTTTTTTAAAGCATCTAGTTCTACCCTCATTGCTTTAATCCAATGTGATATATTTTTTGTTTGATTATAATGAGAGGGCTCATAGTAAGAATGTAAGGTTATTAAACAAGCTTTATAATTAGGTGAGAGAGATTCATATGAGACAAACCTATTAGGTGGAATTGATTCTCTAGAGGATCGCCTAAGGGAAGTTTCTTCTAGAGGTTCGTTAAGTCGTGAGAATTTTTTAAGGCACTAATAGGTTTCTCTTGCTCGCGTCGGGTGTAAACATGAAGATTGTCACCATGAGTTGGTGATACTTCAATATTATGTGTATCTTCACTATTATGTGCATTTTCTAATATTTTCGGATGACTTAAAGAGTCATTATTTATATCTTCTAAAAGATCATTTAGAAACATATATTCAATTTCATTTTGTTTGTCTAATACTTCAAATCCGTTCTCATCTTCTAAGAAAGTTATATCTTTTGAAACATATAACTATTGTTTTTATAGTGAAAGCATTTATAGGCCTTTTGATTTTCACCATATCCTAATAATACACATTCAATTGTCTTTGGTGATAATTTATCTCATTTATGTAAAAGAACAAAACATTTACATCAAAAAATACGAAGACGATTGAAATCGGGTGTCATTTTAAAAAGTTTTTCATAAGGAGAGATGTTTAACTTTGAGGACGGCATTCGATTGATTAAGTGGAGGTTAACACGGCTTTGGCCCAAAAAAAATTAGAAATATTTTTAGAAATAAGTAATGATCTAGTGGTTTCTAAAATATGCCTATGTTTTCTTTCCGCTAGACCGTTTTTTTGAGGAGTTCTTGGGTATGATCTTTGATGAAAAATGCCATGTTGTTTTAAATATGTTTGAAATTCATTTGATAAGTATTCTCTACCGGAGTCGGATCTAAGAATGGATATGTGACTTTGAAATTGGTTTTGAATTTTTGCACAAAATTCTTTAAAAAAAGTAAAGACTTCTTATTTAAGATTAAGAAAATAGATCTATATATATCTAGTATAATCATCAATAAATGTCACATAGTATGAATAACCACCTTTGAATAGAACCGAAGATGGTCCCCACACATCCGAATGCACCAATTCAAAAGGTCTTGTTGAAATAAAGGTTCTCGTAGGAAATAGAATAGACTTCATTTTTCCAAAAATGCAATCTTTGCAATTGATATCTTTTTCTTTACAAAATTTGTTTCCAAAAAAAAAAAACATTTTAGAGTAACTTGGATGTCTAACTATGTCACAGGGATTCGGCTAGGAGGGTGCCGCACCCGCGTCGACGCGACTCGACGCGGGTGCGGGTGCGGGTGCCGCACCGGGTGCGGTCAACTCGATCCTGGGTGCGTTGACCGCACCCAGGATCATTAATGTCCATTTTTAAAAAAAAAAAATTGCCCAAATGGGCTTCAAATTTTTTTTTAAAAAACTTTATGCTAGTCTGTCAGCTGCCTAGCATAAAGTAAGTTTTTCAATTTTCACGCACAGCTGCTGTCAGCACAGCTGCAGCAGCTGCCTGTCAGCTGCTGACAGCAACTGCCTGACAGCTGCAAAGTTTAAAAAAAAAACCCGCCTATTCCCCAACCCCCTTTTTAAAAAAAAACCCCGCCTATTCCCCAACCCCCTTTATATATATATATATATATATATATATATATATATATATATATATATATATATATATATATATATATATATATATATATATATATATATATATATTACTTATTACATTTTTGCCCCTGCCGCACCCCCGCACCCGGGTTTTTTGGAAGTGCCGAATCCCCGCACCCGCACCCGCACCCGCACCCGCGCCCGCACCCGCACCCGCACCCATGTGACATAGATGTCTAAGTATTTTATGTCATGTTTCAATACTTTTATCTTGGACATAAGTACAAAAAGAGTTTGTAGGGAGCGTCAAGTGATCCATATACTAAAGATCTCTCTTTCTATGGCCTTGCCCAATCCGCTTCCCGAACTGGAGATCCTGCACAAAACACTCTTGAGATGAGAATGATATTTCACATCCATGGTCGGCAATTTGAGAAACGAAGAAAAGGTTGAGATTTAGTTTAAGAACTATTCTAACTTTTGAAACAAAGAAATTTTGAAAATTTTTAGGATCTAAAGTTCCAATGCCATTTATTTTGAAAAATGTTTCATCAGCCGTAGAGACACAAGATATTTTTGAATTGGTGCATACATTGGTTAAAGCACTTTCATGGGGAGTCATGTGAAAAGAAGCTCCGGAATCTAAAATCCAAGAATACGTACCGAGAGGTGATGAAGAAGCAATGGCGGCACCGGAGACAGAGGAAGTAGCCTTTAGGATTTGTTGGAGAGCCATGGATATTTGTCCAAGTGTGTCCTTGAGATCCACAGTTTTGCCTTCATGTTCTTTAGTGGAGGATTCCTCAATGGAAGCCACCTTAGGCTTGAAAGTCCCATTCAATTTTGTGCATGCGGGTTTGATATGTCCCGGCTCATAACAATGATGATATATAATCATCTTCCTTCCTCCACTCCCTTGTTTTCCAAAATTGAGAGGTTTGTATGTCTTGACAAGATTGCTTGGTTTAGATACGACAAGAACTTAATCCACACTTTTACTCATGCCATATCGAGTCTCTTCTTGAGTAATTTCGACAATGGCATCCTCTAAAAGAGGAAGAGTGGATCTATGAAGGAGTGAGGATCTTACTTGTTCAAATTCGGGATGAAGCCCAAATAAAAATTGAAACAATCTATTTTATTTCATTTGTTTTTGTCTAAGCTCTACATCATCCATAGCCACCCATTTAGGCTCTAAAAGAGTCAATTCATCCCACAAAGAGTTTAAAGCACTATAGTAATCTTGGATGCTCATATCTCCTTGTTTCGTAGTTCTAACTTTCTCTTGCAAAAAATAGGCTCTTGCAAGATCTTTTTGGGTATACATACCCTTCATAAAAAAAACCAAACTTCATTGGCTCAGCGAATTTTTGCAATATTTGCACATACATTGAGTTCAACGTTGTTCATAAACCATACTAGGATTTTTGCATGGTTGCTTTCCCAATCCTCCATTTGTCATTGATGGTCTTCAATTGCTTTGAAGCGAGCATCTCCCTCAAGAGCTTTTTCTTGACCTCCTTTAATCTTGGTGAGCTCAAGTTGAGGTTCCACAACGGACCCCATTACATAACCCCAAAGTTTTTTTCCTTTGAGGTTATTCTCCATTGCGGACGCCCACATCATGTAATTTTTGCCATTTGGCTTGAATGATAGGTCGATCTTGGCCTCCATTGCTCCAATAAGTATGAGAATAGAGAGGAGAGAGAGTCACGATTTCACCTTACAAGGAACGAGGGGCTCTGATACCATGTAATGAAGTATGCGGAAGAATCAAGAATGCAAATGCATTCACAAGGTCCAACAATGGACTTGGCACAAAGGCACACAAAGAGACAATCCACTAAGGGATAATACGAAAAGGCCTTACAAGAAGGCTACACATAAAAAAGATATACCCTTTTTATTAAAGGAGGAGCTCTTAAGAACATAGAAAGCACAAGGGGAGAGAGCCCCTATTTATATACCCAAGGGACCACAAGGGGGGGCTCCCAATAGAGCCGTTGGGGGCCCCAACGACTCTATGGTGGGCCCCCCTATGTGGTTTAAAATAAAGAAAAGAAAAAAGAAATACAGAAAAAAAATGAAAAGAAGAAAATAAATACCCCTATCGGGTATTATGTGAAAAGACCATAATACCCCTATCAAGTATTATGGTATGAAAGATCATATATATATATATATATATATATATATATATATATATATATATATATATATATATATATATGTTAACAGAATACACAAAAACTCATTGCAAATAATTAGAATAAAACAGTAAACTGACCTTTTCAGCGTGTCAACACAGGAATCTAGGCTTCACTCTTTAAAATCAACCCACTTTTTTTTTCAACTCATATCAATAATTTGGACAAGAAAAGCCTTTCTAGGCCTAAGCAGGGCACTGATCAGATCAAAAGGTTCATCACAAGGATGGTCTGGGTTGGGCGCCCTGCATATCACTCCAGTATTGGTCTTGTTGTTCGGGCTTCAAAATTTGTCATATTGATTGTTTGATTTTATGTAGGGTGGTAATGAAAAGAATCTGCAGTAAAAAGGCAACTTTCTGTAGTGTCCTCCGTCTGTCGCTTGCAGAGTTTCTTTTGCTTCCAAGTTGAATGTTAAAATATTATATACATTCATATTCCACTCTCCCTTCAAATGGAAGACTAGGCAATACCAAAATAGAGGGGACCCTCAATGGACTAGCAGACCAATTGGCTCACCAAGGTTGCCCATCTCCCTATTGTGATAATATGCTTACTTTAAAGGTACACACACAAGGTTCTTTTTTAGCCATGTATGCCAGTATGAGTGATAGAACATTTTTTATATTCATTCTAGACCTTCCAATCACCTAACTTTATGCAATCTACATAACGGATTCTTTAAAAAATGCTGATAGTACCAGTCCCAATGCTGGCTGTTGCTTTTCTACCTAATGTAACTTCCATAGAATTTGAGACTCTTAATGCAGCATGTACCTCACTTGATCAAGTTAACTCAGAAATTTTCCCTAAAGAATTGCCAATGTGCATTGGATGAAAAAGCATGCATCAACGTTATGGGTTTATGGTTGGACGCCAACCAGATCTCTAGGCCTTGGAAAGGTTCATAGTTTCAGTGCACATGGCTCAAGCCAAGTATTGCTCATTATTAACCCCAGTCAATATGTTATCTTCCACAAGTTAGAACAATTTTTCCTTCCAAAAGAATTTTCTGAATATAGAAGACTCATTTGTGCATGTGTTGAAGTTGAACCATTATTCTGGTATTGCCTAGCTTTAAGTATGCAAAGCACTAGTTGACCATGTACTTAGCTTTAAGTATTGCCAATTTGTCATCCAACATTATTTTTAAGCTTGACTAACATTTATCACAATTCAGCATCATGCAAATTATCCTTGAACGAAGTTAATACTTACATCTTAAACAAAATGGCTTTGGATGAGCACCTCTTCACTGAAATATGCACAGTGGGGCTGTCCTGCTGCTCCTCCTACTCATAGTCAAGACAAATTTTGCATTCATTCTTATCATTATGTATTTTGGGAGCTGCTAACTTCCATGGCCATAGGTGGAAGTCAACAAGTTCACCATAAATTTATACCCCTAATAAATTTGAAAATAGCATGGTGGTCTCATGCATTAATTGTTATTTCCGTATATTAGCTATCTTAAAAAGAAAATGCATTAAAAGATATTATGCATTTCAAAAGTGCAGCTAATAACTGTGTCACTTATTCTTTACAGAATCACTAAAATGTCCATGTGGTGACAAACTAATGCATGAAACAACTGTCATTTAAAATTTGCTATGGGTATAAATATGTGGTGAACAGTGAACTTGTTAAGGTTCATGTATGGTCGTGAAACTTGGCAAATATATTTATCACAATGATGTCTCATCAGTCATCACCTGTGTCGCTTTCTTCTCTTTTGATTCTTTAATAGAGTTTTCATTTCTGACGTGAACAAAAAAATATTTTGCATTTAAATCCCTTAACCTCAAATGGATTTTTGAGAATCTCAATTGTAATCCTACTTCTTGGCTTAAGATTTTGTCTATCAGAAACAATGCAACACAACAATAAGGATATCCTGAAAAAGATTCTAGCTATACCGAAACAATCCACATTGGCATAAATTGACATTATATGCAATTAACTCCTTGTAACTAATATCTACAGGAATAAGGCAATCACCCATTTACATGAACCGTATTAGGAGTAAAGAAATCAAATTACATTTCCCATGCCAAAATATGCATATTCTAAAAATATTCCTATATCATGCTGCACACTCCTTTCATGAGCAATGAAAATTACTTTTCCTCAAAGACAACTCTAGTCATACCATATTCATTATGAAAGATTTAGGTTGTCGATCGAGTGGACTTATGTACGAATGCTTACGGCTGATATTACTCACCACATAACAAGCACTTATTTCTCAGAAGAAAAAGAAAATGATACAAGCTCAGCTAATAAAAAGTTGATCAAGCCATAGTGTAGAAGACATACCTGGAGGAAATGCAAGACCCAGAAAGCAATACTTCAAATAGACAAGCATCCTGTACCTGTTCCAAAAAAAAAAAACTACAGTAAGTGCAATAACAGAATTGTGCAAAAAACATGATTCAAAAACCCAAAGACCCAGGACTTGGCCAGGTTAACTCGATCACTCAACAGAGTCATGTTAACTTTCAAATAAATATATACAACAACAACAACAACAACAACAACGCCTTCATCCCAAAATAATTGGGGTCAGCGATATGAACCAAATAAGAAAATCATTCTGGGTCTTCCACATGAATCCTTCTCCTCCAATCATTTTTATCCAAAGTCATGTCGTCGGTGAGGTTCAAAGCATTCATATCCTTTCCTATCATTTTCATCCAAGTCTTCTTAGGCCTACCCCGGCCTCTTTTAACTAATATATTTTTCCATTTCTCCATCCTTCTAACTAGAGCATCATTAGGCCTTCGCCGAATATGTCCAAACCACCGTAAACGATTCTCTCTCATCTTATTTTCAATGAATGCAACGCCTACTTTCTTACGTATCTCCTCGTTTCAAATCTTGTCTTTTATTGTATTTCCACACATCCATCGAAGCATACACATCTCATCTACACTCATTTTTTGAATATGATGTCTCTTGGCAGCCCAACAATCCGTACCATATAGTAAAGCGGGCCTAATTGTCGTCCTATAAAACTTTTCCTTCAACCGCAATGGCATTCTACGATCGCACAACACTCCAGTTGCACTTTTTCATTTCATCCACCCAACCTTATCCTATGATTTACATCTCCATCAATTTCTCCATCCTTTTGAATGATAGATCCCAAATATTTAAAACAGTCATCCAACGGTATTTCTTGCTCACCAAGCTTCACTACACTCTCATCACTACTTTGTTACTCACTAAACCGACATTCCATATATTCCGTCTTACTCTTACTCAACTTAAAACCTCTTGCTTCCAATGTTTGTTTCCATAATTCTAACTTAGCATTAACCCCAGCTCTAGACTCATCAATCAAAACAATATCATTAGCAAACAACATACACCACGACACATTTTCTTGAATTGATCTCGTAAGCTCATCCATCACTATAACAAATAGGAAAGGGCTTAATAAAGATCCTTGATATATACCATATAGATAATTTATAACAGGCTTAAATTTGGTACCTATACCATATTCTCCAGTAAAAAGTCATGGATGCAGGCAATTTAATCAATCATACCTTGTAGATGTGTTTCCCATGGTTTGTTTAGTAAGATACATGCTTTGAATCTAATTGTTTTGATGTAAAAATTGGTTTTTGGTTGTGAAATTTTGGTTCACTGTGGGCCATTGACTTTTAGGTTTTTTTAAAATGCCTACCTATACACAACCAAACTACTTAATGGGATACATCTTATCCACTAAAAAGACTGAACATTTGTATGATTGGATCCAGAAATCATTCAATGCAAACGTTAGAAGAAGAATGGAATTATTCGAGTATAGTACCCTCAACGATATTAAAGTCAAGCACCCATATTTGTGTCTGTGTGTGTATGTGTTGACTCAGCTAAACCTATAACTCAGCCAAGTCAACCTGTGACTTGGCCAAGTCTTACACGGTTCTAGATCCATTCATTGGGTTGACCCAGTAAATGGGTGATCCGGCTCAATTCAAGCAAGTAAATGAGTTGAATGGCAGGTTCTAAAACATTCCAAGAAATTCAATAACACTATTGAACATCATGACACAATTATACCAAAATAATGTTATTAATTGTACCTATACAACAAGAAACAAATTTTAAGTGAAGAAAAGGCCTTAATTCTTTACAACTTATAGCTTGAATGGTGATGGCCCACGTGTCTTATGAGAAAACTTATGCAATATCATCGAAATCATAGGAAGCAACAAATTTTAGCAACACGTTATGGAGTAGGAATATAAGCTTTTGCAGCATTTTTTATATACCTTTAGCTTAAAAACCAGAGCCTCAGATAGGATCCTACCAACATTAGAAAATGGTTATAGTAATAAGTAGAGAGTATCAATATACAAAAGTCATTTTAATATAATTTGAATCTTCAAGCATCTCCCTATTCCAAGCTATGCAGTGTTACCATCCAAAACTTACTTCACATATTCATGCACTTCAGACATCATGATCCACAAAATTTCCATGTCTTCATCAATCTAGGAATAATTTCAAAAAACATGAACTGAAATAGGACAAGAAGATGCAGAGAGATGCTTAGTGATTTTCAAAAGGTTGAAAGTAACAAACCCAATTCCAACAGCATCCCCTCTTTGGCTATCTTGTGCAACCACCAAAAGCTCTTCCAAAGGTGCCTTAAAATCATCCAAGCCCTTATTGAAAAGATATATCAGTGCGCTGTATAGTCCATGCTCCCTACATAGTCTCACCACCTACAACAGGAAACAATAGTGACAAACTTATGTGTGGAGTGTAGAAACCAAAACAAGGACTAGCAGAACCAGTACCTGATTGAAGTCTAAGGAGGAAATGTCCATATGAAGAACACACTGCTCAACACGCCGCAACCATCCTTTCCCACTGTAATGCTCCACAAGTGCTTGCATTATCTTTAAGTCAATAAACCAAAATAATCACATGAAAATCTATTTCAGTTTGAACCACCACCAAGTATGCAGCAGCATTGGTAGCATCCATACCTCAGGTGGTAGACATCCAAGCATGTCCTTCAAAATATATGGTTCCAGAAGCTCCAAAAATGTGCCTAAATTTTAGTGGTCAAGTTAGGGTTTTCTGTGGGATATTCTCCTTTGCTTGATGTAAAGATCTAAATAAATAAGAAAAGCCAAAAAGAATGACAAAGTATTACAAGGAACAAAAGTAACTGAGCCAACAGGAAAATATATATGAAAAGAAAGAGGATTTCAATAGATTCGTAGTGAAAAGGAAGCTGGTGGATCAATTGTATTCACTCAGACCTTGGGAGATGGAAAAGAGGCTTTATAACAACCTACAGGACTGGATTCTTTTATACAACAGTGAAGTTATGTGCAGCCTATTTTTATTGTATCAGGCCTCTTTGGTCATTTGACTTGCATCCTGTAGTAATTGTTCTATTTCTTTTTCTATTGGATTTCAATAAAGTTCCATCAACTTTAAAATTATAAATTTTTTAAATGAAGCAAATTGCAAAGAGCAAAAGATAACAAGTATTGCGAGGCGCAAGTGAGTTACAAGAAAGAAGATTGAACTAGAATAATAAATCACCAACTTTCATGAGTTACAGAAACTAGGGCTGTCAATGGTCAGATCAGCACTGGGTAACTGATCCATCTCAAACCTGAATTTCTGGATTTGGGTATGAGAGTACTGACACAAATATCATTCAGGTCAACCCTCAACACAACCCCAATAATATTTGGGTTGGATATGAGATATGATTGTTGTCAGATATATCTGACACAACCTAAATGACCCCAATGCAGTGTTATCAAAAACGCGCCTTGAGGCGCAAAAGGCGTGCTTTGCCTTGAGGCGCGGCCCTTTGTGCCTCAAGGCGCAAAAAAAAAATTACAACAAGATTTCAGAGACATAATCAACAAAGTTTTTGTAGGTTAATCTCATATATTTTCCAGTTATTTCAGTTATGTAATAAGTTTATTAGTATATTACTATATTTAAACTTTTGTTGGTTAATCTCGTATATTTTTCAGTTATTTCAGTCATGTAATTAGTTTCTTAATATATTTTAACTTTTGTTGGTTAATCTTATATATTTTTCAGTTATGTAATCAGTTTTTTAGTTAATTTTATATGTTAATCTCATATTTTTTAGAATAATCTCATATATTTTAACTTTCATAGGTTAATCTCATATATTTTTCAGTTATTTCAGTTATGTAATCAGTTTCTTAGTATATTTTAACTTTTGTTGGTTAATCTCATATATTTTCCAGTTATGTAATCAGTTTTTAGTTACTTTTATATGTTAATCTCACATTTTTTAGAATAATCTCATATATTTTAACTTTTGTATGTTAATCTTATATATTTTCCAGTTATTTCAGTTATGTAATCAGTTTCTTAGTATATTTTAACTTTTTTTTTGTTAATCTCATATATTTTCCAGTTATGTAATCAGTTTTTTAGTTACTTTTATATGTTAATCTCATATTTTTCAGAATAATCTCATATATTTTAACTTTTGTTGGTTAATCTCATATATTTTCCAGTTATGTAATCTGTTTCTTAGTATATTTTATCTTTTGTTGGTTAATCTCATATATTTTCCAGTTATGTAATCAGTTTTTTAGTTACTTTTATATGTTAATCTCATATTTTTTAGAATAATCTCATATATTTTCCAGTTATTTCAGTTATGTAATCAGTTTCTTAGTAAATTTTAAATTTTTTTGGTTAATCTCATATATTTTCCAGTTATATAATCAGTTTTTAGTTACTTTTATATGTTAATCTCATGTTTTTTAGTACTTATTTGAGATTTTCTATTTCTTATTGGTTGTTATTTCATCAATAAAGCATTTCTTTATTTATTTGTATTTTTAGATATTTTTTTATAATTTTTTTAAAGTTTTCAAAAAAAAAATTGAGGCTTACGCTTTACGCCTCGCCTCGGTTTTTGGTGGAGCACCTCGCTACACCTCAACACTTTTCACAACACTGCCCCAACGTGTTATATGTGCTTTTAAGTAAAATTAGGATTTAAACATTCTTTCAAATACCATTTTATCAACCAATATAATCAAACCCAACTACATGTTATTTGGGTTGGTTTGGGTGCACCCTAATGGTAGGATGTCCAAGCCATTGACAGACCTATAGAAACTAAAGGATTATCTAGTAAGATTACCTCCATGTTGAACAGCAGTAAATTTGGAGAAGATATCGTCAAACAAGATGTCAGTTCTGTTTATGTGGACACAGAATTCAACAGCAACACCACCAACACGGGCATACTGCTCTTTTATCTCTGTGTAAATAGGACTAGTTTTTGAGCTATCACTAGCTTCCAATTTTTCAATTTGACTACAGAAAGCCACTGATATATAGGAAAATACTTCTTCAACATATGCTGTCAGCAACTCTACCAGAAATGGCATTATGGCCTCCTGAATAGCATCAGTAGTCCTTGGAAGATCAATGACACCATGTGTATGACCATCATATAGTTTCATTGCCATGTCCAATGCACCCATCCAATCACCAGCCTTTTGCAAGACTCTAACACGTTCTTTCCAAGGAAGAAGCCTAGAAGCAACAAGATGTGTCTGCCCAAGTATATATATAGTTGCACCTCTTACTGCTACAGAATTATGGAAAGCTTTCTCAGGATTCCCAAAAACATTTGTCAAATGAGCATGATACGCAATCATATCATCTCCAGCAGAGCCATCTACAATGTAACTAGTTCGATGAAGCTCGGTTCCTTCCTTTGTGAACAGACAGAGCTGCCCTTTCAAAGTCAGCACCACCAACATCTGTAATAAATTGTTGTGCAGTGTTCAGTTTTATCCATGTAAGATATTTCTTAGCAAGGACCCATCTAAGACAGTAATAACCATGGTGATATCAATAAACAAAGAAAGATGCTCACAACTGTTAATGTTAGCCTTGCATGTGACAAAAGAAATCTGACCATCTATACTCACCCGATCATCCAACCATGCCACACCAACTGCTGAACTGTCAATTAACCACTCTTTTAATGTTTTTAGTTCTGATTTTACCAACTTTGCTATAAGTACTTTTCGATCCCATGCGACTGCAAGCAATGAAGCCTTATCCAATTCTTCTGCATCCACACAATTTTTTACTTTTATGTATATGATCATTACAAGCCTCAAACATGTAGAAATTAGATAACCACGTGTATGTAATCTTACCAGGACAGGATATTTGGGAGCTCATCACACACTTCCATGCTGTGTAAGGCATGGAGCCTTCACGAACACCATCTGGCTTTGGAAGCTGTGCATAGACTTCTAAACTTGGACTGAGCCTTACCTACATGAAAGACACATCCAGTTAAAACTATCACGGGAATGGTGTCTTTATAAAATTTTAAGAAACATAAACACGTATGATTGGCTAGCCAAAATTAGGAAGGTTTCATACCACCAGAGCAGTTTGGTGAGTGACAAATATAACCACACCTTCCTCCTCTGGAGAAGAACCATCACTGAAGAGCTTCCATCCTGCTTCTCCCCCAACAACACCCCCCATCATGCCACCAATACCACCAGGAGAAACTGTAGCACTGCCATGCCAATGGAACTCATCCGACAGGAGAGGAGATGCACATAAAACCATTCCTGTCCTCTGACCATCAAGAAGGCACTGCAAGGCAACAAAGTGAAATTCTCAATGCACACAAGTGATCTAAGTAAAAAAAAATAACTAGCCAAAACCAAACTTTACTGCCATAGGATTTTTTAGAGTGAAATTAGATTTACCTGAGTCTTGACAGTGAAACGATTGAGTAAAGGAACCACTGAGAAGGTATGTAAAAGAACAAGGCCCTTACAATCACCACTAACTGCTTTAAACTGACGAGTGATTTGTGAATCGTGCCCAAGAAACAGTGTGTGTACAACAGGTGAGGTATGTTCTCCTATTGTTTTAGCTGCAGATGCTTTCTGCACATCCCAAACTGTTAGGCCACCATTCCCATATCCTACCAGCAGCAGATCCCCTTGTTGACTGAAGCACATGGAAGTGACAGGTGAATGAGATTTTTCACCTTGAGAACCAAGCATAAACACCTGAGGCCAATTAACATTTCTTATAATTGCCAGAAGGATATTGGAGAGCAACTAACAGCAGTAACATCGATAGAACAGTAGAGAAGAGACAGGACAGCAACCACGCAAAGCGCTAGACAAATCAAGATCGGTATTTTACTTAACATCATAGATACTTTAAAAAATCAACTACATTACCTAGAGAGGGATATGACAGTGTGTCAAACAACGGTACTTGGAGATATTGTGAGTCTTATCTCCCAAACCAACCTAAGCGACTAAATGAAAAATATTTGCCAATCACTCTCCCTCTCTTTTCATGAAAACCTTGTGATCATTTCTATGTCAAGTAATGCAATGATTACGTATAAGTTTTCAATGCTTATCACACACACACACACACACACACATGTTTGAATTTTAAATTTATACACCTCTGTAGTTAAAATGCGCCTAGGTGATGCAGGCCCTAGTCAAGTGCCAAGCTAGTCTTGATGCTAGGCAACACCTAAGAGTGGCACTTAGTAGGAATATATTAAATGTTTTAACATACAATGTTAACAAATTCAGAATCATGATTTTGCAATTTTCCGTATTTTTCATATCTTTGCATATTTTGAAATTTTATTTTCCATTTGTGAAACAATGAATTTATTCTAGGTTTCTAGGGTAGACATTGCCTAGGTGTTAAGGGAGCTGGTCCTAGGAAACACCTAGGGTTTTTTACCATACGCACATGTGGGCAGCATATGATGTATCAAAATTTTATGTTAGGAAAAATCATGCTTTCAGTTGAAACAACACAATCCAAAGTGTGATTTTTTACAAATAAATCAAGCTGCACACATATATGAATTCAGATTGGGTAGATAAAGCTTGTGCCTATGGTTTCCATCTAGGTTGACAGGGCATCAACAGCAAGACAATGTGTGAGACTAAAAATCAATAAAGATACTAGTATTTATTTCTGATTCTTACTTTGATGAATCAAATAAAAGCTAAGTAGTCAAATGCACTAGTCGGCACCTAGGCACCAGCCCCCTTAAAAAGCCTAGTCAGTGCTTAGGCAGGACTAGTCAGCCTAGTCGAGACCCAAAAAAGAAAAAAAAAATAAACAATTACAATAAATCCTTAAAAAAGTATAAAATACATATTTAGCATAGTTTATGAAGCTAAACAACAAAAAAAATTGTGAATGAATCTAAACAGTTAAACATAATTACATTTTTAACATTCAATTTCATCTAAACAAATATTTTTTTAGCTGCATCACCTAGAGTGGCACAAAAGAATAAAATTATTTAAAATAAACACATAAAAAACATAAAAAATACTGAAAAACTTGAATATTTCAAAATACTCAAAGAAAGCATGATTAGTGTTTTAAATAGTATAAAAAATTTGTAAAATACCAACCTTGGTACCCCTCACCCAACCTAGGTACTTGCCTAGGCGCTCCTAGGCAGTAGACTTGTGCCTAAGGATGCAAACTGGATCAGATTCAGATCAGCTAAATACATAAAAATGTAGGATCCGAATCGGGTCTGAACAGCTAAAATCAGAATTCTGTCTACCTGAATTCAGTCCGTTTGCATCCCTACCCTAGGTGACCTAGGCGGGATTTTAACTACATAGAATAAAAGCATAAAGAAATTGGCCAAAGCAAAGTCATAAAATTACTTGTAATTTCAGCCAAAAATTAATTGTAAAAAATGTTTAAATCCCCAAAAAAAAATAAAGGTGCCTTCAACGTTAAATGAACTGAAAATGGAGGATCCAAAAGTGTCCAGTGTCAGGATCAGTGCAACCAAGTGCCAGAATGAACACGGATGGCTATTAGGAGTTCCATGTGAAATAGATAATCAAGAACAGTGAGTTACCAAATAACAAATAATCAAGCACACAGATCAGCTAACCGTCAAACGCTTTCCAAAGATCCAATTTTGTCCATGTTCATGTCTTCTACTTTAACTAAGGTTGACATAAAGTGTTCCAATATGATTAGCGTTGATATAATTAGCAATGGGGAAACAATAGCTACCTTTGAATCCAAGTAATCGGCACTATGAGGAGAGTACTTGCTGGGCATCACAAGAACGGTTCCTTTTGACATACCCACAGCAATGTAGTTCATATGAACTGCCAGTGATTGGGGCGAGCCATGGTCACGCCTGAATGCCTGTGAAGAGATGGCATGAGTAATAGCATTGTCAGTGTATATCTGCAAGTACCCGACTGCTGGCGGCCCTCTTCGAATACCTTCAAGCCTCATGGGCTGAGCTGCAGCGCCTTCTTCCAAGTGCAACCCAGAGAAGGCGTTCTTCTTCTCAAGCTCTTCGGCTAACTCAAGTGGCTTCAACGATGATTTCGATCTCTTACCCTGCGGTCTCGACGATTTCTTACTTTCTGATAGAACAGATTTGTCGTCTGCAAATTCCTCGGCATCTGTTCTTGAAACGTCTTCCACAGGCTCCACTTCTCCCTCTTCAGCATTAGATGAATTCGTAATTGTCATCTCTGATCGGAATTCACTCTCAGGCTGTACCGATATCTCATCCATTTGAATAGATTCCAACCGTTTTATCGGTGTATTCATGAAGGTTCGTTCCTCCACGGTCTCACTCACCGGGCGTGAATCGTTCATGACATCGATTTCACCATTTTGATCCAACTCCTCTACCGGTGCCAAAGCTGAAGCATCAAGGACTTCTCCATTTAGCATTCCATGATCTTCCCTCTCGTTCAAAGAAGTCTCGACAACTTCTTCCCCATTGCTGCGATTCGCATCTTCACCATCAATTTTCCGGTCAAGGAGAGCGGAATCGGCTCCCTTACGACCCACAGAATATTCGGGAGGCGCCGATTCTTCAGTACCTCCTCCAGATTGAGCCTTTTCTTCTTCTCCTCTCTCCTCCTCCTCCTCCTCTTCTTCTCCCACTGCCACAGACGAAGCATTGTCCTCCGGGACCATCTTTCTCTGAAGAGCACTTCTCCTGAACTTGATCGCGGCGGCATGCGGAGTAGGGATCGACCTCGAAGCGGCTGTCGCCGCAGCGAGAGCGGCACCGGGCCTAGGGTTCGGCTTGATCCCTCCGAACAGAGAGGGCAGCGGCGAATTGCCCCTCCCGGGCGCGATCCGCCCGGATAATTCTCCATCCCCAGGCTTCCTTCTCAAGAAACCGAGCCGCGACTCCGAGAAAACCGAGCGCGGCACGCTGATAACGCTGGTCTTGTCCTCCGATCTGTCCGACTTGGGGCTCTCGGCAGTCGGAACCTCCGGATCGACCGCGGAATCATCTCCCGGCGTAGCGATTTCTAGGGTTTTGGGGTCCTGTTTGGGAGGGAAGAGGGGGCGGAAGGGAAGCTCCGAAGGAGGCGAGGAAGGAGAAGACGAAGAAGAGAAGGAGGAGGAATCGCCGCAGTCGTTGAGGATGTCGTCGACGGTCCGGTGGGGGACGGCTCCGTCTTCGTCTTCTTCGTCGCTGCTCTGCAACTGGAGGAGAGAGTTCAGATCCAACGGCGCTCGTTTCTCGGCCATCGTCGGCGAGGCACAATCGACGACGACGACTTCTTTTTTTGTGGGAAAGTTGCGAACGAAGGAAGTGACTTGCACCAGAGGCTGGTCGATGGCGATCGCGGGTTCGGAGTCGTCCGTCAGTGTTAAATGACTAAAGTACCCTTAGACAATAGGAGGTAGGTATAGCGTGCTTAGCTTCTGAACGAGGGTGTAGTTGGAATGAACGTAGTACCGATCTCCGAACCCAGTTGTGCGGACTCTGTTCGGACTGGGAGCGGCAGTGGTTGTGAGTAGGGGGTGTCAATTCAGACCCAGGTGAGACCAAACCCTAGATTTCATTTAAGTTGCTGGTACCAGTTTCGGACTTGGGTCCAATCAGACCTACCATAAAAGACACCATAGTCGGACCATATAAGGATAAGATGAACCAGATCCAGACCATACCTGATAAAATAAATTTTTTTTTTTTACATTGAAAAGTTGCAGATCGTAGTCGGAACTTGGGTTGGTTCCAGCTCAGGTGTTTTTAAACAATAGATTTGAATCTAGATCTGTAAAAAATATAGTTAAGAGGTGGAGTTGAATATGGACCTGATTTTTTAATATCCAAACAAAATATTTTCTTTTTATTTACACGGAGAAACCGTCCCCAGGATCCACTGTCCTGGCAGCGTAAATCTCTGTGGGCTTTAACCCTTGCCTCTATAGAGTCGCTACGCTTTGGCTTGTGTAAGCCCATGAGATTTGAATTTATACCACCTGCTTAGCGGCCTAGCTAGGCCCCATCCCACCAAGTCAAACCCTTTTGGGGCAAACAAAAGATTATTGAAGACTGTTTTTTTAAGGTTAAGCTATGCAAGGGAAAAATCAGTACTCATCAGCTGCAACCAGGATGGTGTGAACCCAGATGGCTTTAGAATAGGACTCCGATAAGCCTCTTGAGTACCATCCCTCCCTCGGGCGGTACTTCCAGCTTCGGCCTTGCCCAAAGGATGAATACCATGAATATCGAACTCGCGACGTCAAGCTTTGGGCCAACCTACCCAGACAAGGAGATGACAGTGAAAATTACCATAAACACACACCCGGAGTAAAACAAGCAAGGTGTTGCATTGTGGGCTTTGCTTTTCTCGTGCATCAGTGCATGAAAGAAGGTATGAATAAAGAGGCCTGCTTGGTTCACTAAGCACGAAGTGCAGTGGATGCATGGCCTAAGGCAGGTCGTGATCAAGGAAATAAAAAAAAGGGGACAGTTTTAGCCTCTCCACTCTCTACTAGTGACAAACTGTGAGTAGTCATTAGGCATGTAAACTCTACTGTTTTTTATTTTTGGGAGTTTTGGCAAATTGGTCCCTCACTTATTGCAGATTTACAAAATAGTCCCTGACTTATTGAAGTTAACAGCGGTTTTGCAATACTGAAAATGACGGTACTGTCTTTGCAAAATGATGCATTTCTCAAAATACCTTACAATTTGATTCTCAATTTTTTAAGACATTTTTAACCCCTCCACAAATACAGTACTGCCTTTGGGAGAAGGAGAAGAAGAGGATGTCACTCCTCTGTTTTTGCAGCATAGAAAATGATTGTACTATCCAAAATTTTGATTCACAATTTTTTTAGGATATTTTTATCCCTTCACAAATGCAATACGACCTTTGCAACTTGAGAATGTCCTAAAAACATGCAAAAAAATGGCACAGGCAGGGGGACATTAATGTCATATTGTATTTGTGATTGTCCCACTGCCTATCTTTTTTTCGAGGACATTAACAAATGTGTGAGGACATTCACGTGTGAATGTCAAGATATTCACAAATGTGAGTATTTAGTTAAAGGAGGTTTGCAAAATCAAGATCCCAAAAAACGTGTGAACCTCCTTTAACTAAATACTCTCACATTTGTGAAAAAATTGTAGTTGCTTAATTAATCCATAGTTACCTAAACAAAATGCATGCATATTGATCAATGGATGGATAGAGCATAAAAACACAAAAAATATGTAAAAGTACTTTAAAACACAAAAAAGACCCTTAGCAGCGCTTTTGAAACATCGCTCAAGATCCCAATTTTGTGAAAACCTTTAGTGGAACTTCAAAATGCCGCTAAAAGCATATGCATAGATGCAATTGTCATTTTTTTCAATTGGTTTTACCAGTGTTTTAGAGTGTCACTAATATAACACCTCCAAAATTTTAACTTAAAATTTTGTGATTTTTTTTTTAAATATGACACACCTCAAATGAGAGAATCATTAAACAATGAAAATTGTTTTGAAATAAGTTAGACAATTCTGGGCAAGTTACAAGAAGAAAATCACAAATGACTGAATAAATTTTTTTGGACCTGGATCCAGATCCATATCACACGGGGTTCCTATAGAGGAAACAGACTCATACATACAAAGGTTTAAAATTTTGCATTCATCTAACAATAAATAAATGACAATTAAACTAAACAGTGTCATAGTCAAAATATAATTTAATAAGTCCCAAAGTATCTAGAGCCAAGATTTCAGTTTAATTGAAATCTCAAATTTCATAGGATCACAAAAAGTGTAGTTATGGTTCACTAGTCGCGCCATCACACCATCTGTTATTCATTACCTGCATCCTTATAAAATGAGGTCAGACTCTTTAGAGCAGGTAAGGTAAATAACACAACCACAAAGATTCGCAAGCTAGAACAATCATCTCATTCATATTAATGTTGTAATTAACAAAGAGCATTAATATCATGGTTGAACCAATGCATACACAATCATGATTCATCAAAGAACACATCTGCAATATGAATTACATAGGATGAATATCAATGCTCAAGAACAAATTTCAAAGTGACGACAATGAATCTTTAATTAGAAAGTGTCTTTGGGCACTCAGGGTATCACCAAATTAGCAAAGATCACTTTGACGTGTATTATTCCAAATATTTTAATTAATCAAAGTGTTCACCTAATCGATGAGTCCCAAACAGGCGACTCATGATTGAAAGAAACTTGAGAAATGATCAAACAACGAATAGAAACTTGAGAAATGATCAAACAACGAATATGACATACAAGACTATTGCAGTAGATGAAGTATATCACATAGGACTTTTAAATAACCCTGACCTCCCTAACTTCAAGTGAATAGAGACCAAAAGAGACATCTTGCTCTCATAATAACAACACAGGTCAAGTAGGTGAACCTACATACCCAAATTGTTACTCGAGGATGTACCATATATTTTCTTCGAGTAGACCATGTGGAAATGAGTTACATGATTTTCTTCTTATTAAATAATTTATTTCATCATGTACCTCACCCCATGAGGCAAATAAGGGCTTTGAAGCCCAAGTACCCTCTCAAGGCAACAATTACATTATGTTGTAATTATATGTACCCAACCAATTTCAAATGCTTGGGTGCTTTTTAGCTTACATGAGCGATCTGCTAGTGAAGGTGAACCAAACTTTACATGTGGGAATTTATTCATGTTCTATTAAGGTATGGTGCTTTCTTATATACCTCAAGGGTTCTTAATAGACTCAAGCTGGTACACAATCTCACAATCATAAACATAACTCACACGAATCAAAAGTCAAGAACAACACTAAAATATCCACATGAGTGTGCGCATTAGTACCTAAAAGGTTCCTTGAACCACAATACTCACACACGAGACATAACAAAGCATGCAAACATTCCATACATAGCTCATTATTCCATTTTAACAGAAATGTAATTTAAACATGATAGCATAGTCATTTTGTGAATCATCACATCAATATATGTATAATACTTCATCAAACCATCTCTGACCTCACATGTAGCATATATCACCACATCACCACATTGTATGATTGCTATCATGCACTTCACACCCATGCTCATACACGTAGTCATAATCAATACGTATGTATATGTATATGCTTCCAATTGTGTATATATATATATATATATTTCAAAACTAAGTTATTCATTCTTGAAGTGTGTGTGTGTGTATATATATATTAAAGCAAGAACAATCGCTGCACACACACTATTTTTTTTATAAGGGCCGACCTGCGATAAAAATCGTTGCGTTGATTTTTTTTATAGGGGTAGACCTGCGATGAAAATTGCTTCACATACACACACTATTTTTTTTTATAAGGGTAGACTTGCAATGAAAATCGCTGCACACACAATGAATTTTTTATATATATAAAAATCAGTATGCAGACTTGCGCCTATGACGCGGACTGCATATGGAGCTGGCTGCCACATGCAGAAGCATTGCCAAACCTTTGTCTAGGCCATGATTTGAACTCACGGGTAGAAATGGCAGTGGACCGGGGGAAAGCGGGGCCCCGCCTCGCCCCATTTGGACCGGGGATGAAGGGTATGAAACAGGGATGGAGGCGGGGGTGGAGGATAAAATCCATCCCCGCCACGGAGGCGGGGCGGGGGTGGACGTGCACTTTTCCCCGCCCCGCCCCGTCCTCGCCACGATCCCCGCCTAATCCCCGCCCCGACCACTTTTCCCCGCAATATCCCTGCCCCGCCCCGCCTCATCCCCGTTTGGACCGGGGATGAAGGGTATGAAACAGGGATGGAGGCGGGGGTGGAGGATAAAATTCATCCCCGCCGCGGAGGCTGGGCGGGGGTGGAGGATAAATTTTTGAGGCGGGGCGGAGGTGGAAACCTTGTCCCCCGCCCCGCCCCACTGCCATCCCTACTCACGGGGGTTCACATAAAAGAAAAATTAGCACTTAGCTGGGGCAAACCCACTGAGTTTCTGTTCAAGCCATGGCCTGAGTTCTCATGGGTTCAGACCATGCTCTGAACACACAACAACAAGTAGACTACAAAAATAATTAACTTAAGATGCAAGACTATATCATGTCTACATCACTAAAACACAAAACAAATAATACCACAGGTTATTTAGCTATATTAGAACAACAGAAAATAGGACACAACATGGAGGCAAAAACATTAGTGACTAAATAATAAAATCACAATGCCTTGTTTTTTTTTTTTTTTTGAAAAAGTATATATATTTCACTATGTAAAGATGCATACACTAGCTCATAACATCCATATGAGTAGTTTTAACCTTACCTTTGTAGAGTGGGGGATGAACAAAGAGAATTGCAAGACCTCCTTCCGTATCTGTGTAGAGGAGAGTTCGAGTGCACCTTCCTCTACACTTAGCCGGTTAGGAGGTTTGTCAACTTCAAAAGTTTCCACACAAGGAAGAGAGGTTTGGTATAGGATATATATATATATATATAGAGAGAGACTAAAAAAAATGTGAATAGTGACTTTGCTTCCTTCCTCAAAACGTGTTTATATAGAATGTTTGAGAGAGAGGGGAAAGATAGATGAGAATGGAGCGTTGGGAGAGGTTAAAGGGAGATAGAGGATTGACAAGAGTGAACACCAACCTTCTTTTCCCTATTTCAAGACCCTTTTCCCTTCTTTCACAAAAATGGAAAGAAGATAAAAAGGTAAGACTCATATGTCATATACATTGTATTTCATTGAAACACAAGTTTATGAACCACCAAAGACTTGGAAGGGGGGAAGATGGGTTGTCCCCATCATGTGGGCCCCACACCTTCCCAACAAAATTAGAATTTACATGGCATCCCTCCTTGGATCTCAAACCGGTTTGGGTCCAAAACAAAACCGATGTGGGTCCAAACCCACAAGGATATTAACATTTTTTTTGTTAATCCTCAACATCTTAGGTCACATTTCTAAAATAATTATATTTATAACTCAAAGTTAAGAATTCACTTAATACTTTAAGCATGATTTACATTATATACTTGTTAATTAGTAACCCATCACTAATTAATCAAAAATTGTGGATAAATGCTTATTGTATAACAATTATATGCCAAGAATTTCTAATTAGAGAACATAACTACTCAATCACCCACATTGTCGGTTAGACATCACAGGGTGTCAAAGTTAAGCTGAAAACATAGCAATTTAACACAATCAATCACAAAGGTTAATAACATAGGGAATATAAATTTCCTACATTGCGCACAATATTTTCTATTTAAAATTCTAAAACTTTGCAGATCTTACAACTAAAGGTTTCAACGGAACAAGGACCCTTAGTAGTGCTTCAAAAGCACTGCTAAAGGCTGAATGTCCTAACATCCACACGTGAATGTCCTCCAAAAAAATGGCACAAGCATGAGGAAGGCATAAGTGCCAAAATAAAATATCCTAATCAAAATATAAACTATAAAACTAAACATCGTTCCCATCAAGTTTCTCACCATTGAGTATAACTTATAAAAAATATTTTGTCTATTAAAGTGTTTTAGTTGTTGAGCACAATGTTGTAATATCATAGTGTATCATATGATATGTATCATATTTTGGGGAGAAATCGATATGATACGCACTTGTATCTTGATACACGTGTGTATCATATTATATACCCCTGTATTGCATGATAGGGTGTATCTTATGATACACAATTAGTGCAATTTAAGTTGCATTAGTTTCATTCTTTTTTGAAACATTGAAGTCTTCTTAAGGAGAGTTCATGTAATAAGAATGGAGGTGATGGTTGTGTGGTTTGTCTGAATGTTTGTGGTTGGTGTACGGGAAGAGAAGTCAAGAAGTTTTGGAGGGAACGATTATTTCCCTCCATAGTATGACATGCAAGCCAACAAGAGTCTATGAAACTCACATGGTTATTCATTCCTAAATAGTTTGAGGGTGATTTCAGGTTGATTTCTTGCAAGAAGAAGAAAAAGAAGATGATGATAATAATCATGATTGACATTAACTAGCTTGTTTTTGTTTGAATTTTGAAAAAAAAATGGTTATGAATTTTTTTTGAGATAGGAGAAACACTTTGTGATTTTGTTTTGTTTATGTAAACATGCACTATTATGAATTTTGTAACTTGTTAGCTTGGTTTTGTTGTTTAACATGTACATCATTTCATAGTTTGCATTTTTTTGATAGATATGCATGCCATCCATAGCATAGTGTTTTGATTATTGAATGTTTGATGTCTTATCCAGCTCATAATTGTTTGATATATATTATTATGGTTTTATTTGTCATTATTTCTTGTGTTATATTTTTTTATAATTTCCCTGCTTTTTTTTAATTTTGAATAAAAAATATAATTTTTTAACAATGACATACGTATCTTATTTTGAGTCCAACCGATATGGGTTATGATAAGCTTCTTATAACCTTGGTGGAGCATACACCAACAATTCTAGAGCATGTTATTTTTTACCTTGAGTTGGCATTAAGTATAGTTAACATGCTATCTTACATAATGACAACTACATGAAAAAAAAAACTAACAACCCTATATTGCAACCTAAAAATTTGTTATTTCTAAATCATGTGAATCAACATTTGAAGTGCAAGAAATCAAATTATACTTCAAGAACTGCTCAAAATTCACAAAAACAAAGAAGGAATTCAAAAAAAAATGTTCAGAAGGAGAGGCAAAATGTTCATGATTAGCTTCATGCCAAGCACGAAAAGCACACCGAGATTGAGTGTGACAATTAAGTGTCTGAAGAAGAGAGTTTTAAGAATAGAAAATCTTCATTTTGAGTTTGTTGACGACGCACACACACCATCCTTCCTTGTGGTAAGTTGATACACATAAAGAGAATAACTTCACAATGGCTTCATACTCCACCACTTGAGAGAAATAACATATTTTTCCTACCATGATATCTATTTCCTTCACTTGCATAAATCAATTGGAACTTCAATATATAATCTACCAGACACCACTCTTGTTTGAGATCTTATAAATGTATTGATCTCCAAGAGTTTTCAATTTAGATATTCAGTCAACCCCTATAAAAAAATGACGGTTTATGGGATCAGAGTGTGGGCAGAGATGGAAGAGAAAAGTGAGAGAGAAGAGGGAAGAAGGTTGGGTTGGTGAACGGCCTGCTGAGGAGAGATTTGCACTCGTGCTATGTCTACAATGTGCAGTGGCTGGGGCATAAATAACCTGTTATAATCTTAAAACTCATAAGATGACCCATTCAAGTATGATAATCGTGTAAGCAAGTCCAATAGGTTTGACTAAATCCAACGGTGTTGCTATGATAAAAAAATTTCAACTGGGTCAATTCAGATCCATTCAGGTTCAATCAAATCCAATATATATTACTGGATCCAACCAGGTCTATGTCACCTTAATATATCTAAACATCTGATTCATCATAAAAACCAGATCAATAATAAGTCATACCAAATCCATATATCAATACAATCCAAAATTTGAATAACTCATAAAACATATAAAAAAATAATATGCAATTACACACAATATTTCAAGAGCTAATATAGATGCATGCTAAAAATCCAACCTCTCCCATACCAGGGTAGAGATCCACTCCATATTATAACTGGATCCAAGAAAACAAAAACAACCACGATTTTTTGGATCACAAAAAAATTAATATATATAAATTTTATGGATATTACCTTAACCTAATATCAAACTCAAGAGATGATTCATGATCCAAATAATTGATCCAATCTTGTCTTTTACCAAAAAATAAAGCTCTAGGAGTTGTTCAACAAACAAGAGATGCTTTTATGCAAGCTTAGAAAAGTGAGAGTATTGTTTTAGAAAAAAACAATAAACAAGAACCTTGAACCTGAATTTCCAAACTATCTTGAGTTAAATAGAAAAGTTCATGTGGTTTTCTAAAATTTAAGAAAATGTGGGAGTATGTTTTTTCAGAAAATCATAGACTAAAACCCTGTCCCAAATAATTTATAGAGAACAAATATATTTCTAGAATTTTCTAAAAGCAGAGCCCCTGTTATGAAAAATAGGAGGCATGGGTGGAATAAACTGAAAAGATCAAGGGTAGATTCATAAAATCGATTTAAAAACCATATAAATGGAAAAGAGGGTTCTTGACCATTCTCAAACCCTATCTTTTTCTTTTTTCTCTCTTCTTCTCCAATGCTTCACCTCCTTTCTCCATCGCTATAGTTCTGACACCACGTCTAGTGAGCTACAAAGCTCGATCGAGGAGTCTCATCCACCCCTAACTTCGACAGCAACCACTCGAAGGGGGCTCCTCCACCCTTGACTCAAGTAAGGACCATGACAAAGAGGGGGTTTTGCCCCTGAAGCAAACAATTATTGCTCCTGACGTTGAAAAAAATGCCGCCCTCCAATAACTCTCCTTCACCTCGGCATCACTAACAACAACCACTCGACACAGGTTCTCCTCTGCATCTTTTTCTTTTACTTTTTATTTTGTTTTTGCTTTATTTTCTTTATAGCTTCCTCTGTTGTTGTACTAATAGGGATTTGGTGGACCGATCGACCTAGGGTCATCCTCCGCTTTCATTGTTCCTCTTATTTTCCTTTTTCTTTTCGTTGACTCCTAACACACGGCTGTCTTCTTAATCGGCCAACGCAGGTAGCATCCAGCGTCACTGGGTTTTTCTTTTTCTTTTTGTGTAGCAACACACCTTATTGTGCAAGGTTGCCAAATCTGCTCGATAAAGGAGTTTCCTCCACCCCTTTGTTGATGATTGTCAAGTTTAGTCAACCCATGAGTTTTTTAGTCAAGGATAAGATCTCCTTTGTAGAGGTTTCTCTGTTGCGGGGCACGACCATCTGGCGACCACAGAGCATGGCATCCCGCTCTTATAGTCTTCTCTTCTAGTGCCAAGCATAGCTGTCTGGAGGAGGTACCACTCTCCGTACCGTGCACACTCCCCTATGCTTTGATACCAATGTTGGGTTTTTAGTATTGAAGTGTACATAGAGAAGTTGAAAAAAACTGAGAAATAAAAGGGAAGGAGATTGGGTTGGTGAACAACTTGCTTAGGAGGGATTTGCACTCAGGCTATCCCTGCAATGCGAAGGGGATGGGGCATAAATAGCCCTCTCCTAGATAGTTATTTCCTCAACTTTAAATAAGATGTTTAATATCATATGTTTGTGTTCCTATGAGTTACATGGCTCCTTGGATTCCAGTGTGAGACTGTTATGGTCACATTGGATTCAACAAAAATCACGATTCCATAACTCTAAGGAAAGATTAGGAAGTTTGATCCAAACAGGAATCATAGATGTTCTTTCAAACTTCCATTTTGTTGAAGTATGTGGCTCAATTTTGATGAGTGGCAGATGGTGGAATGAGCGACGACATCTAACGTGTTCTACATTAGCCGAGATACCAATAGTTGAGGGTGCAGGGGAGTAGAGTCCTCACGGTTTGGTACAAGAGTATTTTATCTTTTTTTTTTTTTTATAATTATTCTCTTGTTTCTTAAAACTCAGTACACCTAGGTTTAGTATATATACGTATGTTGTAACCCAAAAATTTGAGATAGTTGAAATACAATCGCTCGCTCTCGTGGACGTAGGCACATTGTTGAACCATGCAAATTTCTGTGTTATTTTTTTCGTTGATTTTTTTTGCAGATTCATCACAATAACTGCACTCTTGTTCAACAACTGGTATTAGAGCACAAATTACGATGTCTGGGGTTTCATCTACGAGATTCAATCTGATTAAGTTCGATGGAACTTGTAACTTCAGATTAAGGTAGAGAAGAGTTAAGGATCTATTAGTGCAGCAGGGCATGGTGAAGGCGTTATGCGAAAAGAAACCAGAAGGCATGAAGAAGTCAGATTGGAAGGATTTGGAAGTGAAGGTTGTGGCAACTATTAGGCTTTGTCTGGCAGATGATGTGATGTATCACGTCATGGATGAAGAATCACCGATGGCAGTTTGGCTAAAATTGAAAAGTCGATATATGTCCAAGTCATTGACGAACAAGCACTATCTTAAACAGAAGTTGTTTGGTCTTAAGATGTTAGAGGGCTCGAATCTGAGCAAATACATCAACATGTTGAATCAGATCATCATTTATCTAAAACAAGTTGATGTGAAGTTCGAAGATGAAGACAAGGCATTGATGTTGCTGAATTCTCTACCGACGTCTTCTGCATACGAGAATATGGTCACGACCCTGATGTGGGGAAAAGAAAACCTCGAGTTGGAAGACGTTACAGGTTCCCTATTATGTTTTCATCAATAAAAGAAATCCAGCGATGAGATTTCATATGGTGAAGGGCTTATGGTGAGAGGTAACCAAAAACGTGGAAGACGCAAGTCTCGTAATGATTCGGGTAATAATAAGGCTCGATCTAAATTGAGGAAGAAGAAGGACTTCATGTGTTACAAGTACAGAAAAAGAGAACACACTAAACGAGACTGGCCAGAGAAAAAGAAAGGCAATGCAGAGAACAAAGAGGGTCCATCAAAGTCGGCAAATATAGTGGAAGAGGACTTAGAGAGCGGTGACCGTGATATGCTTTTAGTTTCATCCATTTCAGAATATCTGACAGATACATGGATCATGGATTCATCATGCTTCTATCACATGACTCTAAATAAATATTGGTTTGACACCTAAAGGTTAGTCAATTCTGGTTTTGTTCTGATGGGCAACGATGCATCCTGCAAAGTGGCCGAAATAGAAAATATCATAATCAAGATGTTTGATGGTGTGGTTAGAACGTTGTGTGATATTAGACATGTGTCAGATTTAAGAAAGAATCTGATTTCATTGGGCACTTTAGATTGTATTGGTTTTAGTTATAAATCTAAAAGTTGAGTAATGAAAGTAAGTAAATGTGTGCTGACAATAATAAAGGGACAAAAACTAGCAGAAAATATCTATAGACTGCTAGGTACCATGGTTGTAGGTAGAGTTGCTGATGTAGAGTCTGAGTCAGATAGTATTGTCTTGTGGCATATACGGCTTGGACATATGAGCGAGCATGAAAGATGGAGCTTCATAAGAGAAATATTTTGAAGGGTGTCAAGACATGCAAGCTCGATTTCTGTAAGTATTGTGTTCTTGGAAAACAGAACAGGGTAAAGTTCAGGACAACCACACACAAGATAGGAGATTCTTGATTATGTTCATACAGATTTTTGGGGACCAGTCAACGTAGCATCACGGGGAGGACATATATATTTCGTGAGTTTCATTGATGATTATTCATAAAAAAGTCTGGGTGTACTTCATGTGGCACAAATCATAAACGTTTGCCAAGTTCAAGTTGTGGAAAGCTGAAGTAGAGACTCAAACAGGGAGGAAGATTAAATATCTCAGGTCAAACAATGGTACTGAGTACACAAATTCAAAGTTCCAGGAGTTGTGTGAGAAGCATCGGATTAAGAGACACTTTTTAGTTTGCAAGACACCACAACAAAACGGTGTAGCAGAAAGGATGAACAAATCGATAGCTGAGAGAGCTCAATGCCTCAGGTTGAATATAGGGCTTGCAAAGAGCTTCTGGGCAGAGGCCGTGAATATGGCATATTTCTTAATTAATAGGTCATCAAGGGAAACACTAGATGGAAAAGTAACAAAGGAGGTGTGGACTAGCAGTGCAGTAGACTACTCCGAGTTGGGAGTATTCGGATGTCCAACCTACGTGTATGTTTCTAGTGAGGACAGATCGAAGCTTGATGCAAAGTCTAGATAGTGTATCTTTCTAGGTTATCAGAAAGAAGTAAAAGGCTTCAAGCTATGGGATCCGAAGGCAAACAAGGTGGTGATCAGTAGAGATGTGGTTTTTGATGAAACAACTATGTTACAACGTACTCATGAGAAAGAGAAACATATGCTAGAAAATTGCAGTAGCAATAAGCATATGGTGCAGGTAGAGTTAGAAACACGTGATTCAAAGGGTTCTAGCTCAGAGAGTCAAGAACATCATTCTACAACCAAAGACATGCCCAAACACACCATCAAGCCTCCCACCAGGTATGAGTTTAGGGATTTGGTTTCTTATGCACTTATTACTAGTAGCAAAGATCCTACTACCTTTCAGGAGGCAACACTTAGCCAAGATAAAGGTAGATGGATGGGTGCTATGGTGGAAGAGATGGAGTCTTTGCATAAGAACCAAACATGGGATTTGGTGAAGCTTTCAGAAGGGAAGAGGGTGATAGGATGCAAATGGGTGTATAAGAAGAAAGATACACTATCAAAAAAAGAGGGAGAGAAGTTCAAGGCTCACCTAGTAGCAAAAGGTTACTCACAGAGGGAAGGAGTTGACTATGATGAGATCTTTTCTCCTGTGGTCAGACACACTTCCATCAGGGTAGTGTTGGCTTTGGTAGCACATTCAGACAAGCAGTTAGAGCAAATAGATGAAATTACAACTTTTCTTCATGGTGATTTGAAGGAGCAGATTTACATGGTACAACCAGAGGGGTTCAACCATCCTTGGCAGAAGCACTTAGTTTGTAATTTGAAGAAATCACTTTATGAACTGAAGTAGTCCCCAAGGCAATGGTACAAGCGATTTGACTCCCACATGATCCAGATCGGCTATAAGTGATGTGAGTATGATTGTTGCGTTTATGTGAAAAACCTTGATGATGGTTCTTTTGTTTTACGTTACTCTATGTGGATGATATGTTGATTGCTGCGTAGGGTATGAGTGGGGTCAACAAGTTAAAGACTTTGTTGGGCAGAGAGTTTGAAATGAAGGATTTGGGTGCGGCCAAGAGGATTCTTGGGATGAAGATTCATAGGGATAGAGCTTCCAGAAGACTATGGCTATCTCAACGTAGTTATGTTGAAAAGGTGTTGGACAGGTTCAACATGAGTAATGCAAAACTTGTGAGTACACCATTAGCGCATCATTTTAGACTGTCTACCACACAGTGCCCGAAGTCAGATGATGAGGTTCAAGACATATCAAAGGTTTCATATGCAAGCGCAATGGAATGTTTAATGTATGCCATAGTTTCTACAAGGCCAGATTTGGCACACACTGTTAGTGTGGTGAGCAAGTTTTTATCAAATCTGGGTCGATAGCATTGGGATATAGTCAAGTTGATTTACAAATACTTGAAAGGTACCGCAGACTATGGCATCATGTTCAACAGTCAACAAAATGAACTTTCAGTCGTGGGATATGTGGATGCAGACTATTCATGTAACTTGGATGACAGGAGGTCTACAATAGGATATATATTTACGCTTGTGGGAGGGCCTATTTCTTGGAGATCCTTGGTGCAACCTCTAGTTGCACTATTCACTACTGAGTCAGAGTAAGCTCTGTGAAATAGAGGGTTGGTCAAGGAGCCGGGTGTAC
The DNA here is from genome assembly GCF_984573655.1 of Nuphar pumila. Lineage (NCBI taxonomy): Eukaryota > Viridiplantae > Streptophyta > Magnoliopsida > Nymphaeales > Nymphaeaceae > Nuphar > Nuphar pumila. The sequence goes on along the minus strand of NC_143254.1, from coordinate 131,191,995 downwards.
AAAAAGGTAGAGTTTAGCTACACTGTGATAGCTAGAGAGCCATCTATTTGGTGAAGAACCAGATATATCATGCGAGGACCAAGCACATAGATGTGAGGTTTCACAAGATCAGGGAGTTAGTTTCTTCTGGTGAAATACTGCTTAAGAAAGTTCACACTTCTGAGAACACAATAGACATGCTGATAAAGCCTATTACTACAGATAAGTTCAAGCATTGCTTGAACTTGATTAATGTCTCCAGTTGCTAGATGGGAGGCGCCTTAACTTAGTATCCCAGGTAGAGTTTCAGTTATACTTTCTTATCTCCTAAGGGGTGGATATTCACCAAGGTGGAGATTGTTGGAGTATGTGGCTCATATTTGATGAGTGGCAGATGGTGAAATGAGTGACAACATCTACCGTGTTCTACCTTAGCAAGGACACTAATAGTTGAGGGGTGCACGGGAGTAGAGTCCCTGCGGTTTGGTTTAGGAGTATTTTATTTTATTTTTAAAGTTTGCTCTTAGTTTCTTAAAACTTGGTACACCTAGGTTTAGTATATATACTTATTCTGTAACCCAAAATTTTGAGATAGTTGAAATACAATCGCTCGCTCTGGTGGACGTAGGCACATTGCCGAACCATTGTTGATTATTTTTGCAGATTCATCGCAATAGCTGCACTCTTGTTCAACACATTCCATGCATGGGGTTCACTTGTTTATGATCAACGTATGTCCAGCAAGCCTTCCATGAACCTCTCTTCGGAATAGGATTCGTGTCTTCCTCCTTATGAGCTCTAGTCAAGAACAACCCATTTATTCTTGCCGAAAATTTGAAGTCTTATTTTTTGCCATAGCTTTTGCAGTTCCTCACAAATATATGAGAACTCCATTCTCCTGTAATGATCCTCTCTAGCAAAACCTGCAATCAGAGCTAGCACAAGAATCAACCATCTTTTCATAAATCTGATCATAAACCTCTAAAACTTTTCTATTCTCAATCACGATCGATTTAAGCAAAGTCTCTTTTGTTTCATTCTCTTCATTCGAAAGACCAACCACTCCAAACCATGACTGAATTTTCTTCTCCTTATCCCACCGTCTCTTTCCATTGGTTCTCACCATCAGGAGGATCACCCATATCTAGGTGACCCCACTGGAAGCTAGCCACAATCCCCTTAGGCTCTGATTGGGAGCAGGGCACCGAAGGAGTTGGGTGGGAACCGCATACAGTTATATGACGGGTGTCGTTTGGGAGAGGGAGTTGGAGGGAGGCGATAATTTCAGCTGGGAATCAGCAAATTCCAATCCTTGGAAACTTCACATATCAACTCCCTCTAGAAATAGTTACGATTCCTTGATTCACAAGGATTCCGGTGAGTCCCTGAAAATCGGATGTTTCAAAATTTGTACAGCATTTAGCAAAGTAAATGCCCTATTAATCACGCTGACAACTAAAATGACATTATTACCTACTATGTTATCACAATTTATTTTCTTTTTCTTAATTTTAGGTTAGGATCACACCCATATATTCGGCATATAATCATAAATCAGAAAACAATACTAATCTAAGTATGAAAACCATCTGACTAAGCAGATTTGGGTTCAATACATTACTAATCAGATCTGGGTTCAATCCAAATGTATATCCCAATCTTACTTTACGAATATGAGTTCGGAACTAATACACCGGATTCGGATTGGATATCTTCTATCTGATCCGTTTTCACCCCTAAATTCAGGTCAGGTCAGGTCATGTCGGTGGGAGTGGACCGATCAATTCCTGAGACACTTGGTTGGATTTATCGCCGAGTCGATTTGGGAATCGGACGAGTCAACTCGATTCGGAACTTATCCGAGTAAAAAAAACAAGGTTGACTCGTTATGAACCGAATCTCGTCCGGTTCATGAGTCACAATCGTGTGCCTGGCCGAGTCACGATTTACGTTGAATTTTTTTTTTTTTATTTTCGATACCCTAGCCCCCTCTTTCCCAGTTCCCCTCTCTCACGCGGTCCATCCCCCGGCCCCCTCTGTCCTCTCTCCTGCGGTTTGTCCCCTCCGGCCTCCACTCCGGCGTCGGCGACTGGAAGTAAGAGGTAATCCGGCGGTCCCAGCTCTCTTTCCCTCTCTCGAATCTCGACTCTCACCGGCCTCTCTCCTGCGGTACATCCCCCTCGGGCGTCGGCGACCGAGTTTCCGGCGGCAGGTAATCCGATCTCTCTCTCTCTTTCAGCCATGAGCCAGCAGATGGGAATGTGAAGAGAGAGGAGAGCAATTGGTTGTCGTGGACATGAACCTTCTAAGGTTGAACCACGTTATTTCTGGTAAACTTGTGTGTGCGTGCGAGACAGAGAGCTTCCCTATTGTGTGTCAGTGTGTCTGTGAGCTTCCCTATTGTGTGTTTTGATACTTTATGTAGATAAAATGCCACATCGCCATCTATTTATGTTCTGATATGGCCTATGTAGCCAATGGTATCAATATTATTAGTGGATAACCCTCCTCAGTAAAACTAGATGATCTAATTACTCTCAAGCTGAGTTGGAGCATAATAAGAACTCTAGTTTCCTAAGTTTCAAGCTGTCTGAAATTCAATGAAATCAAAATTACTCTAAAGCATTGGAATCAATCTAAATTTGGTTGCCATCATGACGAAATCCAATAAACTAATGACATTATTGCAGCCATTGAAAAATATATTGATGCCAGCCATCAAGATCAGCTTAGTTGATGTTTGCACTAACCCCAAATAAGATTTACAGGGACCCCTAACTTTGAAGGAATCCTTTAGTTTCGGCAACAAAAATATAGATGCAAATGACTCAATGAAGGTGATCGAAGCACTTTGATTTTTCGTGCAAAATTCAAAAGCAATATGTAAAAGGATTTTTATCTAATATATGTAGTATGTGAGAATGGTATCTGAAATTCTGTCTTGAACCAAGCTTCCATATGCTTCTCCCCAGTTTTTACTGAAGAAGCCATTGATTATGAATAGTTTTTTGGTGCTGCTAATCCAATGGTCACTACTCGAAAGAACGATGCCTCGCTAGTCCCTTGTTCCTAATCTGGATACTAAATAAGTGGCTTTTGAGGTTAATCTAGTGTCGTGGGCCTGTTGGGTTCTCAATGTTTTTCTTTTAGCAGTTTCAAGACACAGTTGGAAGCAATGTATGATCAGCAATCTCTAATCTTTTTCATAGTGGTAAATTGTTGGTGGAACTATTAACGCCTCAATTATCATTTTGATTCTTAAAAAACCTAGTATAACAAGGCTTTCAAAACCATAATATATGATTTTGTTATATTTTTTAATAAATTAAAAAAGACGTTGACTCATCTGAGTTACCGAGCTGCAAATGGGTGATCCGATACTGAGTTCCAAGAAAGCCAACCATTAAACCCTAGCTGGAGAAATGTGGTAAGCTTTGGAGTTGCAGTTGCAGGGATGGGTCGCGAGAAGAAGAAGAGAAGTGAGCACGAGGATGACCTCTCCGACGACGCAAAGGCGCCAAAGAAAGAGGATAAGGAGAAGGAGAAGAAAAAGAGGATGACACTCCCCTCTTCCATCAAGAACAAGGAGAAAAGGTCCACCGTCCACGCCAAGCTCAAGCGTGAGAAGAAGGTCGAGAAGAGGAAGAGGATCAAGGCCCGTGATGTCGCTGAGAAGAAGGCCCTCGATCTCGGCGAAGCGGTAACCATGGCCTCAGTTTCTCTTCTTCTTTCTCTGTTGTTCTTAAAATTTGGAGCTTCCTCCATTGAAAGATGAATGGTGCTATTTTTTTGTGACCTAATGGGCAGCCTCCGCCGAGGAAGATCCCTCGCACTATCGAGAACACTAGGGAGTCAGACGAGACCGTGTGTAGGCCTGATGATGAAGAGGTATGTGCCCTAATACTTCTGGCTTTTCTATGGAGTTGTTTCGATTGTTTCTGCTTCTGCTGTTGAGTTGGTGTTTGCTTTGTTTTGGGGGGGATTTGGTTGTGAGTAGGGCGCCCCATTGACTGAATCATTTATGTGCAGTTGTTTGCTGATAATGATGCAGATGAGTTCGGTTCCCTTCTCAATCGGGAGCGTACTCCGAAGATATTGATCACGACATCCCGGTTTCATTCTACTGTATGGCTTCTTTTTGGTGATGCTTGACCTTATTGTTGTTGATTTTCCTTCTTTTTTTTGTCCCCCTAATACATTACATTCAACTGTTTTGTATTTGTCTTGCTTTTGAATGTTGTTTGTTTGATGTGGTTTTCGGAAAACTCGATTAAATTGTTAGCTGAAAGGAGCCCGGCTGATTCACCAGTCGTGTGGAGTTGTATTTGCTTGACTATTACCAAAGTGTTGTTGGGCTCATTCACCTTTTTTGTTTATTGCTGAAGCAAAGCATGTATAGGGTTTTGGTTGAAGTTTTTCTTTTGTAATGTTTTTTTTTTTGAAAGGCAAGCTGGGGTTAGGCAGTCCCCCACCAGTTACTATTCAATCGTACCACTGGGGTTTTGAACAAGGTTGCCCAACTAGGAAGCGGAAGCGGGAAACGATACAGGAAGCGGAAGCGAGGCGTTTTAAAATTTATGCGAAGCGGGAAGCGAAGTTTCAATTTAAAAGTGAAATATGAATAAAAAATGAAGCAATATGGAATCAAACAAGAAACAAATAAAAACTAAAATAAAATTGATTATTCTTATATTTCATGATTTTTCTATAAAAGAGTTAAATTTTTGTTAAAATCTAACAATGATGGTTACCAATTTAAAGAAAGTACATGAAAAACGAGTGAAAACATGAGAGAAAATACATGAAAAAGATGAAAAGAAACGTGAGAAAAACATATAGTATTCCTAGACCATGTGTATGAGAAGCATAGAAGAAGCATGGGGGAATCAAGCTTCCCATGAAGTTTTGGAAGCGAGGAGTATCATGCTTCCGAAGCGAGTTTCCAGGAAGCGAGCTTCCCACCTACCTAAGAAGCTTCAGGGAGGCGTGCACTGACAGCTCCTACCAACCACGCAGAGCCCCCGCTGTTATGTTCTTTGGTAATGTTGATTTAGCATGGAGGACGGTAGAAGGTAGAAGCAAAAAACAAAACGTTGGGAAGGAGAAGGAAGTGTATTTTTTGTTGCACTTGGTGTTAAAACATGGACGCTTCACATTCACATATTTGGGAACAGTTTACAACGATCACCTGAAAGACCCAATAATGATTCTGACATGTGATCCTGCTCACAGAATTGTCCTCAAAATCTTTTAAGCTTCCTGGTCTTGACTGAAATAGTTATAATATCTCTTAAATTTATGAAGAAAAGGACTATGTACAGCTTATAATAAATTTGTTAAAAAAGGGACTATGAACAGCTTATAATCTCTCAAATTTGTTAAGAAAAGGACTATATACAACTTATAATATCTCTCAATTTTGTTTATGTAATATTTTGCCGGAAATGCATATATGTTTATAAGAGTTCTTATCATGTGTGTAATGGGAATATTGTTGATTTATTTGCAGAGGGGACCTGCATTCATTGAAGAACTATTATCTGTTATTCCAAATGCTCATTATTATAAACGCGGGACTTACGAGTTGAAAAAGGTTATTTTCTTTTCCTTTTTAATTTTCGGTTATTTCTATCACCTAAGGAATAAGTCCTGACTCTTGAAGAATGCAAGTCATAAGTGGGTGCCCAGCTTGCCCAGGGATCCTTGATAAATGATAAAGTAGGTGATCCTATTCTTGCATTGCCTTGGATGTTTTAAGAATGGGTCAGAATTCGTTCTAACATAGTTTAATATTTCATCCAAGCAAGCCGTGGTTGCTGTATTGCTTTGGGCCACAGTAGCAGTTTATATAGGGACTTCTTCTGCTGTTAGTAACCTATTCCATGCACATATGGTTACAGTCATTGGAATTCATATATTTGTTTGTTTATGTAGATTGTAGAATATGCCGAGAATAAAGACTTCACATCAATTGTTGTGGTCCATACCAATCGCAGAGAGCCAGGTTGGTAGTTTTTTCCTTATTAATGTGGGTTTATTTTAGTCAAAATACTGTTTACTGGAATTTCTCTGTCTTTCCCTTTTTTTTTTTTCAGTAGGTAGCCTATCCATTTGACTATTTTATAAAGCTTACGTACTTTGTTGCCAACTATTAAAAGAAACTGCAAGTAACTCTTTATGCCAGATAGTGGACAAGGAAGCCGAAGGTTTGAAGAATAAAGTAGTGCTTTGTGCTGGATGCGTCCATTATTCATGCAGTTCTCTTTAGTGTTTTTCCCAGAGTTACCGGAAGCGCCTAGGTAAAAAGGGAAGCGTGCTTCGGAAGTGCGAAACGTCGTGCTTCCGAAGCGTGAGGGGAAGCGTCCCCCTTTTTTGGGAAGCGCGCTTCCCTTTTATGGGAAGTGCGTTTCCCTTTTATGGGAAACACGCTTCCCCCTCGCTTCCCCATTTTTTTCATTTTTTTCGCTTCCCCCTCGCTTTCGGTTCGCTTCCGAGACGGTTCGGAATTTTCTTCTAAGTAGTCCCACGCTTCCCCGCTTCTTAAATTTTTGAAAGTGCCTCACTTCCCGCTCCCGCTTCCCGTATCGCTTCCCGCTCCTGCTTTCTCGACTGGTAACTCTGGTTTTTCCGCTTCCCACTGATAGGAAGGACCTTTTAATTGCATTCTCAAAAATATTGTCTAGATTGTTGTTGGATTCATCTTGTTGTACTTCTATTGCAGAACACTAGCTGCACCTGTCCTGCCCCCTTTATGGTGACAGAGTCTTGGAATATTGATGGGAATGGTTCGGGCATATGATTAGAAGAATGAGAGTTGTGCTTTTATTGCCTAATTGTGTGTTGTTTTGACAGCTGTGTTTGAGGCATGTGCTTCTTGTGTCCATTTGTTGCTCTCCGTCTCAGCAGCTACTACACTGATAAACTGTTCTCAAATGCTTCTTGTCCACATTACATGATTCTTCTCATACATTTTTCATTTGCTTCTTTGGTTGTATGTTTTCCACTAACTTCTACTCTTCTGTGTCATTTGGGGGTAGCCTAGATGCTTTTCATCTCTATCTAGATAATTGTTTTGGTTTTCAACTCTATCTAGATAATTAGTTTGAAATAGTGGGATATGAAATCATGGTTTGCTTCATCATCATGATTTTGGTCAGAGAGGAACCAGGGGACTTCCTTTTTTGCTTGGAAAAGATTTCTTTATTATGTTTCAGTCTTTTCTGATTCATCTTATGTTGTATACATATATTATTGGGCAAAAGTTGATCATACCTTTGCACTATGTTACATGGCTGCTCCATTTTTATCTGCTGTACCATATCCTCTTATATAATAATAAAAATGGGAAACTCCAAAAAAAAAGTCCATGTCCCATGTCTACAATCATATTACGTGACATAGCTTTTGGGATGATTAATAGATATTTGATTTTAGTCATTTTTTACTGTTTGTTTATTTTGCATCTTGGTTAGCCAGGTAGTTTACTTCGGCCTTGTGATTTGATATGCATGTGACTGTTCTTTTTTTTGTAGATGCACTTATGATCATTGGGATTCCTAATGGACCTACAGCACATTTCAAGCTCTCAAGGCTTGTTTTGCGTAAGGATATCAAGGTGGGCATCAGTTTTGGGCAATGAAAGGGTTGTGGAACATGTCATTGGTCAAGTAACTATGAGTGGTTGAGTTTGTCCTCGTGTGAATATTTTTAGTTTCTTATGTTTGATCCACACACTTATTGTTGTACAAGTATCTCCAACAAAATACTAAGATCAAGACCTTAATATTCTTGATAATAAACTTGGCACATATGCACAATAAGAACACTTTAGAACACTTGTGCACAAAAGCACAACTCACAAAATCTCACAAATGCACAACGGCATAAAAACTATTGGAATCACTTTATTGAGCACTTGGGCTTTGACTCAAAGCCATGAGAAAATACAAAGGGGAGAGCCCCTATTTATAACAACCAAAAGGGGCCTTGGAGGGGCTCCACTCATAGACGTTGGAGCCCCTCCAACGGTCACAAATGTGACCGTTGAAGGGGCCCAATGTCTATATGAGTGGGCCCCCCAAGGTGCCTTTTGGTACTTAAAAGAAAAGAAATAAAAAATAAAAAGAAAGAAAAAATAAAATTAATTTACAATCACATTCATAAAAGTGAATGTGCGTAAAACAGTGGAAAAGACTAAACTACCCCTACGACTAAACAAATAGAAATATATATTTTATATATATAATAAGTAGATACATATACATATATATTAATATATGTATATGTATTACCTTATATATATAAAATATATATATTACATTACATGATTAATTACATAATTTAACATTTGTCACCACTATGCTATTTGGTTATTCTATATCTTTCGCATTTACTTGCTTTATGCATACTGGTCTATTCAATTCAATGTAATCATGATAAGGGTTTTCAACAGCTATGCCATTTAGCAGCGATTTGTTTGTGTTTGATGAAAAGAAAAAAGAAAAGAAAAGAAAAGAAAAGAAAATGAGTTAACAGAGGGGTGGGGGAGGTTTGAAGTTCAAAGTATTATGCACCTAGTGGTTTTATGTAGGATTGCTCTTTGCAACACTCCCATTATCCTAATTTTCTTTGTACTTTTTTAACTTCACCTGCATTGTAACTTGGAGGTTTTTATTAGTTTGTGGTAGCCACTTAACCATCTCTTGCGCTATGTTTAATCCATTTGTCTTGGATTATTACTTTCTCATACTTGCCCGCTTTTGTTATATCTAGGGGAAGAAAAAAGTTTGTAGAAACTTCCCACAAGTTAGGAATGTTGATTTTTATGGTTCTCTTTTGGCTTTCTCTAACTTACTGATAATAGTTGTGTCACATATACTTCCCAAAATGGAGCTTCTCTTTCTTGTTATGTCATGAACTTCTATATGTGCAATGCCTTCTGATAAATTGGGGCTGGCGAGTAGAGCTTGATAGGTCATACAAATATTGCAAGGGATTCATAGTTGGCAAACCCGATGAGTTGACTCTAGAATCTCCCGAATCGACCCGGATCGGACCCCAACTGGGACACTGATTCAAGATCACTGATCCGCATGTCTCTTATGTGTTTTTTATCATGCATTTCATGGTTTTAATGCGTAATGCTCTTAAAAGGACAATTTTATAAAGAATCATATATTTTTAAATCATAAAGATCAACAATTATGTATAGTTGAATACTTATATAACTTGGTCATTGATTTCTGTTAAAATGTAAACTGTAATATATATATATATATATTATTTAATATTATTATATTTTCTTTTATTATTTTTCTTTATTTTCTTTTTTAGCATCTAGTTCAATAGAAACTAGATATTTGATCCAGTCAAGTTCCTGTTGGAACTTGACTGTGCAAATAGCTGTTGGACTGTAGTCCAACAGCTATAATAAATGCTGTTGGACTATAGTCCAACAGCTATAATAATAAATGCTGTTGGACGGTAGTCCAACAGCTATATTAAGAGACGTTGGAATCCAACGTCTCTTTTGGAGAGCTCAAAATGAGCTCTCCTCTCTCCCACTTTTTTGTATATATAGGGGTGAACCCCTTCAATGTAAAGAACCATGCTTCTTAAGCATTTTGTACATGAATAAAGTATTATTTATTTTTCAAGTGTTCTTCCTTTTATACCCTTTCAAGGGTCATGCTTGTAGTGTCTCCAATAGACACTTGTTTGTGAGTTATTTGTGCATTTGTTGAAGACCACCATTTCATTACATGGTATCAGAGCTACGAAATCCTTAGATCTTGAAGTGCTTTCGCCTTGATTTCCGTGCCACATTTACAAAAGGTGTTTCATCACCTTGTTCTTGGCTCAAGAAGATTTGTTTGAAGAAAGGCAAACTTGTGCTACAAAAATTTTTGGTTTTGTATCCTCTCTTATTCCTTTGTCTACTCTTTTTCTTTTCTTTTTATTTTTCTCTCTCTCTCTCCTCCTATTTATTCCTCTCTTACCCTTGTAAAAGATGGATGACAATGATAAGATCACCATGATTCCTATGAAGCTAAATGATACTAACTATGTAATGTGGGCTTCGATTATGAAGCACCACATTTGGGGAAAAGGTTTATGGGGTATAGTGGATGGTTCCGATTTGGAACCTAAACTATCTCTTACCAAGAAAGAGGGTGATAAAGAGGTTCCTCTAACGGAAGAAGAGAAGAGTAAGGCGTTAGCCACTTATGAAAAGAAATGGAAAGAATGAAGGATAGGGCATGCAAAAATTATGTCATGGCTCATCAATAGCATAGACATTAAAAAATGCTCTAGTCTAGCTAAGTTTGAGCATGCCGATAAGGCTTGGGAATACCTCAAAAACATGTATTCCCTTAAAGATATTGCACATGTATGCAATTTACAAGATAAAGTTCGGACAATGACTCAAAAAGATAAAACTATACGAGAATATTATAATGAGTTGTCCGAACTTTGGGAAGAGTTGTGTCTTCTTGAGCCCAAATGGCATTGTGCCGAAGACATCGAGCTTCGCCAAAAGCAACTCGATATGGAACATTTCTATCAATTTGTGAATGGTCTAAGGCCGGAGTTTGAATCCACCAAATCGGCCCTTTTACATCGTGGAAAAATTCCTTCTATTGTTGATACTATAGAAGAGCTCACTATGGAGGAAAATAGACTTAGAAAAAGTACTCCAAAAGGTGACGATGACTCCGTTTTAGCTGTATCTAGACCGGGGAATCATACTCGTACTTACAAGCCGCCTCATTTTGGAAGGCAAAACGACGACTTTGATAAAAGAAAAGTTATTTGTCATCATTGTCATGAACCGGGGCACTATAAGCCTCAATGTCCAAAGTTAAAAAGAAGAGAAGAAAAAAGAGTTGCATTTGTTGAATCTGAGTCAAAAGATCAAGATGCACCTGTGTCTATGGCTCAACTGATGGAAATCCTTCAACCTCTTCTCAAAGGGGTATCCTCCTCAACTGAAGCCTCAACTGGAGCGACGATTGCATCTTTCTCCGGTCCAGATAACTTTCCTTGGCTTTTAGATTCTGGTGCTTCTTTTCATATGACCCTAAATGTTAATAGTCTATCCGAATGTCTTAAAAATAACTCAAGTGTGTCAAAGGTTTTTACAGCCGATGGCACATCTCTCGAAGTAAAAGGAATAGGATGTTTTGAAAATCTTCAAAAATCCAAAAGATTTTTTATCCCAGAAGTTAGATATATCCCTAAACTTAATTTGAATCTCTTATCTGTCTCGCAAATATCTGATTATGAATGTAATATTTCCTTCTCTTCTCATGGTTGTTGGGTACAGGATCGCCAGTCAGGGAAGCTGATTGGGGAAGGCCATAGAGAATGAGGACTTTATTACATGGACTTTTTGGAATTACCCAAGAATGCATTTTGTTATAATATTCAGAAATTAGAATTGGATTTATGGCACAAAAGGCTTGGCCATCCTCATATGTCTAAAATTCAATATTTTCCAAGTTTGGAAAAATTTTGTAATTCTGAAAATTTTTCTTGTAAAGACTGCATTCTTGGCAAAATGAAAAGGTTATCATTTCTTAGTAGAACTTTTGTTTCCTCACGACCACTTGAGTTAATACATTCGGATGTTTGGGGCCCCGCACCAGTTATTTCCAAAGGTGGTTATCTATGTCACACGGACTTGGCTCCAAGGTCGCCGCACCCGCGTCGACACGCACCGACACGGGTGCGGATCGGACTCGGTCAACCCGACCCTGGGTGTGGTCAACGCACCCAGGGTCATTTTGGTCCATTTTTTGGAAATTTTTTTTTTTGATTTTTTTTTTTAAATTTTCTGGGCTACAGCTGTAAGGAAAAAACCCATCACAACTAAAAAACCTGTACACTTTCAAGTTTTAAGTACAGAATGGGCACAACTCAAGTTTTTGTGGTTTTTTCCTGTATGAAGAAAGTGAATTATTACAGTGTATGAAGAAAGTGCCCAAAAGTGAATTATTCCTGTATGAAGAAAGTGTACAGAATGCCTTCACAACTCATCACCTGTTCCCTAATGGGCACAACTTTGACCGAGTCTTATATATATATATATATATATATATATATTTAAATTTTTTTTTTTAATATATATATAGCCGAGTCCCCGTGTCCAAAATTTTTGAAATTGCGCCGCACCCGTGTCGCACCCGCACCCGCACCCGCACCCATGTGACATAGGTGGTTATACATATTATGTCATTTTTGTTGATGACTTTTCTAGACATACTTGGATTTATTTTCTTAAACATAAATCTGATGTCTTTGCTAACTTCCAAATATTTCATAAAATGGTTAAAAATAAGTTTCAAAATGATATTTCTGTTTTTCACACTGATTCAGGAGGAGAATTTATGTCCAACGAATTCAAAGACTATCTCAATTTACATGGTATTACACATCAAAGATCATGTCCACACAATCCACAACAGAATGGCCTAGCCGAACGCAAACATCGGCACATTATGGAAACTACTAGGACATTGCTAATTGCAAATCAAGTTCCAAAAAGTTTTTGGGCTGAAGCGGTCCTAACTGCCACCTACCTCATTAATAGGATGCCATCTTCCTCATTAAAGAATACAACTCCAATAGAAAAGCTTGTTAATTTAACTCCAGATTATTCTAGATTAAGAGTCTTTAGATGCAAATGTTTTGTTTTCACCAACAGAAATGACAAACTCTCTCCTCGTGCAATCCCATATGCCTTTTTAGGATATGCTGATAATAAAAAAGGCTACAGGTGTTTCGATTTTCAAAATGACAAATTATATGTGTCAAGAAATGTATCTTTTTTGGAAAAAGAAAGCTTCTTTGAATTTGAAAAATCCAAGGATGTCACTGAATACTCGTTTTTAATTGATCCAACTTCAAAATCCAATGAATGTGATGTTGGATGTGACCTTGACAATGATCAAAGTCCTATTGTTGTTGAAAATGATGATAATGAAGAGCAAATCCATAGGGATGTTAGTCTACAATATTCAAGACGTAGAGAGCAAAATCTTCCATGTGCATTACAAAAATACTCTGAAGTCTCACCTAGAAGAACGTCTAGAATCTCTAAACCTCCAGAAAAATTTGTGTCTTATGAATCTTTTTCACCCACGTATAGGGCCGCCATTACATTAATACAATCATATGTTGAACCATCATCCTATTCTCAAGCAAAAAATCATATAGAATGGATAGAAGCCATGAAAATAGAATTGGATGCACTAGAAAAGGCCAATACTTGGACGATACAAGATATTCCTCCGGGTAAGAAACCTATAGGTTGTAGGTGGATATACAAAGTCAAAACCAAAAGTGATGGGACCCTGGAAAGATATAAGGCCCGTTTAGTAGCAAAAGGATATGCTCAAGAGTATGACATCGATTATGAAGAAACATTTGCTCCTGTGGCCCGTATGACCACTGTTAGAACTTTAATAACCTTGGCCTCCATTAGAACATGGCCTATCTTTCAATTAGATGTCAAAAATGCTTTCCTGAATGGGAATCTCGTTAAAGAAGTATACATGGAAGCCCCACCTGGTATTAGTATCCCTAAGGGTAAAGCTCTTCGTCTAGAAAAAGCTCTTTATGGTCTTAAACAGGCTCCAAAAGCCTGGTATGACCGATGACCGATTTAGTCATGTTATGCTTGATATTGGTTTTCAACCTTGTTTAACTGACACTGCTTTGTTTGTTAAGAAATTTGATGCAGACATCATTATTCTTCTTCACTATGTGGACGATATGATCATCACCGGAGGCGACAAACAGGGAGTTGCAAATATCAAATCTCTTCTTAAAACTCTCTTTGAAATGACTGACTTAGGTTTATTAAGATATTTTTTAGGCATTGAAGTTGCTTATTCCCCTCGGGGGTATTTGATATCTCAGTCTAAATTTGCTCTTGATATCGTTTCCAGGTCTGGAATTACAGATGATAAGAAAGTAGACACTCCAGAAGTTGTCAATGTTAAAATGAAAATTGATGATGGAGAACTTCTTGATGATCCTACTCTTTATAGACAATTTGTTGGAGCTCTTTCTTATCTTTCCATTACTAGGCCAGATATAACTCATGCGGTTCATACAGTCAGTCAGTTTTAGCATGCTCCCACTTCCGTGCACATGGGAGCGATTTTGCGTATTATTAGATACTTAAAATCCTCTCTTTCACGAGGACTCTTCTTGTCTGCTTCATCTTCATTAAATTTAATTGCATATACTGATGCTGACTGGGGAGGTGATCCCAATAATAGACACTCAATTACTGGTTTTTGTGTGTTCGTAGGTGAAACCTTAATTTCGTGGAGGTGCAAGAAGCAGCAGAAAGTCTCTCTTTCCTCCACCGAAGCTGAATACAGAGCCATGGCAACCACCACTATGGAGGTTGTTTGGCTCAGACGATTGCTAGCGGATATGGGAGCTAAAGCAACGCAAGCTTCAAAGATGTGCTGTGACAACAAAAGTGCGATCTACATTGCAAGCAACCGGACATTCCATGATCACACTAAACACATTGAGATGGACTGTCACTATGTCAGAGAGGAATACTTACATGGAACCATTGATCTGCCATATGTTACATCAGAATATCAATTAGCAGACTTCTTCACCAAGCCTCTCGCTGCTCCCAGATTTCACTTCCTCTTAGACAAACTTTCCCTCATTGTACCGTAAGTTTGAGGGAGAGTGTTAAAATGTAAACTGTAATATATATATATTATTTAATATTATTAGATTTTCTTTTATTATTTTCTTTTATTATTTTATTATTTTCTTTTTTAGCATCTAGTTCAATAGAAACTAGATATTTGATCCAGTCAAGTTGTTGGAACTTGACTGTGCAAATAGCTGTTGGACTGTAGTCCAACAGCTATAATAAATGCTGTTGGACTATAGTCCAACAACTATAATAATAAATGCTGTTGGACTGTAGTCCAACAACTATATTAAGAGACGTTGGAATCCAACGTCTCTTTTGGAGAGCTCAAAATGAGCTCTCCTCTCTCCCACTTTTTTGTATATATAGGGGTGAACCCCTTCAATGTAAAGAACCATGCTTCTTAAGCATTTTGTACATGAATAAAGTATTATTTATTTTTCAAGTGTTCTTCCTTTTATACCCTTTCAAGGGTCATGCTTGTAGTGTCTCCAATAGACACTTGTTTGTGAGTTATTTGTGCATTTGTTGAAGACCACCATTTCATTACAATTTCATGTAACAAATTTAGTGATTATTGTAATGAAACAGGAAAAAGTACAAAAATGGATGCCTCTAAGGGCTACAAGAATACAAGAGTGTGCTGAGAACTATATGCCACTTATGGGCAAAATACAAACTAACAAAGAGTCACACAAGCACAAGCCACTAAAGGGCTACACAAAATAAAAAACAAATAATTTATTTATCACAAAATGCTTGAGAAAGCCTAAAGAATACGATGGGAGAGATCCCATATTTATAGGGCAAAAGAGAGGAAGGGGCTAGTCCAACTAACTGTTGGGCTAGTCCCAATGACTAGCAAGCCATAAAAAATAAAAACAAAAAAACATAAAAAATGATTTACAAAACTGCCCCTAATGGGCAGGTCCTATTACATAATAAGAAAAGACAAAAATTCCCTTAAAGGGCATGACCTAGTGTTGTGAAAAGCGTTGAGGCGTAGCGAGGCGCTCCACCAAAATCTGAGGCGAGGCGTAAGCCTCGAGGCGCAAAGCGTAAGCCTCAATTTTTTTTTTATTAAAACTTAAAAAAGACTACAAAAATTATCTAAAATTATAAATAAATAAAAAATGCTTTATTGATGAAGCAACAACCAACAAAAAATAAAAAATCTCAAATAAATACGGAAAAAATATGAACTGCAACATAGAATATCAGTAAGCATCCTTGTGGACAAAAAACAAACGAATTATTCTTTTCTAAAAAGAATCAAAACTGCTCTGGAACTTAACACATAGATCACTTTCTGTCAATGTGCTTAATACAGAAATTCAAAACTGTCATTAGGCTTAATACATCTATATCCTGTTATGGAACTTAACATAAATAAATTTCTGTCAATATCCTTAATACAAAAATTCATCAAAACCAAAAACATGCAAAGTAGGGATTTCTACGTAATTATTCTTTTTATCAAACACACGTATCAGATTATTAAGTCTATAATTTTTTTTAATGCTGGAAAGGCATATCAGATAGACTTGCAAATTATCATCAGAAGCAAAACATGCAGATGTAGGGATTTCAACTTATTATATATTTTTTTCCTCAATGTCAAATCCGCATATCAAAAATTTTCCCTAGGCTGGTAATGCATATCAGGTGTATTTGCAGATTTTCATTAACAACAAAAACACGTAGATACCACAATTTCAACATATTATATCTTTTTCACTGTCAAACACGCGTATCAAAATTTTCCCCAATGCATGGAAATGCATATCAGGCGGATTTGCAGATTTTCATTAAAAACAAAAACACGTAGATACCACGATTTCCACATATTATATCTTTTTCACTGTCAAACACGCGTATCAAAATTTTCCTCAATGCTGGAAATGCATATCAGGTGTATTTGCAGATTTCCAACAAAAGCAAAAACACGCAGCTGCAGTGATCGTATCCATTAACATACAAAAAAATTAACCATCTAATGAAACATAAAACACATACATTTTTTAATGTAACACCAGGTTTCTGTACATAAAAGAAAACGCAGGACCCCTAGCAGAAACACGACAGAATGTATTTGGCACAGAATCATCCGGACAAAAATAAATAAAATCATGCCTCATAGCAAAGTGCACAGGTTTCTAATCTTTTGTTTTTCTTTTATTTTCAGATGCATATTGAGAATGCCGAGCACATTCAGAGGTGTATTGAAAATGCAGAACACCTTTGGATGTGTATTGAAAACGCAAAACATACTCGGAAGCATCTTGAAAACGCAGAGCACATTCAGAGGTGTATTGAAAACGCAAAACACATTAACTGAAAACAAAAAGAATAAATTAGAATAGTTGAATGCATTTCTGTGCATGAACTACGGCAAAAAGAGAGACAAAATCTGTGCATCTGTGCATTTTTTTGTATCACGCGAGAGACGAGAGAAGAGATAAGAAGAAGAGGAGGAGAACGAGAGAGCAAAAAAAATCCATACCTGTTTCGGGGCTCCACCACGCAAGAGAGAATGTTGTGAGCCTGTGAGAGCCGTGAGGGAGAGAAGGTTGCCGTGAGGGAGAGAAGGCTGTGAGAAAAAAAAATTGAAACACATAAAAGGAGTAGGTAGGGCTTTGTTTAAGTCTTATTTTTTTGGTCGAATGAGGGTTTTGACCCTCATTTGACCAAATAAATCGAGGCGGCTACGCCTCAGTCCGAGGCACGCCTCGCCTCAAGGCGTGCGCCTCAAGGCCTATGAGGCGCACACCTCAAGGGTATTGCGTTTCAAGCCTGCGCCTCAAGGCACAAAGGCCCTCGCCTTGAGGCGAGGCACGCTTTTTGCGCCTTGAGGCGCGTTTTTAACAACACTGGCATGACCTATTACATGCATGTCACAAGAATAAAAAATACATATGTACATATATATGTACATATATATGTACCAATATACATAATGCATATATAGCCATTAGAACGATATTCAACTTTAGTAGATAACAAAGATACCTTATGTTGCTTTTTGCACTTCCAGGCCACTAGAGTAGTCTAAAAAGGCACGAAAACCAGCAGTTGAGCCTTTGTCATTAAGGTCTCCTCCCTAATATGAATCAAAGTAAGCGATTAATTCAAGCAAGGAGGAGGAAAACAACAAATGACCCCTAGAAACAGAAATTTATAAATATCTAATAATTCTCATCACGACACTCATGTCAATTGTTGTAAGAGAGTGCTGGAACTGGCTTGCAGTTTGGACTCACGATCTATATCAGGTCGGGTGATAGTCAAATAAGTCAATGCTCTAATCATCTGGCGATACAGAGTAGAATCTTCCAGATGATCCATCATCTTAGCATTGATTAATTTTGGAGTATATCCACCCTCTTCTCATCAATAATCCCTGACCTGTCCATAATTTCAGTAACAAACTTGGTTTGGGTTAGCAAATATCCTCGTGGAGAATAAACCACCTCAATTTCTAGGAAGAATAAAAAAAGTCCAAGATCAATCATCTCAAAATGTTTCTTAAGTATATTTTTAATATGGTGAACTCCCTGTTTATCTCCACCAGTAATGATCATATCATTGACATAAAGAACTAGAATAATGATACCTGCATCATATTTTTTAATAAACATAGCAGTGTCATACTAATAAGATTTAAATCCAAGTGTAATCATTACAAAACTAAATCTATCATACTAGGCATTAAGAACTTATTTTAACCTGAATAAAAATTTTCTTAGGTGAAGTACATTTCTAGATGGAATCTCATATCCATGAGGTGAATCATGTAAACTTCTTTTAATTTTCCATTTAAAAAGACATTCTTTACATCCATGATAAATGGCCAGCCCTTGACAACAACTACAACTATAAGAGTCTTAACAAAAGTCATCCTGACTGCAATTGTAAAAGTTTCATCATAATCTATACATACTCTTGGGAATAACCTTTAGCTACTAATCTTGCCGTATATATTTCCAAATTCCCGTCACATTTGGTCTTTATTTCGTAAACCCATCTACAACTTATGGGTTTCTTTCCTTTGGGAAAATCTTTTATCTCTCAGGTTTTGGATTTCTCTAGTGCCTCTAATTCATTATTCATTGCTCCTATCCATTCAGGGTCCTTTTTTGTTTGGTTATAGGTGGTTGGTTCAAAGTAGGACAAAATCCTAGCTAGACAAACTTTATATTGGGGAGAAAATGATTCATATGAAATAAATCTATCAGGTCTAGAGATTCTGTCCGATCTTCTCAAGTCACTTGATTGCTGCCTTTTTAGGTTGAAATATTTTTCTAGGGCACTAGGCCGTCTCTCATTTCCACGCCTACTATATTTGTTTGATCAAAATATTCACCATCCAACAATATGATCAAACACACAATCATCATTACTCTCAGGCAACAATTCTAACGAAAAAAAATATTTAGTAGCTTTTTTAGGCACTTTTTGATCGAATAAGCTTTCCTTTTCTATAAAATAAACATTTCTTGAGACATAAAGTTTTGTCATTTTTGAAATCATAACACCTGAAGGATGCAATGAGTTTTTGCTATTTCGCTGCCTCGGATCGTGTGCTAGAGAATGATCCATTTGAAGATCCATTTTTGAAGATGCTTCAGATTTTTTTGTAATATATTTTTTGGTTTAGCTCCAATGGATCATTAGGTTCTGTTTGAGCCATTGATAGGTGCATGCAGGATTTTTTAGGTAATTTTTATTTTATTTTATTTTTTGTTCGTATTCAGCCAATCTGGATCCTCTTTGGCGGATTTGGATCTAGTTGGTGTTTTTGATGTCCTTTCCAAACCTGTTGGGACCAGACCCACCCCATTGGTCCCAAGGGGCTGCATCTTAGGGCCCCAAGGAGGAAGAGACAGACCTTAGTCTCTTCCCCCCATGTCTTGAAATGGGTAGTTGGTAGTTGGGAAGCTCCTTGAAATAGGTTGGTCTTAGGTAGGTTATTTTTAATAGATAGTTAAGGTTTTTAAAATAAATAGGTTGACTTAAATGCATTTTGTTGAGTAGTAGACCTTAAAGGTAAGGTTTCACGTTTTCTATATAAGTTCATGTAAAATTCAAAAAGTACCAGTGTTTTTTTGAATGAATTTTTTTTTTTTGAAAATCCTTTATTCGTGTTCTTTGTGAGAGACGCCTAAGAGGGAAAGAGAGAGGGTGAGGTAATGAACTGTGAGTTGAATTCTTTGGCCGTATTGACCTCACTACTGGGTGCTACATGTTCACGTGCTTCTTGGCTGGCCTATGCTGGACTGAACGAGTTGCCGAACGCCTGGCTGGTGACCCTCATCCATCCGTGTGTTAGTAGGGTGCTGTTGCATGTATTGACAAAAAATCACTGATGATGGACCTCCCTAGGCATTGATCATGTTACAACCATCATGCATTTGCTGTGCGCTCTAGCTCTGTCCACCATGGGCCTCCTGTCGTCCGAGCATCCTAGTTCGGCACGATCTGATGCATGTTGCGGTTCAACCCTCAACGAATGCATGTAGAACGAACGTGGTGCTGAAATTGCCTTGCAATTTGCATTCTATCTCGAAGGGTCGACATTGTTTTTGCGCTTCGAGGATGAAGCGAAACGAACTCCAGAAGTTTGATGCAGTGGGTTTTTGCTGTTTCGTTGCCTTGGATCGTGTGCCAGAGCCGGATCCATTTGAAGATCCATTTTTGTAATATTTTTTTTTGGTTTAACTCCAATGGCTCGTTAGGTTTTGTTTGAGCCATTGGCGGGTGTATGTGGAATTTTTCGGGTAAATTTTATTTTTTGTTCGTATTCAGCCAACCTGGATCTTCTTGGGCGGATTTGGATCCAATTGGAATTTTAGATGTCCTTTCCAAATCGTTGGGACCAGACCATAGTACAAAAGTTAAAAACGGCAAAATATCGACAATAAAAAACTTGGGAGATTTTGAAAATTTTCATAAATATCGCATTTTGGGCAAAATCTTGACAATAAAAAATAAATTAAAAATTACATTTTAAAAGAAAATATAAATAAAATACATTTAAAAAAAATCTCGGGGGTTTTCACGCTAAATATCTATTAAAAATGTAAATCTTGCGATATTTGTCATGCTTTGAAAATCTTGCGAGAAATTGACGTTTTAAACTTTCAAGCAATTTTTTGCGATATTATCGCGAGATTTTATAAATCTCATGATATTTGTCACAGAGGACCAGACCCGCCCCTTTGGTCTCAAGGGGTGGCGTCTTAGGGTCCCAAGGAGGTCTTGAAATGGGTAGTTGGTAGTTGGGAAGCTCCTTGATAGGTTATTTTTAATAGATACTTAAGGTTTTTAAAATGGATAGGTTGACTTAAATGCATTTGGTTGAGTTATAGATGTTATAAGAGGATTTCACATTTTCAATGTAAGTTCATGTAAAATTCAAAAAGTACGTCTGTGTATTTTTGAATGAAAAAAAAAACAAAAAGAAAATTTTGAAAATTCTTTGTGCTTGTTCTTTGTGAGAGACGCCTAAGAGGGAAAGAGAGAGAGTGAAATAACGAACCATGGGTTGAATTCTTTGGCCGAATTGACCTCACCACTGGGTGCTTCATGTTCGCGTGCTTCTTGGCCGGCCTATGCTAGAGCCAATGAGCTACTGAATGTCTGGCCGGTGACCCCCTTCCATCCGTGCGTTAGTAGGGTGCTGCTGAACGTTTTGGCAAAAAATCATTGATGAAGGGCCTCCCTAGGCGTCAATCATGTTGCGACCATCATGCATTTGCTACGTGCTCTAATCGTGTTCGTCGTAAGCCCCCGTCGTCCACATTACATTTGATTTTCACCATACCCAAGAAATACATATGGTATGACTTTTAATGAAAGTTTGTCATTTTTGTTGGTAAGAACAAAACACTTACATCAAAAAATCCTTAAGCTTGAATAGTCACGAGAGATTTTGAAAAGTTTTTCAAGGGAGAAATGTTTTGAAGTTTGGTGTAGGGGACTTTATTTGTAAGATATACGGTTAGAGAGGCTTTGGGCCAAAATTCTTTTGGAACATGGTTTGAAATGAGAAGTGTCCCGGTGGTTTCAACTGTCTATGTTTTTTTTTTGGCTAATTCATTTTGTTGAAGAGTGTTATGACAAGACCTTTGATGGAAAATATCATTGGTTTCAAGATATTCTTTGAAATCTTTTGACATAAATTCTCTCACTGAATCTGAGTGAAAAATAAATGTTAGTTTTGAATTGATTTTTGATGAGGTTATGAAAAGTTTTAAATATTCTAAAGACTTCATATTTGTGCTTAAGAAAATAGATCCAAGTGTATCTAGAGAAGTCATCCACAAATATTACATAATAAGCGTAACCTCCTTTAGAAAAAATGGGAGCAGGACCCCAAATATCTGAGTGCACTAATTCAAGAAGTTTAAATGAAGATAAACTCCCTTTTGCAAATCCAAGTATTGCACCCAACATTATTTTGATGAGAAGGAGACACTACACCCATGGTCTACAGTTTGAGATACAAAAAGTAAATTCATAGGAAAGAGATTTTTTCCTATGAATGATATTCCCTCGGACTTGTTCAAAGTCGGGTCTAAGACCCCTCATGAATTGAAAAAGTTGTTCTTCAAGGATTTGTTTGCCATTTGATCTCAAAGTCTTTTGAGAGTTTTATAGTACTCTCATGGACTTGACCCCCTGCTTGCAATTGTGGATTCGATCCCTTAAGTCCCATTTATGAATGCCATCTTTTTGGATAAAAGTTTGCTTGACAAACTCCCATGTCTCATCTGCCCTTCGGAATTCAAGAATATTAAAGCATGGTTCTTCGTGCATGCTACCCATGAAGAGGGAGATAATCTTAGCATGACCAACTTTCCATTTTTTATAGGCTTTCTTGTTGCCCAACAAAGCCTTTTCTCTTTCACTTTCTTTAAGTGTTTCTTCTTTCGATGCACCGTCTTCTCCTACTATGATTTTTGTAAGAACGGGTTGAGGTTTCTGAGTGGAATCATCAACATATTGCCACAAATCTTTGCTCGTAAGAATTCTCTTCACGGCTTTTGCCCACATGTTCTAGTTGCTTCCATCACACTTGATGGGAACAATGGTGACGACTTCTTTGTCGGCCAATGGAATAAGAAGTGAAGAACAAGAGATTTAAAGAAGAGGATGAGATATGAATAGTTGATGAAGGTTCCACAAAGAAGCTTTTACACGAGCTCATGAACATCCAACACGAGCACAATCATGAACCCTCAAACTCCAAGAGCTTAAAGCTTTGATACCATGTAATGAAACAAGAAAAAGCAAAATGGATGCCTCTAAGGGTTACAAGATTACAAGGCTGTGCCAAGAACAATATGCCATTTATGGGTAAGATAATTCACAGAGTCATGCAAGCACAAGACACTAAATGGCTACACAAAATAAAAAATAAATAATTTATTTATTACAAAATGCTTGAGAAAGTATAAAGAATACAATGGGAGAGATCCCATATTTACAGGGCAAAAGAGAGAGCAGGGCTAGTCCCAATGGCTAGCAAGCCATAAAAAAAAAGACAAAAAAACAAAAAACTGATTTACCAACTGCCTCTAATGGGCAGGCCCTATTACGTAATAGGAAAAGACAAAAATGCCCCTAAGGGGCATGACCTATTACATGCATGTCACAAGAATAAAACTATACCAATACACATAATGCATGTGTGTGTGGTTGTATATATATATATATATATTAACAATTATACAGTTTGAAGCTTGATTTTTTCCATATCTCAACAATAAAAAATGCATAGTCCTAACTCATCCAAGTTACCGAGTCAATCTGCTGACTCGGGAGTCAAGTGTCAGGCAATCTGGTTCCAAGTCACGAATTTGCCAATGATGAATGGATTAGCTCGGAGATTTTCCAACTGCAAATTATCTGCAACAATGCCATGTCCATGAGTGAAACCTATGAGGAAATCAGGAAATGGAATTGCGTAATTCTTTGAAACTTTCTTTTGATTCCAGGTGTGTGCCTGTACTGATGCACATATCTGGCATTTATTAACTTTTAGGAGGAAATATTATTTATTTTATCATTCAGTGCAGCAACTGCTACTACATGATTAGGAATTTCTCTCTCTCTCTCTCTCACACACACACACACACACACACACACACATACACACAAAACTAGTAGCTTTTTAATTTGTTCGGGGATGCAGAATCATGGGAATCCAACCACTCATAAGCCAGAGCTCGTATTGAACAACTTTACAACACGCTTAGGTCATCGTATTGCAAGGTATAGTTTTTTTTCATGACTTTGTAGGACATCAGCTATTCTGGATTATATCTTTTCAGAGGTTCAGTGTAGCTTGAGATTTATCATAATATCTTTCTTACCTTTCTTCGCTGACCCCAATTGTTTTGGGATGAAGGCGTAGTTGTTGTTGTTGTTGTATCTTTCTTACCTTTCTGACATTGGATTCATGTTATTGCAAGGTTGATTGCATCAATTTTTCCTCAAGATCCAAATTTCCGTGGTCGACGTGTTGTGACCTTTCACAACCAGCGAGATTTTATATTCTTTCGCCATCATAGGTATGCATTTGTTCCTTTTGCTAGCATTGTTATGCATGCAGTGCTCAGTTGCCCGCCCATAAAATCTAACTGTGGCTTTTCTTCATATGCAGGTACATTTTTGAAACAAAAGAAAATAAAAAGAGTTCTCCCAAAGATGGGGCCAAAAAGGCTGAGAACTTATCTCATGATAATCTCATTGCTCGGCTTCAGGTATTTGCCCTACAGTGTACTTAGTTATTTCTAATAATATCTTTCACGTGCATTTTTTGTTAGATGAATGGTAGTTGGACTTTTGTCTCTCCTGAAAAGAGGAGAATTCCTAGTTCCATCTTTAGCATATTCCCTGGACAGGCTTAAATTAGTCACCACAATCAATTCACTTGAATATCAGGAGCTGGTGTTTTCTGCTATCTACAAGTGGGGTTGCCAAAAGTCAAGACTGAGTGTCAGGTTTCTTAGGCTTGGTTGAGTGAGCATAAAGGCCTGCTCCAACTGTTCTTGAGCTTGCATTCTCATGTCCAACTTGCTTCATATGAGCCGTGCTTTAGCTCCTTGACTTTTGGATTTGTTTCTTCACTTCAATGGGTAGTGTTACATGGGTAGAATGAATTTAGTCTGTGGTGTCAAGTGAGAAATAATGCATGATTTTTGGCCAGCAGGCACGTCTTTTGTGTGTTTTCTATTATGTGGAATGAATTATTCTGTTTGATAAGATGATTTCTAGGCATGCCCTGTTAATCGTGTGTTCATTTTGTGGTTGTCTGTGGTCATGGCTTGGAATGATAATGAATGCAATTCATGTGACTTAACCAGAGCTTCTCAACTCGGCCATTAAACTGCCTTCTATTCCATTACTCTTTTTGAATGTGCTCCTCTTTAATAGCTGCTCTCACCAAACCACTGAACAAGTCTTGTTGCATTGTCTGTTTAATACAATGCTTGTTGATATATCTTGGGTTTTCAGTTCTTATCATTTTTTTGCGTCTTTGGTAATTTATACTTTTTTGTGCCATATATTATTATTTTTTATATTTGACTATAAAATTGTTTAAAGGTTAATTTGTTATTTCATTGTGTTTACGAGTGCTTGGTGGCTTTCAACAATAATCCTATTTCAGCAAAGGCTGCTGCATGTTCTGTTTGGAAGTGTTTCTCTCTCTCTCTCTCTGTTGCCTGTAGCCATTTTCTATCATTTTACCATTGGTTGTGCTCATAAAACAGTAGCATTTAAACTAAGCACAAAACCTATTTCCTTTGCTTTGTTCTGATCCCATGTGGATGCAAAAGTGTGAAAAGGTACCTGTGACGGGTTGGTGTCAAGCCCAGGCAGCCAATGAGCGTAGGGTTCTTGGTCAGGGCTGGCACGCTTGGGCCCAAAATTCACTTTTGCATTGTTCTTGTGCTGGGATTGGACCTGGGCACAAGGAGTGAACAATAATTATTGTCTTCCTTTAATGTGCGTGGCCTGTCCCAGTCTGATACATGCGCACTAAGGCCATGAATGGTCCTGGCTGTCACTTGTGAGTCCAATAAAATCTGCTCACATCCAGTCTGTTCAGGCTTTTCCCCAGGCCTAATGGGCCTTGAGGTTCCAATATAAATCCTACCTGAAACTCGCTCTTAGCTGACACTCTCTGCCCATAAATGCGTAAGTTATGTTTGCTTGATACATCAATGGAAAATAGGAATTGTGCAGTGACACACTATGGTCAGCATGTTTTTTGGACATCGTGTGGTTTTTTCCTTAGTTCCTTTAAAAATTTTCTTTTAAAATTGGGTATATCTGGTCCTGTCTGTAACCCTTTATATTACCTACAGGAGTGTGGTCCTCGCTTTACATTGAAATTGATTAGTCTGCAGCATGGAACATTTGATAGCAAAAATGGAGAATATGAGTGGGTTCACAAGGTAATTAAGTTGTTTGTGGCACTCTGGTTTCTTTGATATTCTTTTCCTTCTCTGTTACCTGCAAATCTTACTCTTGTGTCCTTTTGAACGACTATAGCCGGAGATGGACACCAGCCGCAGACGATTCTTCTTATGATTCCTCCAGTTTCGGAGTGACACCAGTTGGAGAACCAGAGACTATATATAGTTGGTCAGGCTTTTATGTCATCAGTACCCTGGGATGAGCTAACCACATGAGACACATAGCAGAGCTCTTGCATGCTGGAAATTTTTTTGTGTTCTGTTTTTTGGACCATGTTTAACATGTCTTTTTGTGCGGATGTATATGCCCTTAATTGATGTGATAATGTTTATTTTTTGAAAGGCAAGCAGGGATTAAGCAGACCCCCCTGCAAGTTACACAACATACAAATGGGTTTTGAACTTGCAACGTCTCAACACATGGTGACGTGCACTAACAGCTCCTACC
The DNA here is from genome assembly GCF_984573655.1 of Nuphar pumila. Lineage (NCBI taxonomy): Eukaryota > Viridiplantae > Streptophyta > Magnoliopsida > Nymphaeales > Nymphaeaceae > Nuphar > Nuphar pumila. Next base: position 131,165,390 of record NC_143254.1, on the reverse strand, counting down.
AAACATGTGATAATGTTATAACGACAATATTCATATTTAATAAAATTTAATTTACAGCAAAGAGTAATATTCATATTTAATAAAATGTAATTTACAGCAAAGAGTATGAACTTGAATCTGGGAAACCAATCAGGAGACTTATCCTTGCATAGTAAACCATGCCCATTTACCGATAAATGAGCTAAGCTGAGCTAGCCCGAGCTTGCATTGGGCTTGGCTCGTTTAAGACGGGCTGTGATCGGGTTTGAAGGGTTGTCACAAGTTTGAAACACAGGGGGAGCACTCTTTACGGCAAGGTCTAAGCTGGGTTTACTAACGGGTGGGTAGGGAGGGTTTACCAACCAAAGGCTTGCCAAAGTGTGGTTAGTGATAGGGGGCTTTCTCTTGGCCTAGCCAATGGAATAAAAAGAAAACTGGATTCCCAGTGTCATTCGTACGAACTACGAACGCTTGTATTTTATTTATTGCAATGTGGACCTCGAATGGGGTTTGGGTGAAGGTCAATATCTATTATCTTTACTTGGATTGTTGGTTTCACTAATGAGATCACTCAGATATTTGAAGTGGTTGGGGGAAGCCATCAAGGGTGGACAGATTTATTTAAGAAACTTACAATTGGTTCTCCACTAATTTTCGTCTAGTCTAGATGTGACAAAGTCAAAATTGTTAACGGCATGTTTGAGGGTAGAGGACGGGTTTGAGACACATTTCAGTCATGGTCACCAGAAACTCCAGTTACATGAGGGAAACTTGTTTCTTGGAAAACTGTTTTTGAAACCGGAAACCTTGTGTTTCCAAAACTTGTGGGAAACATCTAAAACTGCATGCGAAACCTGTTTCTTGTTGAGGGCGAAAAAATGATCAACTATGGCTGGGCGCTCGCAATTGCAGGGACAGAACTAGGAAGATCCTCAGTGGATGGGGTGGCTGCTGATGCTTCAAGTTCTATCACAGAACCATAATCTGAGCTAGGGGTGGCAATCGGGTCAGCGGGACAGAATACCTCAACACGAACACGACCCGTTTATTAAACGGGTTGGATGTGGCAAACACAAACACAACCCATTTATTAAACGGGTAACCTGACTCGACACGGTTAACCCGTTTAATAAACGGGTCGGGTGGACACGACATGACACGATTACACGACATTGCGACCCGTTTATTAAACGGGTCGACCCGATAACATAGACACGATAACACGGTTACATGGGTTGCGGGTTGACGGGTTCGTGTAAACGGGTTGTGGGTTTGTGTAAACGGGTTGACCCGCCCGCCTAACCCATTTATTAAACGGGTCAAACGGGTTGGCATACCCCTAACATGAACACGACCCGTTTAATAAACAGGTTAGGCGGGTCGACCCGTTTACGACACGAACCCGTTTAAGCCAAACCCGAACTCGGCTAAGAAGCAGGTTGGCGGGCCGGGTCAGATTTTGCCACCCCTAATCTGAGCAAGGCTTAGGTTCTGCTGGCAGTGACTGAACCTTCTAACCTTCGATTGTCTTGAAGGTGCGTTGAAGCGTGTATGAGGAAGGAGTGTCCGTCACCATCTCCTCCTCACTGCCACAGTGAATACCTTTAGCCAAGGAAGGGTTATTATCATATGGTTGCTCTGATTTCCCTTTATCGGGACTAGATAGAACAAAAAACCGGCTTGATTGTGGGTCTTTGGGATTGCGATGTAGGGTTGCGTTGATGAACTATTGGAAGGGGCTGATTTGCTAACAAGACAAGTCACTGAAGAGTGGTTTGTTGAACCACACTCCGAGTAAAAATGGACTTTTTGTTTTGATGGATTGATATCACCGAGTTAACAAGGGGATTAAGATCGGTTCGTAAATGGCCTGCTTCAAAGGGAGTTTTAACTTACACTTCTCTATTTTTGGTAAGTAATCCCTCCTCCAATTTATAGAAGAGGGTTGCTAGGAGTTTACCTCCCTCTAGCTAGCTGTTTACCCCAGCAATTTGTTACGCTGTTTCACCTGGAGTTTATCCAAAATGAGGAGGCCCTGATCCAGGGCAGTTTCATCTGTTAAGGAAGGAGTGAGCCCTCCTCTCTCTTTAACAGATGAATATTTTCCTTGAAATATGGCTACAATTATCAACATCTCTCACTTGGCCATGTGAAACAAAAACTAGATGCAGGATTTGGCCTCTCACTATTGGAGTATTTTCCTTGCATCAATATCCTGGAATAAGTTATATATTTGAGTTTCTCATCCAGACATATCTTAATCTCATACATGATACGTATTTTGAAAACATTTCTTCTGATATGCCCTTTATTAAAGGATCAACAATCATATTAGATGTAGGTAAGTAGTTGACTTTGATTTCTTTTCTTTCAATCATATCATAAATGTAATGGTATTTTACCATTATATGTTTACTTTTTGAATTATCAACTTCACTCTTCATAAGAGAGATGACAACTTTATTATTACAATAAATTTGGACAGACCTGTTGGTTATTTTCTGCTTTAAATCATTAATGAAGGAGTTTATCCAAATGATAAAAGTGGTAGTTACATTGCATGCAATATATTCAGCTTCCTTAGTATGCTGTGCAACACACCCTTATTTTTTACAAGACCAAGAAACTGCTCCTTCCTCTAGGAGAAAAACATATCCAGAGGTAGATTTACTATCATCTTTGCTGCCATCAAAGTCAGCATCAGAGTATCCTATTAATTCTAAAGAATTAACTTAAAAACATAGTTTCAAGTTTATAGTCCCTTTCAAATATTTAACTATTCTTTTACCGCTTGTCAGTGTGACCAACCATGATTACTCTAGTAGCGACTAACGAAACCAACAACAAAGCTGATATCTGGCCTCATGCAATGCATAACATACATCAAGGTTTTGACAACTTAAACATAAGGGACATTTAGTCTTTCTTGTCCATCACTTGGACTATTTTTTTTACTCAATTTGAGACTTTTAACCACAGGTGTTCTAACTAGTTTACAATCACTCATTTGAAATTTTTTGAGTATATGATTTAAATATCTTTCTTAACTCAAGCTTAAAAGTTCGAAACTTCTATCTCGAGTGATTTTAATTTCAAGAACATAGGATGTTTCTCCCATGCCTTTCATTTCGAATTGTGAATTTAACCATGACTTGATTTTGACAATCATATCATTATTGTTTTTAGTCAGAAGGATGTCATCTACATGTAGTGAGAAAATATCAAATTTACTCATACTTTTTCAGACATATCTAATGACATAATTGTCTTATGAAACTTTAAGTACCATTGATATGCTGATTGTTTGAGTCCGTATAAGGAATTTTTTAACCTATAGACTTTATCTTTTTTGCCTTCTATTATATAACCTTCAGGTTGCTTAATAAAAACAGATTCCTTAAACTCACCATTAAGAAAGACATTTTTAACATCCATTTGATGTAGATCTAGGTCTTAGTGAGCTATTATCATAAGAATTATCTATATCAAGGCAAATTTTACAACCGATGAATATGTGTCAACATAATCTAATCATTCTTTATGAGAAAAACCCTTAGCAACTAGTCTTGCTTTAAATTTATCAATGCTACCATCAAACTTGAATTTCTTCTTCAGAATTCATTTACATCAAATGACTTTCTTTTCCTTAGGTAAATCAGCCAATTCTCAAACCTAGTTTATATTAATATACTCAATTTCCTCGTCCATGGCTTTTACCCAGTTTGTTGATTCACGTGTGTTTATTACCTCACCATATAACATGTTATCTTTCATGTCATCCATGTTTAAAGCATAACACAGTTCCTGCAATAGATAGACATAATAGTCATCTAAGTAAGATGAAGGAGCTCTAGACCTTTTGTGTTCAACTTGAGGCTATTGAGAAGAAATGAGAATGATTTCAGAAGGTTCGCTGTTACTTATAGGTTCTTGCATGTCATCAGAATCATACTGTAGATTAAGAGAATCATCTCCATTTATTTCTAGAATAACTTCTTTCATGTTTTGATATTCTAAGAAGATTACATCTTTACTTTAGATTAAACCTTTATCTCGGTGGTAAAATTTATAGCCTTTAGATCTTTTGGAATATCCAATAAAAATACACCTTATTGATCTGGTATCAAGTTTATCTCTTGATCACTCTACGACTTTTATATGAGCTACAACCCTATCTACGAAGATGACTTAGACTAGGTTTTCTTCCTGTTCAAGATTCATAAAGGGTTGAGACAATAGTTTTACATGAAATCCAATTTAAAACATATATTGTCGTATGTAATGCTTCTCCTCCAAATACTTTAGGTAATGAAGCATTAGATAACATACATCTAACCATATTAAAAAGAGTCCTATTAAATCTTTCAGTCACACCATTCTGTTGAGGTATGCTCGGAGTAGTAGTTTGCAATCTGATCCCATGGATTTTGCAATATTTTAAAAATTCATTTAAAGTATATTCTCCTCCTCAACCAAACTATAAAACTTTAATCTTCTGACCAAGTTGATTTTCAACTTCTTGATGATATTTTGTAAATTTATCTAATGCTTCATACTTATAAGTTATAAGATACACATAACTGTATTTAGAAAAATCATTAATAAATAATATAAAATACTGCATTCCTTTATGAGTTGGAGTTTGGAATGGACCACATATGTGCCTGTGTATGATTTTTAATAATTTGGACGCTCTAGTGACATTTTGTGGGAATGGTTTTCTTATCATTTTTTCATAAAGACAAGATTCACATCTATGAAATAACGATTCATTAAAGTTAGGTATTAATTATAATTGAGAAAGTTTTTTTTTATCTTTTTTAAGTTAATGTGATCAAGTCTTTGGTTCTATATATTTACATCCACATTAAAGACAATATCAATATAAGCAGAAGTTGAAGTAATTGTATTCATGTCTGAGTCATAAATTTTGAACAATCCTTAGTTATGATCAAAGACCCCATCAAACAGGACATGACCATGTTTTTCTATAATGACATTCCTTGGTAAAAAATGAACTTTAAAACCCTTGGCAACTAAGGCCAAAATAGACACTAGATTACGTCTCATGAATAATACAAATAGGACATTGGACAACAAAAGATTATTTTTAGAGGTTTCAATTTGGTAAGTTCCAACACCCATAACATCAGAGTAGGTGTTGTTTATCATGTACACTCGATATTCACCAGGTTTATAATCGACTATGTCCATCATCCCTTCTTTGGATATTGCGATATGTCGAGTTGCCCAGAGTCCACCCACCAACCAAAAAGAGCATGATCCGCATAAGAGCATTCTGATATCATGCAGATAATATCTCACCTCTCCTTTTGCTTATTGTTTTCATTGTTTATGCTAGTGTTATTATTTGTCCAGCTCCTACAATCTCTCTTGAAGTGTCCAGGTTTTTCACACTTGAAACACTTCACTTGTGAGGCGGCTGCCTGCGGCTTACGAAATGTTGGACCATTTTTCTTATTAGATTTGCCATTTCCTTTAAAGTATTTCTTCTTGAATTGTGGGCATCTAGAAGGGTTATAGCCTCAAGAAGGTCCATCTTTGGCGAAGTGTAATTTGCTCTTTCATTTTTTTTTGCATGTGTTGCTCAATTTTCAGTTGAATAAGAAGTTCTTCCAAAGTTAGATTTTTTGAATTAAACCTAAGAGTTATTTGTACCATCTTCTAATAGGATAGTAAACTATGCAAAATGGTGGATATCTATATCCAATCATAAATTATATTCTCAACAATTTCCAGGTCCTTGGCCATAACTAACATTTTGCTGACATGGTCAACCACATTGTCATTTTCCTGCATATGACATGTATTGTATTGCTCTAAGAGAAGCTAAATGTGGGTTTATGAGGTTGTGTCATATTTCTTAGATATGGCTTCAAACATTGACTTTGCTGTAGGGTAATCTTCAAATACCCCAATGAGATCATCATCTATATATGTTAACATGATAGTTCTGGCCAACATGTTGTCCCTTTTGTATTTAGTATATGAGATTTTAACCTCGTCAGAAGCAATAGGACCAGGGTCACTCATCTCGATAGTAAGAGCATTCTCGATGCCCTCTAGAGTCAAAACAAAATGAATCCTCCTCTTCTAAATGTGAAAATTTGTGCCATTGAGTTTATCAATTTTGGCTAATTTAATAGCACAAATCTTACTTGTCATTTTTCTATTGTTGGTTATTTTAATATGGCATAACATGATAAGTTTAAGTCCAACAATCAACAAGTAGAATGACAAGAGAATATCAATCATGAATGCATAAAAGAGCATGTGCATAATAAAACAAAATTCATGATATCGATCTTAGTATTTCATGCAAATAAAAAAAAAATTGTATTGCAATCAAGCTCTTTGATTTTCACTAAAATCGAGCTAATTTGCAAACTCTAACCACTTTTCTATAATTTTAGAAAAATCAAAGGATAGAACCACAATAATAATCTCCAAAAAACAAGACTTAAAAGGAAATAGGGGGTTTTTAGCAAAAAAAAAAGAAGAGAAAATTGACCCTAGTTCAGATTTTTTTCGTGATTGAGTCATTTTCTAAAATTACCAGCAAAAAATAGGACTGCTGATATAATTTAGGGACACAAAAGTAATAATCAGGAAACAAAATGATTCTACTGTAATTTTACAATAGAGAAGTATAATCGACAATTAAATTAAAAGCAGGAGCAGTAAGGTAAATCAACTGCAATAAGACAAAACAATCTTTAATGTAAATGTGCAAGCTCAAAAGGTAATTCAGTCGGTTAGAGACTTGACCAAGAATAACTGAAAAGAAAACTCAATCAAATAGTAAATTGAATCTGATAGGGATATGACTGGACTTTTCAAAAAAGATGAGGGGCAAAAGTGTATTTATGCCTGTAAACAGGCATAAATATGGTAATTCTCAAAAAAAATATTAGAAGCTTCTAGATGAAGCTTTTGATATATATATATATATATATATATATATATATATATATATATATATATATATATATATATATATATATATATATATTCAGGAGAGAAACACCAGTCTGCTCTCTACCGTTTGCCGGAAAATAGGAGCAGCGACGGACGAGGTTCAACCGGTGAGATTTTTCTTTATTTGTTTCAGACTATGAGAGGAGAAAGAAAAAGAAATCACCGGTAAAGAAAAAAAAATCGCCGGTAGATCGCTTGAGAAGAAATCGATCTCCGTTGGTGCGTGCCAAAAAAGAAGAAGAAGAACAGGGGCCTTCGTTTTGTGTCAGTGTATTTATTATTTATTTATTTTGTTTTTTTTATATTTTAGACAACAAGACGATGCCAATCTCTGAAGGGTTGTTTACCAAAAAAAAACAAAAGGAGACTGTGCTTTTTCTTTGTTGTTTGTTTCTCTTTTTTTTTTTATGGAGGACGCCCTATGTCGGTGACCTCTTATTTTTTGTTTTTTTTGATGCGGGTTACAAAAGACTCCCCTTTCTTTAAAAAAATGTTACTATAAGAAAATACAACTTTCTTTTCTTTTGAGATCTAATGGAGGTAGACACAGGCCCTAGTTCGGGGTTCGTGTTCTTCCATTTTTTTTTACTTTTTTTTATTGATGTCCCTGACTATATATGTGCCGAATGTGCCATAAACCATTCGGTTTAAACAGTTAGCCGGATAGATTGCCAGACCAAAAAAAAATCAATAAAACAATAGTAAAAAGAACTGCGCCTTTCATTTATTTTTTTTAGGCAAAGGGAGGTAGAAAAAAGCCAGATGGAAGCAAAAGATACATAGGTTCACCTTTTTTTTTTCCGATGAAGTCGCCTGCAATAGGGTACCTTAATTAAAAAAAAGAAAATGGAGAACCTGCTCCCCTTTTTATTATTTACTATCACAGGTAGACCAAAAAAGAAAGTCATTATTATTTGAAAACACGAACAGTGGTCACCGAAATGCGGTGACCTGCAAGATATGTCTAAACAAAGGCACTGACCTTTTTTTTTCGATCTAATTTTTTTGATGACGATTGCTCGATGATTCAGAGATGGTATTGTGTATACCTCCAAAACTAGCTCTGATACCACTGATGGATTGATATCATCGAGTCAACAAGAGAATTGAGATCGTTTCGTAAACGACCTGCTTTAAAGGATGTTTTAACTCACCTTTCTCTATTTTTGGTGAGTAATCCCTCCTCCAATTTATAAAAGAGGGTTGCTGAGAGTTTACTTTCTTTTGGATAGCCGTTTACTCAAGCAATATGTACGTTATTTCACTTGAAGCTTATCTAGAATGAGAAAATCATTCTGAATAAAGCCCTGATCTAGGGTAGTTTTATCGGTTAAGAAAATAGTGGGCCCTCTTCTCTCTTTAACAGATGAATATTCTTCGTGAAACATAGCCACAATTATCAACATGTTTATAGAATATTTCTTGTTGAAAGGTTCTGCTATTCAAATTTGCGATCACTATTTTTGGTTTAGGCACAAAGTTCAAGGGGAACAACCACACAAATTGGCGCAAATGGGCAACAGTCCATGTCTCGGGTATACCCATCAACTTAGATAAGATGTCCCTGCAGATACGAAGTGATGCCTTTGAACACGTCCTTCGTACAACACTCCACGGACAGGCCCGAAAGCCTGATCCACTGAGTTACACGATTAGTCACCTAGAGTTTGAGTTCCATACCCATTGATGTGCCACCGGGGTTCTTCCCACGACCTTCGTGAAGGACACAAGTCATGTCCTCTGAGTTAAGAGGCCGTCATGAATGAACACAAATTTTACTGGGGAAGAAAATTTCCATAGTGAGTATAGTTCCTGAAAAGCGAATTGGTATTCAAGATGCTTTCTGGGGTTCCCTCCCAAAAATCTAGCGAGTAATGTCCATTCGAAGGGTGCAAGCATCTCATCATGGCAGTCCAATGTGATCTCCACCCGAAATTTATCTCGGTGCTGGACCATGGCTGCCTTGGGAGACGTTCCTTCCACCACAATGGCCCAAGCCGAAATTTCTCTCTCTCTCTCTCTCTCTTCTACGTATTCAAAGAGTGATTCTTATTACCTGATTCCTTTAGCCTTGAAGGGACATTGTATACCTCATTCTTCTGAAATTAGTAACGCACAATCACGTTTTATTCATATTTTCTCAAAGCTTATAAACTTATAACAACATATATTTTTGCAACTAGGAGATATCAGCATAAGAATCTTGAATCACCACCCGGGTAATGAGGGGAATGCGAACAACGTGCTTTCCATCTGTCCAAGTGAGGCTGCCAAAGGAGAAATCGCCTTGTATTAAGTGGGCTGGCGAGAATGTCACTCTGAAAGTTGAAGTTCTAACGGTTTTGTTGAAGGATAGCACCTTTGGCTCTAGGGAAATCCTCACACTAGGGGGAGCTTCAACTTTGGCTCTGTAAGTTGAATGAACTGGACCAACATTTGTAACTGTTCTCACTACTGTGATAGTTTTCTTAAGATTGGAGATGGAAATAGAAGGGAGGTTAAGGTCAGAAACTGATATTCTTGGTCCACACGATGTTGCCTTGGCAGTTAAGCGACTGATTGCAGAACTGCTATAGCCCAGAGAGCAGAGGAACTGAACATAGTCTGCAGTGTGCATGTCATAAACCAAGCCAGGGCTTGCTGCTCTGTTGGGGTTGACATGTCCACCTCCATAATCAAAAGGATCGGAAAGCTTGCGAGGGCCACCTTCAGCTGTGATGGGTTCCCCGTTTCCATTGGTTACAGAGGCTGCAGACAGACGGCCACTATTAAGAGCAAGAACAAGTATATAAATTACAACAGAGAGAGGACATTCAAATGGAAGTGATGATTGTAAAGGCATGAACCTGTGGTGACTATGGCAGACTTTATAGCTGCTGGACTCCAGTTGGGATGTAAGGACTTGAGCAATGCTGCTATTCCAGAGACATGAGGGCAAGCCATGGAGGTTCCAGAATCGAAGAAGTAAGGTTTGAAGTCTGGCCCTGATGCTAAGATATTGACTCCTGGAGCAGCTACGTCAGGCTGGAGAAATAAAGTTAGAATTGTCATGGTTAAGACAGATGATCAAATGCTTTGCTGGGGAAAATTTGAAAGAAAGCAAGAAAGACAGAAGATTGTAGTGTTGGTGCATGATGATAATACCTTTAAGACGTCAAGTGAGAGGGAATTAGGTCCTCGTGAAGAGAAAAATGCCACCTTTGGAGAGGACACTTTTCCAACGACATCATGTGTAAAGCTCACCTTTGCTATTGGGGATCTGCAGTCCAGTGTGCATGATCATCGATTAGTTGAGCAAGAAGAAACCAACTAATTTGGAATCTTTGCACGGGCGGAGCCAGAAATCCAAGTTATGGTGGTCACAAATATATATATATATATATATATATATATATATAGAGAGAGAGAGAGAGAGAGAGAGAGAGAGAGAGAGAGAGAGAGAGATGAAAACCTCTATAATGGAAAACCCTTCCAAACCTTCCCAATAGATGTTTTATTGGATTTTTGGTGTTTTTTTCAAAATTTTGACCGTAAAGATGTGATCTATGCTTGTTTCTATAAAAATCAGTTCTTGAAGCATTTGATTCGATGTATGGATAAGTTTTTATAAGTTTCAAAATCATCTTACAATTTTCATAAATTTTTGAGGCTTCAAATACCATTTTTTCCATCCAAAATTCATGATCCAAGTATTGATTTATAATAAATCAATATGCTGAATACATCTGTATGATCAGAATTTTGAAAAAAAACATCAAATTTTTTTTATTGGGGAGGTTTATGAGGGTTTTCATTCCCCTATATATATATACACACACAGGCACACACGAGAAATGTGTCCTTAGGCCTCCTTTTTCATTAGGTCTCAAAAATCATAGTTTTAATTATTTTTTCTCATGTCTAACACCCTAGATGTGGTCTATAGGTTTTGTTTAATGGGAACCGACTTTTAGATCATCAGATCTGACCTGCATATAGGTTTTTTTGGTGATCCAAAATCAATGGCTATGAAGGTACCCGTTTTTCCTGGTTCAGAAAAAAATGTTTTTTCATAAAAAAAAAACATGATCCAAGAGTCGATTCCCACTAAATCGAGCATGCTAAACACATCTAACAGTTCAGATCTATCATAAAACACTTAAAACTTATGGGGGCAGAACATGGCAGAACCAGTAATGGGGCCTAATATGTTCAGTTATATATATATAAAGAGAGAGAGAGAGAGGGAGGGTGGATGGGTGAGTGAGTGGGTTGTGGGGGAGGGAGGGAAAGGCACATCATTGGGGTCAGGGTGGGCACTACCCACACTGACCCAAACCTCCTACCTGGGATTTCCAGGTCAGGGCGGGCACTTGCCCACCCTGACCTGTATGTAGCTCCGCCCTTTTTGTTGTCTTCAACAAAATGTTTGATTGAAAGAAAATTAGAAAGGAATAAATGCCCACCTTGTAGAATGAATATAGGCAAGGATTTCAGTTCCCATCTGATAATCCACTTGAACACATGATATAAGAGAGCAGGGGAAAAAGATGTTAGATGTGTGCATTGAGAAGATGATACCAGCTGCTCCTGCACTTAATACGGTGGATAATGCGGTGGGGTATTGGTCTCTTCGGGCATTGGCACCTGCGAAACAGAGAACTATATTCCCTGCTGCTAATGTGGAATTCAGAGATCCTGCATCACAACTGAGATGGGAAAGGAAGAGAAACAATATAAATAGAAGCTTTAAAGTCTTCTTTAATGTTAATCCTTAAGAAATAACGGGCTCAAAGTATTACCAAAATTTGTTATGGATCTACGCCATAAATATCAATGACCCTTGTGATTTTATCACAATCTATTTAAAAGACGATCTTGATGGAAAATGTGACGGTTGAAAATATCATAGTTTTATCATGATATTAACGAGAACATTTTGTAATATTTTTATATTATTTAAATTTATATCTTTTCTAGTTTGAATGTGCTGATACTTTTTTCTCTTTCGAAGAAGACCAGATTTTTCAAAATATGGCAAGATTTTCCATTTTCCTGAGAACTAGATTTGTGTTGTTGCCATTGATTCACTTTTATTTCAACCATGCCAACTAAAATTTGCTTCGGAGAATGTGTGCAGAGTAGACAAAGCTCATTTGCATTGATGACATGGACTGGGTCATTTAAGTCCGAGTCATGCTTCATCTTGATCGGATTGGTCAAGTTAACTGTCTTGGCTGGGTCAAGGGACTAGCTCCCGTAATCAAGATGTTTTTTTATCAGCATTACCTGTTAAAGAAGTGATACAAATCCACAGAAATATTACGTTACCTGATGCTGGAGATGTCGGTTGAATTGTCGTTAGCAATGTCCTGAGAAAAGACTAATCTTCTGAAATGGTCCTCTCTTTCTCCGAAGTAGATGGATTGGCCCTTCACCATGTGAAAATCAAAATGCCTTATACACTGCAAAAGATTAAAGACATGCCAAAAATGTCTGTACATCTCTGAAAACTTACAATGAATGTGCGGTTGTTGCCCAGTCTGATGGCAGTAGGAAACGAACGATCAATGGTGCTCGCAGCCACTGTCAAGATCCAAGGTGCCCCATTGGTGACCTTTTGAGGGAACGGCCCGGCATTGCCGCCGGAACAAATAACTGTGATCCCTCTGGCCACTGCATGGAATGCGCCGATCGACACGAAATTCTGGTTATCAAGGTAGCCGGGCAGAGGAGGTTGGTCTGTGCCCACAGAGACAGAGATGATATCAACACCATCACGTATGGCTCTGTCGAAGGCTGCCAACATGTCTGCAGCTCCACAGATGCCAGTACCCCAACAGGCTTTGTAGATGGCCAAGCGAGCACGAGACGCACCTCCTTTTGCCAATCCAAGGCCTAAGCCCCCATAACTCGCATTGTGTACGAATGAGCCAGCTGCAGTTGAGGCTGTGTGCGTCCCATGGCCATTTGCATCTCTTGGAGATAGATACTCTGTGTCTCTAACAGACGGTGGTATCACTCCTTGTTGGGCAATGATTCCTTTATTGAAAAACCGAGCACCAATTATCTTTCTGTTGCAGTTGGAAACATTGAAGCGTTCTCCTTTCTAGCAAATGCCTTTCCATTGTGATGGAATCGGGCCTAATCCTTGATCATTGAAGCTTTTGGACTCGGGCCAAATTCCTAACGGGATTTACATATGAATTCTGTTAGAACCAACTGTGAAGCTTATACATGCTTGGTGGAGAGAAGATACGACTCACCAGTATCTATGACTCCAATGATGACACCATCTCCATAGTTGGTAGTGGACAGAAGAGTGTTTGGAGTCCCATGATGGAGCCCCAGGTAATCCCAACTTCGGGTCGTGTGCAGCTTGTGAGTTTGGCTTGGTATCACATGAACAACTTCGGGAAACTCTGTAAAATTTGATACTGATATATAAATCTATATGCTAAAATGTTCTGTAATTTTTTTCTGTTGAATTAATAAAACGTACATATACAAAGGGCAGGTATGGTGCCCACAACTGGCTATGTGGATTGGCTTAAGATATTCAAGTTGAACTGTTGAAGGGTGTCGTGTTCGATACACTGGATGTGCATTCCTTACCTCAAAGTTGAAGCCAACTAGCAATTATCCCCCGTGTGCTGAGGGATGTACTGTTGGAGTTTTACATTGTAGATATTGAAACAGAACTACGGTTAATGTGACATCTTTCTGGCCGTAACGGTATGCCTAACTATAATGGTGGGTTTTTCCTTATTATATAAAAGAAAAAAAGTAGGTGTGTGTGTTAGGGAACGAAGCTTCGACCTATTGAAGAAACAAACATGAAAAAACAAAAAGGGAAAAAAGATAGGTACTTGTAATAAACAAAAAAAGAAGAAGATAGGTACGTAAAATGCATGATCACGATCAACTTATTGAGAAAAAAACAAAACAAAAGAAACTGCTGTTATATTATAGTCGTCGGAATTCTCAACTGTTTAAGCCACTTCATTTTTTTAAGCTACTTCATGTGCAACTACTAGAAAGATTGTCAGCAATATCATGTGCAGTACTTAAAAATATGGAAAACTATGACATATTCATATGGATAATGGAACCATAATTTGGAAATGTCAACGGGAAGTGCTAAAGTACACAGGATTCCTGAGAGTGAACATGCAATTTGAGGTGTGATAATCTCAGAAGCTATAAACATTACATTAGAAAAAGTTTTTGGTACCTGAAATGAGTCTGGCTTGTGATTCTGTAAGCTTTGCAGCAAAACCAGAAAAGCCATGCTTGTAACTGTATATGATTGAATCAAGTGCTGCTTTCTTACTGCAACGTCATGCATATCAAGTTAATTTCGTGGTAACAAATAAGAACAAGGGAAATAATAAAAGAAAAAAAACAAAGAAGTTTCCTTTATATGATCAAACACTGTATTGAGCCCATATACCTTCCAAAAAGCTTAGTTAGCATGTCATGATGCGAATTGGTAACAACTTGGGGATCTTCATGTTGCCTCTCTCCCAAATAAACAATGTATACCTGAATTAAGGAAAAAAAACATAAAATCTTGAAGAGAAAATGACTGATTAAATTCAAGGTGATCCAGTGATCCGACAAAATATATTACATGGTTCTCGGTCCAATCACTGAATGGCACACATCCATTCGTGGGGAGGGGGTTCCAAACAAATGGACGCATGGCATCCATCTATATATCGGGCCAAGGTCCTCAGGCCAAATACCAGGTTTTTTTGTTTTTTGAATTTATAACCCAAAGAAACCGCACCCGGCATGAAGACCTTGTCGCGCTGGCTCAGCCTGACATACCTATGGTCGTCATGCCTGCAGCATAAAACTCCGAGGCTAGGACCTCTGCCCAGGAGCCTATGCTATGGATTGGCTTGTGCAGAGGGGCAACACCCATGAAAATCAAACCTTGACTGCCTGTCTAGCAGCCAACGCCTCACCCCATTAGGCCACCCACCGGGGCCGAATACCTGATCTGCTTTGGAATTAAACCTACAACATTTGTAACTTAATATTGGGTTACGTTTAAACACTCACTCTGCTGCTTTCAGCCTCTGCATTGATTTCAAAGTAGAGGAATAGGATAACAAAAAGAGCGAGCCTGGTTATTGTGTTGCAACATGAAGTGGAAGCCATGGGTGTAGGCAAGAAGACCTTGTTTGCAACACCCTCTATTTATATCAACGCCCTAGACGTGTGTGACACTATTTTATTTCAATTCAAAAGTTTGAAACTGGTGCCCTAACATGCAAGGGAGGTGCAAATGATAGAAAACGTTATTTCATGGACCCTTTCTCTTTTGAAACAGTATTTGGTGGCTCTTTTCTTCACGATTGGTTCATTTGACAGTTTAAACGCGACCTCCACATTATTTGACTTTCTGCATGGTGATTAAATTTTATGCATGAAATAGTCTAAAACGCGATGATCGTCGGATCAGGTGAGATGCCGAAACACAAATTGTTTTGTGTGTTGAAATCATTACCATCCGTGGGCTCCATCTTTTGCACCTAAAAGAATGAATGGTTGTGATGAAGACCGCAGATGGGGGGAGGGGGGGATATCAGAACACAAAACATTTACACTTTGACATATCACCTCATCTGACCTAAGCAATGCTAATAAAACTAATTATAATTGTTATCGTTATCTGCAAAGTTTATCTTTCTTTTTACTTATTTTAATTGACTATAGCGTTTTTTTTTTACAGAGAGCTGGGGTTAGGCAGCCCCTATCAGTTGTATTGCAGAACAACCTCAAAATTTAAATTCAATGAGAATTTAGTTCATCCCACATGCACGCATCATGGACATCTTACCTTTTTTGCTATGTAGACCTATGTGCAGCGTTTCGAACTGTACAGGATATACACACCGATACTGATAACATTGGTCCCAATTCCCAAATGGGCCCCTTTCTTATTTCATACATATATTCAGTTACAATGCTGTCTAAATCCATTTCATCATAGATCTTTTTAGGATCTTAGTGTTAAAGATTAAAAAGATTGTCATGTTGGATTAACCACCACTATTAACGTGGTGGTTATCCACAACGTGGATACATCCCCGATAAGGGATGATCCTGCAGCATAAGATAAAGGGAAACAATGCGTAACCGTTCCCACCCTATGCTTATAAGAACAGGGCATCATGAGCGACCCTACTACAAAAATTTGAAGGTCTACTCACCGACTACATCTGGTAGCCTGGGCTCGTGGAGGTCAGCAGTCCGGCTGAGCAGAGAAACGTCCGACGACCATCTCCGACAAGCACAACAGCTTCATCAATGACGACATCAGGTACGCTCCCGCTCTGCTTTTCTGTTTTTATGCAGGGCTACCAACACACAGGGGAGCCGATTGTGGCCTCGCCGGAAAAACCCCAGCCGGACACAACATTGGGTTATGGGCCCACACCCCGCTTTCGTTGCGGGGTGTGCTCTGGGTCGACCAACAAAGCAGGTCACCGTGGGGTGACGCTGCTGCTGGTCACCGGCACCTGTCCCCGGCACCGGCGACTGTCGCCGTTGGGCGACAGACAGTAAAAAAATAAAATAAAATATCTTACCTCTGTTTTTGAGGGTTTCCTGTCGGCTAGGACCCCGCCGACGTTTCCTTCTCCATCCGCCATTAGCAGGCTGCAGGAGCCGTCGCCGGAGACTATTGAGTCGTCGGATTTCTGAAGGCTTCTGCGTTTTTGGCCGGCGGATGACTGCTTTCGCCGGAGAAGAAGTGCCATCAGGCGACAGCGTTGGTTGCCGGCGGGCGACGACGTTGGTCGCCGGCAGGCGACGTTGGTCGCCAGCAGGCGGCGTTGGTCGCCGACCGGCGACATTGGTTGCCGGCTATGAAAAGGGGAAAACCCCTGTTTTCTAAAAGATCGGGGTTTTCTGCCCCTTTTCGTTTTATTTTATCGGGTAGAACCGGATCGGATCCGGTATGTACCGAGTCCGACCCGGATCAAGAAGCCCCCTGGTCAGACCCAGATATGGTAGCAACCGGGTCAGACCCGGATCCGGTTAAACCCCGGGTCCGACCCGGATCTGGTAGATACCGGGTCAGGCTTGAATTCGGTTTTAACTGGGTCTGACCCGGATCCATATATTAACAGGGTCCGACCCGGATCCGGATAACCTCGGGTCTGACCCGGATCCGGATAACCTCGGGTCTGACCCGGATCCGGTTTGTACCGGGTCCCGACCCGGATCCAGATCATACCGGGTCTGACCCGGATCTAGAAGGGTCCAGGCACTATTTGGCCTGAATCGGATCAGGGTATGACTCAGCCCCTTTCCGGGACCGGTTCAGAGCCGTTTTTGGCCGGTTCCTTCTAGTTTCTCACCGGTTCCGAGATGCTAAGACACTGTTTTCTTAAATATAAGAAAATATAGGGATTTTGGCATACGATTATAAGGTTTTTTTATGAACTTTTGTTCATACTTGACCCGGTTCATAAGGTTCAGAACCGGTTTAGACCCTTGGATGACCAGTTCGGGGTTGTTTCAGACCAGTTCAGAGTGCTTTAAGACCGGTTCATGAAACATATGACATGTTCATTCAATTTTAGAACCATTTCGAGGGTCATATGTCTGGTCCATTCGGTTTACGGACCATTTTAAGATATTATTTTACATATTGACATTAAGGATCGTTAGATAACATAGTGTATTCATGTTACCAAAGTGACTGAATGCACATATGTTGTAAAAAATGTTATACTATCATATGGTTTTAGTCAATATTATTGTTGTACCTATATTCATAAAACGATAAACGACCCAAAGGTAGTTTTTATCATGTTTGGAATTTAAGTAGGGTAGAATAAGGTAAATGTGTTGAATTACATCACACATGTATATCTAAAGGTACCTTGTGTTGATAATCTAACTTCACAAGAACCTTAGTTTTACTGAATATGGTCGGTAGACGAAGTGGTTTCGCGTGTCGGATCTCTTACCAAAGTAGGACTCCGATGACCCCCTTCACTCGCCTTGAAATAAGCATATCAAGGGTCTTTATTCTTTTGCTTTTTCCATTAAAGTTTAGTCTCGTACGAATGCTTCTTGATACGTGTCTTTTGTCATGCAGTTTCTAGTTCTGTGATTTTCGATGACTCTAGCTCTATACATTTTCTTGATAGATATAATTTTAGTGATTGAAAAGAAACTGTTCTTTTTATATTAAGGTATATGGATTTAAATCTAGTCCTAAGGGTAGATGAATCCGCTGCCCTTACTGATCAGAGCACTGCTGATCAAAAGATTACTTTTGAGAAGTGGGAGCACTCGAATAGTCTTAGCTTGTTGCTTTTGCAATCTAAAGTAGCTAAGAATATTCACAGTGCTATCCCACAATGCAGAATAATGAGAGAATTTCTGAATGCCATTGAGGCACAGTTTGTGAGTTCAAACAAAGCCAGAGCCAGTACCCTGATGTCAAAACTCATATCTATGAAATATACTGGAGGGAGAAGCATTCACCAACACATTTTGGAGATGAGAAACATAGGGTCTCAGCTGAATGACATGAAGCTCACAATCTCTGATTCTTTCCTAGTGCATTTAGTTCTAACGTCCTTACCTTTGGAATACAGACCTTTCAAAATCTCGTACAACACACATAATGATGAATGAACATTTAATGAACTCATGTCCAAGTGTGTTGAAGAAGAAGAGAGGATGAAAGGTGAGAAGGTGCAGAGTGCACATATGACTTCTCATACGTCCAAGGTAGGACCAAGAAAGAATGCATTTAAGAGAAATGCTAGGAAGAAGCCAACTGAGGATAAGTCATTCCAAGACAAGCAATCCAACTCTGCTCCCATAAAGTGCTTCATTTGCAAGAAGAAAAGACACATAAAGGCAGATTGCATAAAGTACAAGTGGTTGAAAAAGAGAGGTAAATTGTCATTTGTTTCTCATGAATGTAATTTATTATAAATTCCTGAAAATAGCTGGTGGATTGATTCTGGTGCTACTGTTCATATTTTCAACTGTCTGCAGCTGTTCCTGAGCAGAAGGGAACCAACAATGCATGAAAAAAGCATCTATTCGGGAAACAAGATGCGTTCACATGTGAAGGGTGTTGGAACCTGCAGGATTACTCTAGATACAGGCGTAGTTTTAGATCTTCATGATGTCTTTTATATTCTATCGTATAGTAGAAACTTAATTTCAATTTCAAAGTTGGATAAATTTGGATATTGTTTTAAGTTTGAAAATTTCAAATTATTCATATTCAGAAATTCAATTGAAATTGATTCAGCATCAGTTTATGATGGTTTATATAGATTGAATGTGAAAATTCAAACTCAAGAGTCTTTGACTTCTGAATACGCATTAGTTGGAAATAAACGTAGCATGATGAATGATAAATCTTATATGCTTTGGCATCGAAGGTTGGGTCATATCTCTGAAAAGAGAATAAAGAGACTAGTAAATGAAGAGATCTTGCAATCTCTAGATTTTACTGACAATGACCCATGTGTTGATTGCATAAAGGCTAAGCATATAAACATATATAAAGAGGGTGCCAAACGCAGTAGTGAGATATTAGAAGTAGTCCATACGGATGTATGTGGACCATTTTCCCCCTGTTACACAAGCGAAAAGTATTTCGTCACCTTTATTAATGACTATTCTCAGTATATGTATCTCTACTTGATTTTCGAAAAATCTGATATTTTTCAGATGTTTAAGGAATTTAAGAAAGAAATAGAGAAACAAACCGATAAGGTTATTAAAATAGTCATGTCTGATAGAGGTGGCGAATATTATGGTAGGTTTACTGAGATGGGGCAAAGAGAATGACCATTAGCGTGATTTCTTAAAGAGGAAGGCATTGTGCCTCAATATACCATGCCTAGTAGTGCCTATCAGAATGGTGTAGCTGAAAGGAGAAATCGTACGCTTAAAGAAATGGTCAGAGCTATGTTGAATTATTCAACACTTCCCATAAAGTTGTGGGGTGAATCCTTAAGGACTGCTATGCATATTTTGAATAAAGTTCCTATGAAATCTGTGCCTAAAACTCCTTACGAGCTGTGGACAGGTAGAAAACCATCACTGTCTTATATGCACATATGGGGATGTCCTGCAGAGGCTAAACTATATAACCCCCACATTAAAGCCTTTGATTCAAGAACAACCAGTGGATATTTTATTGGTTATCCAGAAAGGTCAAAAGGGTACAAGTTTTATTGCCCATCTCACTCACCACAGATTGTTGAAACGGATAAGGCTAAATTTCTAGAAGATGGTTCAGTAGGATTAAGTGCACTTCAAGACATTGGTTTTGAGGAAATACAAGATTCAGTTTCATCACCTGTTAAGGAAAATATCGAAAGATACCACATTGTTATTCCTAATGATGGTGTAGTTGATCATTCGATTGTTAATGCACAAATCCAAAGTGAACCTATTGTGGACAATACAGAAGAGCACAAACAAGATGATCAGGTTCAATTTGAGCCTGAGAAACGACCTGTTTGGAGATCCACAAGGATTAGGAGATCTGCCATACATCCTGATTATGTGGTGTACCTTCAGGAGCCTGGTGATTTCATAGATATGGATGATGACCCATTGACTTTTATGGAAGCTGTTGAAAGCAAACAATCTTCACACTGGATTGAAGCCATGAAAGAAGAGTTAGACTCTATGGCTAAAAAATCGAGTGTGTGATCTTATCACGTTACCTAAAGGAGTAAAGCCCGTAAGGTGTAAATGGGTCTTTAAGACCAAAAATGACTCCAAAGGTAACATAGAGAGACATAAAGCAAGATTGGTTGCTAAAGGATTCATCCAGATGAATGGCATTGACTATAATGAGACATTTTCTCCTGTCTCAACTAAGGAGTCAATGAGGATTATTCTGGCCCTCGTAGCTCATTATGACTTAGAGCTACATCAGATGGATGTGAAAACAACGTTCTTCAACGGGGATCTGAATGAAGAGGTATACATGAAACAACCTCTTGGTTTCTCTGAAAATGATCGTTTGGTTTGCAAGCTTAACAAATCAATATATGGACTTAAACAGGCCTCCCGACTGTGATATATTAAATTTTCCCAAGTCATTGTGACTTTCGGGTTTACAGAAAACATTATTGATCAATGTATATACCTTAAGGAAAGTGGGAGTAAGTTCATTATATTGATGTTGTATGTGGATGACATCTTACTTGCAACCAACGATATAAAGTTGCTTTCAGAGACAAAACAGTTTCTTGCATCACATTTTGATATGAAAGATATGAGTGATGCTGCTTATGTTCTTGGCATTGAGATTCGTTGAGACCGAGCAAAAGGTTTTCTAGGCCTCTCCCAAAGATCCTATATAGAAAAGGTGTTAAAGCGATATGGGATGGAGAATTGTTCTCCTACTTCACCCATATCAAAAGGTGACAAGCTGAGCCTAAAGGATTGTCCACAGAATGATATTGACAAAGCACGGATGAGTGCTTATCCATATGCATCAGTTCTTGGCAGCTTGCAGTATGCGCAGACATGTTCCCGACCAGATATTTCTTTTGCAGTAGGGGTACTTGGCAGATTTCAGTCTAACCCAGGTTTACCCCATTGGAAGACTGCCAAGAAAGTCTTGCGGTACTTGCAAGGGACAAAAGACTATATGTTAACGTATCATAAAGTTGACCACTTCGAGGGCATTGGCTACTCAGATGCGGATTTAGGAGGATGCCTTGATAGTAGAAAGTCTACTACTGGGTACGTCTTCTTACTTGTTGGGGGAGCGATCTCCTAGAGGAGTGGAAAGCAGACGACCACTGCTGCCCACACCATGGAGGCAGAATTCATTGTATTATACGAGACTACTTCGCAGACTATATGGTTAAAGAATTTCATATCACAGTTAAAGGTGGTCGATTCCATTGGGAAGCCATTGAAGGTCTACTGTGATAATGAAGCTGCGGTGTCCTTTTCGAACAACAACAAAAGTACTACGTCATGCAAGCATATGGAATTGAAGTATTTTGTTGTTAAAGAAAGGACGGAGAATCATTTAGTGCATATAGTCAATATTGGTACAAAAGAGATGATCGCTGATCCTCTTATTAAAGGGCTAGCACCGGGATTATATTCCGAACATGTAATGAGGATGAGATTGTTAAACTCTTTTTGACATATGCATATAAATAAAGTGATCACTTTCAGTTTTTGATTCTCATTATGGTTGTTGTCAATCTCTTAAGGATTAGAGATTCAACTAAGGACCTTTAGAATAGATTATAAAGGCCAATCTATTCATCAAGTTATTTCCATAAGGTTTTCTGGTTAAAAAGATTTATCGTCAGATCAAGTGAGAGAATGTTGGATTAACCACCACGATTAACGTGATGGTTATCCATAATGTGGATACATCCCCAATAAGGGATGATCCTGCCGATAAATCAACATAAGATAAAGGGGAACGATGCGTAACCGTTCCCACCCTATGCTTATAAGAACAGGGTATCATGAGCGACCCTACTACAGAAATTTGAAGGTCTACTCACCGACTGCATCTGGTAGCCTGGGCTCGTGGAGGGCAGCAGTCCAGCTGAGCAGAGAAACATCCGACGACCATCTCCGGCAAGCACAACAACTCCATCAATGGCGGCATCAGGTACGCTCCCGCTTTGCTTTTCTGTTTTTATGCAGGGCCACCAACACACAAGGGAGCCGATTGTGGCCTCGCCGTAAAACCCCCAGCCGGACACAACATGTCATTCATATAATGAGACCCTAATTTGTATACAAGAATAGGACATTTTTTTTCCCATAATGGTTATTCCTTTTCTAGGCAAACCCAGAACCATATCCTTCCCTTATCCCATTTCTCAAAATCATAGTTAGTGCAGTTCACCTTTGTTGGGGACATTGCAAGTTCAAAACCCAATGGTATATAAATGTATAACTGGTGGGGGTCTGCTTAACCCCAGCTTGTCTATTAAAAAAGGACAAAAAACAGGGAAATTTTTAAAAAGTGAAAATGTGTGCTTTTAAGTGTAGTTTATAAGGTAGGAATAATAATAAAAAAATTCAAATAAATTTTGTTTTTATATGAGAACACCTTCCCCATCATGCATCTTAAAGACCCTATCCAACTTGTAACTATATTGACAGGTTGAGATGTGAACAAGTCAGATTTTGGTAGATGCAGACAATGTTGAATTTATACTAAGGGCACGTTTGAAAGCGGGAAAGATGTAGAAAAATGATACAAGTCAGAAAAATAATACAATTTTTCTGACCTTTTCAAACAATAGAAAATATCTTTTTGTGAAATTTTTGCTAAAAAATCTCTTTTTTGATAGGAAAGATTCCTCCACCTGTGGGCGGATGAATATTTCATATCAATTTTTTTTTGAGCTACGGCTGTTCTCGTCTTTCTTTCATTTTTTTGCAGCCAGCCTCCTCTTCCACGCCTCTTTTGTTTTTCTGTAGCCAAGAAGAGATGCCCTCTCTCTCTTGCCAGGGAGACACACCCTTCTAATCTTTTTCATTTGGTGTTGGTCCTAGAATCTCTTTTGATATTATTTCTCAAATGTATGCTGAAGTTCTAAAAGTCATCTCTATCTTCATACCCCTCTTTAGGATTACATTTATGCAAGTTGTTTTTATCAAATGGGCGACCATAGATGTGATCTACGTCATTCATTTAATGAAGATCGACATTTAAATTGTGGCGATTCAAAAATCAATGGTGGACAAAATACAAAATGTTGTGATTTAAAAAAATAATACTTTTTGTGGAAAAATACAATCCAAGGGTCTATTCATATAAAATCGACTATGTTGAATCCATCTACCGGGTCAGATTTGAGCAAAACATCTTGCAGCAATAAGATTTCAAAGTGGCGTGAAGATGGGGGTGACAATGGTGATGACTGGAACCCAACTGAGGTGGGGCCTCCGACCCAATGTCTACCTCTACCCCCCATTCACAAATTAATGTGTTAAAATAAATTATATACACGGCATGAATTCACATGATCTTAACAAAATCAAACAATACATATCGTAATCAATCCAACTTTTCTTACTAGAAATCTAGCTTTTCCGGAAAAGAATAGGCATCATCATCAATCTATTCAATCGATGGTGTGAATGAATAAATCACCAAAGTGGGGTAAATCAGAGTTGAGTATAAACCAAAGGCTTCTCATTTAAAATTCATGAGGAAATCATGGTTTTAAAACCCAATGATTCGTGTCACTCGGCTCGCCATTTAGTGACTCGTGTCTAGGCCAGGTCATGTTAACTTTATATTTTATAGTATTTTATCAATATATTATATATTATATGATATTTTTTTATAATATATTTAATGTATATTTATATTAATACATGTATAACTATATTTTTATACATAGTATTTATATTACATTTTGTACAATATATAATTATATATAAAATATATTATATAAGTATATATATGCATGACTCACCCATGAGTCAGTCGGGTTTAGTAAAAAACCGAGTTCAACCAGTTTTTTGACCCAATGCTTGCTGGGCCAAGTCAACCGAGTCACTGGATTGACCCAACGAGTTTTTAAACATTGGAGAAAACCTTTTCTTGATCCTGGCATAAATGAGATAGTTGGATGGTTAGGTTGCAATATCATAACTGAGGGCACAATCATAACTGTCTCGGAGATAAAACCGCTACAATTATCCCCAGATTACTTAAAAAAGAAGAAACAAAGGAATCACCTTAGCTTTTTCGACATATTGGAGAGAATTCATTTTGTTGAGTGAAATGTTTAGAACATGAAAAATCATACGAAAAAGGTACTTTTTAGAATAACTTGAATACTGATCCAATTTTATCAGATCTTGAGTTGGATAATATCAATTCTTTGATTTTTGAAGTTCTTGAAACACCTGAATTGATTTATAGGATATGATTGTTTTTTACTCTGTATGATTAAATAAAAAAAGGAATTGAACTCGTATATCTTATAGTCTCTTTTGAAACATATTCAGCTAGTCATTTGGGTATCAACTTACACAAAATAATAAACCTTTGAATGGTCTCAGTCTGTCTCTACGAATTTGTCCTATGAGTACCCACAAATAAGGTAATATCGAAACAAAGATATAATATTTACTCTATTAATCGGAATGAAAATGATGTCTCACTTATATAAATTCGCGGATAGTTCAGTTACATGTGCTAAGATATTATTGATATAACTTATACACTTTTGATTACCTTGAATATTCATCATGTATATATTAGTTTTGTAAAACTACGTGACTATTGTACCTGCCAGGTTTTCACAAGTATGACCTTTTTCTTTGGATCCAGGTGACGAGTAGACAACTTCTACAGGTGATGGTAGGATGATGCAGACCCATCATGGGACCACATTTCTGCTTAGTTTTGCTTTCTCGAATGTACTAATTTTTTTTTAAATATTTCTTGTTAAACAATATTTGGTTCGGTCAAGTTTTGAAATGAATGGTCTCGAAATCTTGTTTTATCCATTTTTGAACATCTGAGTGTAAAGGTAGACTCAGATCCAATAAGACTGTGATTCAGTCTCTGTTATCATGTACTTTATAACTCACCCAAGGTTCACTAACTTAGTTCCATTTCAAACTAATTTCTGCTACACTTTCATATTTGGGTCTCAGATGGACCCAAGGATCTTTAAAAAAATGAAGTAAATCTTAATACAAGTCTAAATCCTACTCGGACCCATTTGGGTAGACCTGGATCATACGAAGATCCGAACCTGACTAACTAAAGATCCAGTGGATCCAACATGCTTACTCCAACAGGTTAAATCTGTATTTATGTGGGTTGGTTATCCTAGATCTCTGCTGAGGTTTACTTCCAGATACTCACACAAAACCTTGTTAAACTATTTACAAACACATGCCCTCCCATGATTAAAGTGGGTTTATCATGGTCAAACCCTGGTTAAACTTATAAATTGACCTTATTACCCTTATTTTTCTTTATGAAAAACAAAACCTACGGCTCATCTCTCCCAACCGCCAGAAGATTGGCCCCTTCCTAATCGATGAATAAGCTTGTCTCCTGCCACCAGTGGCTGGAGCTCCGAAGTCACTTGGTTTCTCTCTCTCTCTCTCTGGGCAAGATGAGGAATAGCATTAAACACACCAGTTTGGGGGAATCTGGAAACCAAAACCGGTGGGATGTATTCCTGTGGCTGCAAGTGGACGAGGAGATGAGCTCCAGCTGGTTCAGGCAGGTGGGGAAGAAGCTCTAGTGTTTGGAGATGGGGTTCTATAGTGATGTAAAAGAGAAAGTGGAACGTAATAATGGGTAATAACGTAATTTTATTACAATGAACCATGGTTTGATCATGGTAAACACTTATCAATAGGTCTGGTTAACGAACACATCAAATCGTTACTCAGCTAGGCTCGGCTAGTCAGGAATTTGTTTGTGATAGGTTCGTATAGGTGGCGACCCGAGCCACAAGCAACTCATTTAGCTTAAACGAGTCGAGCCCCAAAACAAGGTGTTTATCTTGCCTCGGCTCGAGAGTGGTTGCATAGATAAATCATATATATTTTTATAAATAATAGATATTTTGTGTAATATATAAAAAAACACATAATATATATATAAAGAATGAATGAAAAATATATACATAAAATATGGACTATTAAGTGTAATTTATAAAAAGTTATATATACTTTTAAATGTAATATATAAAAATGTATATACTATATATAAATAACATGAAATGTTTTTACACGAGCCAGCTTGTGTTCGGATAGTCTCATTCAAGGGGGAGCCAAGCCCGAACATGTCCATTTACCAGTCCTACTTTTCAATTTAAAGGGGGTTTGTATATACATTTATATATAATGTTGTAAAATATATTTAAAATATAACTTTCACTATTTAACAAGCTAAGCGAGCTGAGTACCTATTTTTCATACATGGTGGGCTCAACATGTTTCTCAGCCCAACACTAAGTGAGGTATTTTTAAATTTCTAAAAATTAGGCATGTTTTTGTAAATAGGTCAAAAGTTAACACTACAAGAAAAATTCTAATTAGCGACAGAAATTTGTGACAAATTTTTTCCATCACAAATTTGCGACGGATTAGCTAGAGAAAACTATCCGTCGCTAATTCATCGCCAATTAGCGACGACATTTATCCGTCGCTAATTCATTGGTAAAAAGCGACAAATTAACGACAAAAGGCATCCGCCGCTACAAAAGTCGTTACTTAATGACGAAATAAGTCCATCGCGAATCCGTCGCTATTTTTCGATATACGCCCCTCTAAGCCACGACATTCTCTCTCCTCCCTCTCTGATTTTTCCCCAAAACCAAATCCTAGTCCGCCGCGTTCAACTCCATCTAGCAAACCCTAGCGCCACTGTCTCCCTCTTTGTTAGCCACTGACAGCGTGCTACCAGCGACCACCATCCCCCTTCTCAGCAGGCGCCGCCGACCGAAGCTGCCGGTGACCCCGAGTACTCCCCTCTGCTCCCATTCGGCAAACTCTACGAGCAGAGCCACCACCTCTGTCGTTGACACACCGATGACCTCTCGATCACAATCTTCGTGCTCCCCCCTTTTCGGTGTCATCACTGCAGTCCCCAACGCGCCTCGCGATCACCGTTTCCTCCGTTCCCCATCTACAAACTCCTACAAGCCGGTCCTCCATGCCAGCCTTGTCACCACTGTCTTTCCTGGCGTCTCCCAGGTAAACCCTGCGACCCCCTCTCACCTTTTCCCCCTTTCTTTCGGGATCGTCGGAGGACTGACAGAGGACCCATGTCCTCTGTCAGAGCCTCCCCTTTCCCTGGGGTTGTCAGAGTCTGTCAGGGGGGCGGTGGCCTCTATTGAACTCTCCCCCTTTCTTTTGATAGTCGCCTGAGGGTCGACAGAGGTCCGAATGCCTCTGTCAGGGCCCTCCCCATCCATCGGGGGTCAGTGGAGGGGGTATCCATCCCTGCCCTCGTTATTTTGCCGCCCCCTTGTTTTCCCCCAATTTTTCGGTCTTTTTTTCTCATCATTTTGGTTTCTTGACCGCATTTGTTTGATCCGAGTTGTTTTGTGTTTCCCCGCTCGGATGATAGTGTTTTCCCTTGTTTGTAGTTGTTTTTACTTAAAAGAGATCTTTAAGCTGGGTTCTCTGAGTCAATGAGTGGAGGAGGTGAAGAACTGATGCTTGTAATTGTGCCTTTGGAGCATTTTGTGTGGTGCAAGGTCTTGGATAGTTCGTACATTATTGATTCATGCAATATTTTCTGCTTTCCTGGATGTTCTGTAGTGAAATTAGTGATGATAGATCTAGTAGTTGAGATTGCAAATGATTTTGCTTGCATTGCATCGATGAAGTAAAATTACTGCAACGATGATAGAGAGTCGAGCCTCTGTTTCTAATAGCATATTTGTTGGGGTTCTATTACGTATATCTTTGTTATAGATTTTCAATTTTGATTTGAAATGCTCTTTTTTTAGCGAACATTGTTCCTTGCTCCTTGAGATGGATGATTCGTTACAAGACTGCTGTGAGTATTGCATAAGAGATGATCTCTTTACTAAATAATCTGCTTAAGTTGTGTTTAGGACTTGGATAGTTTGCAACAAACTTCACCTCCAAAAGCCTATCAAAGAGCTCACTACGTTCAGAGATCCAGTCAATTCATAGATCCTAGTTTCAGTTTCTTGTGCTTGCTGGGGCGTTTTATTACAGAAGCTACTTCTGTTAACTTTAATGTTAATTTTTTACTGAATATTTATTTTTAATTTGTTTGGATAGTCTAGCTGCGGGTATGTTTTTGGTAAGTCTCTAGTGATCTTTACCAAGATTTTCCCCCTGCTTCAGAGGTATCTTTAGTTTGAAAACTGATATTAGGCTTTTATGTTCTGCATTTTTTTGTATCATGATCACACAGTCTTGTAAAATGTTTTATGTTCTATTTTCCTCTATTTTTTCTAATATTCGAGCGAATTGTGATTATTTATATATCCACTGAGATTCTTGAGCTAATATTAATTTCACTAGTGCCTTTCTGATATTGATTCCGTTTTGTGGTGTTTCAAGAATGAGGCTGGGGAATATGTATTGTGATCCATTGATGGCTGCTGGCCATAAAATCATCACGAGACAACGTTGGACACTAAGCCAGATGCAACTTCAAGTACTTGAGAATATCTTTCAACTAGGAAATGGAACACCTAGCAAGCAAATGATAAAAGAGATAGCCTCTGAATTGTTGCAACATGGACCAATTTCAGAAACCAATGTGTATAATTGGTTCCAGAATAGGAGGGCCCGGTCAAACCAATGTGTCGTTGGTGATTTTCTCTTCAGGTTTTTTCTTCTTCCCTCTTGAAAGAAAAGAAATATTAAGAGTTTTATCTTTTGTTTTCTTTTCAAGTTCTTCTAAATATTTTCTTAGCCTTTGCAGATTCCACATTTTTAACCTTGCATCTAACTTTTAATGTGTGAATGCAGGGATTGAGCATCTTATGGGAAAAAATGGAAGGCCCGGACTTCAGTCCATTCTGCAAGAATTTTTTTTTGAGGCGCGCCTAAAGGCGTATGAGGCGCACGCCTCGGGGCTCTTTTTTTAAATTTTTTTTTGAAATTTGGCGATGGATAATATCCGTCTCTAATATAAATTTTTGATGTTTTGCGATGGATTATATTCCGTCGCTATTGTAGCGACAGACAAGCAGCGAAATATAATCCACCGCATAACTAAATCAGTCTCGGATTAGCGATGGATCATGTCCGTCGCTAATCCATCGCTAATTAGCGATGAATTAGCGACAAATAAAATCTGTCGCAGTTTAGCGACTAGAATTATGCGACGGACGCAATCCATTGCAAATCTGTCACTAAACACGTTAGCGACGTATTAGCGACGGATGTTGCGACGGATAGTGTCCATCACTAATAAGCATTTTTTTTGTAGTGTAAGCATGATTTTATAAAATTTTTCTTTTCTCTACAATAGCAGGCAAAGAAAGATGGTGAAGCCTAAGATCTCACTTGACCCGCACAAGTTTGCTGTCCGAATCAATGTAGTATCGGCATCCTAAGATCTCACATGTGTGACACTATTTTATTTCAATTCAAAAGTTTGAAACTGGTGCCCGAACATGCATGAAAGTTGTGCAAATGATAGAAAACGCCATTTCATGGACCCTTTCTCTTTTGAAACACTCTTTGGTGGCTCTTTTTCTCACGATTGGTTCATTTGACAGTTTAAACGCGACCTCCACGTAATTTGACTTTCTGCATGGTGATTAAAGTTTATGCATGAAATAATCTAAAACGCGATCCTATGATCTTCGGATCAGGTGAGATATGCCGAAACACAAATTGTTTTGTGTGTTGAAATCATTACCATCCGTGGGCTCCATCTTTTGCACCTAAAAGAATGAATGGTTGTGATGAAGACCGCAGATGGGGGGGGGGGGATATCAGAACACAAAACATTTACACTTTGACATATCACCTCATTTGACCTAAGCAATGCTAATAAAACTAATTATAATTGTTATCGTTATCTGCAAAGTTTATATTTCTTTTTACTTCTTTTAATTGACTATAGCGTTTTTTTTACAGAGAAAGCTGGGGTTAGTCTTCCCCTATCAGTTGTATTGCAGAACATGCACCTCATAGAAAAAATCAAATTCAATGAGAATTTAGTTCATCCCACATGCACGCATCATAGACATCTTACTTTTTTCTGCTATATGTAACTATCGAAAGTCAGGATATTAATTAATATTCCACCAAAAAGTTTTTATTGGTTCAAAATAATCATTATGTTGAATCAGATCAAGTGATTCAAACTTGCAACGTCTCAACACAAGGTGACGTGCAGTAACTGCTACGGCCAGACGAGCGTTTATTATGGATAACAGACACTGTTGTTATTTTATTTAATCTACGGCGTTGATGATAAAAAAAATTTGCTAAAGTCTACTGCATTTCAAGACAACCCCTAGCTACCAGTTGTCCAACAATACAATACAATTTGGGATTCGAACTTGCAATGTCGGAACACAAGGTAACGTGCACTAACTGCTCCTGCCAGACAAGCGGAGCCCCAGATGGATAGTATTTTCTGGGCATAGCTTAATTCTAGTCTAAAAGCGTTTCAGATACCATTGTGGCTTTCTGCTGAAGCAAGAACGGTTACCGTCATACTGTATTTGACGTTATAATCGGAAGCAGATGTATTGATCTGTCAAATCACTTTGGAAAGGTGATCTGACATCTCCACCATCCATTATAGTGTGGTGGAAATTAAGTATGACTAACAGTATGATTGTAACTGTTATCGCCAAAGAAGCTTGGGCACCCTGAGAGTTGATTAGACCCTGACACTACAAAGAATATTCCACCATTACTCGTGCGAAAAATTGCACCAGTTAAACATGTAAAGCATCAGTAAGTGCATCATACTAGGTCTGGTCTTTGTAACCTTTACTGACCGAAAATGGTCGTGCCAGTAAGGTCAACTTTTTTTGTGCATTTTTTGTGCTAGAAAACATCACTTCATTGGCGCAATTTTTGTTTCTAAATTGCAATGAATTAGCGAATGCTATGATTCATCGCAAGGTCATTGTTAATCTGCAGAGATTTGGGTTTGCAACAGATATGAATCTATCGCTAATTTCATCGCTATTGTAACGACGAAATTACGATAAATTACAATCTGTCGCAAAAAACATTAGCCGATTCAGTTTTGCGATGGATAAATATTCATCCCTAATTCGTCGCTAAATTAGAGGCATATACTAATTAGCGATGGATAATATCCATCGCTAATTTGTCACAAAAAAAAATTTTTAAAAAAACTTGTTTAAAATATAAATATCGAGAAAAAAAATTCTCGTGAAACAATTTACATATCCTGTGAATAAAAAATAAAGTACACATAAAAAATACATATACAAAGCAACTGCAAGCCATTTATCGATGCACTATAATCCTCGCTAAGTTCTAATTATTTACAAGTGAACAATTATAAAAAGTTTCTTTTGAAACAACAAAAAAGTACAACAAATTCAACACATAAATCTAATCATCGCCAAGATTCTATGTGTCATCTTCTTCATTGTCTCGATCTGCCCCTTCATTCATGTCTTCATCATCTCCTCTACGCTGATTATCTCCAACATTCTACAAGAGAAAAGAAAGGTTAATATTGATAAACAAAATATAATGAAATAAATTATATGCATTGCACCTAAGCTAAGGCAATCAAAGTAACATGAGTGAATTACACATAGTCTAGCGAACAATAAAGTGAAGGATATTAACAGAATTCAGATGTGTTCTAAGGCTGATAGAAAAAAAAATCATAATGAGTCAATCATGCAAATATGTGTTCTAAGGTTGTCAAAAAACTCTCATAGTGATTTAATTATGCATATACGTAATCTAAGGTAGTGAAAAAACTTTCATAGTGATGAAATCATGCTTAAATGTGTTCTAATGTAGTAAAAAACTTTAATAGTGATGAAATCATGCATATATGTGTTATAAGGCAGTCAAACTTTCATAGTGATGAAATCATGCTCATATGTGATGAAATCATACATATACTAGCTTGAAATATAACAACATGAAATAAATGACATGAAACATTTCATACTTAACAGGCACCTGTAGATGAAGTTTCCCTGCCTCGAAAAAAGCTACACAACTTATTACAGACAACGTCAAAAATTGCTTCATATAAATAGTCACGCATTGTGTCCTTAACAAGCTGGCGGACACCATCCCAAGAATTAGGCGGGTCAGTCGGATGCTTTGAGCTGATGCAGACGGAAGAACTCTAAGAGCCGTGACTGGAGGAGACAACGATTGGTGAGGTGTTCATATTACTCTCAAACCCGAACACACAACTCTTTTTGGGTTTACCTGTTGTAGTCACCCATACTGCAGGATCAAAAGGTGGATGCTGAGCGGAGTCATCACCATATCGCTCTACCATCTGTTACTCGTATGACTCCTACAAAGTATTGATTACAATATGGATTAATAATTAAGAATTACAATATTTATGATAACTTATATCTTATAATGTTTATTAATATAGTAAATACATACCGTTGTCATTCTCGCCTTCTCTGATACGAACTTTCCTGTGGTCTTATGTTTATGTATTTCAACAAATACATCATTGTATAGCACAATGCCCCCTTTTTCTGCTTCACGAGTTACCATTTTCTTCAGGTGACTCTCAAAAGTCCTAGATTCACCTGTGTGTAGATGGGCATCAGACATCTTCGCTCGGTTTTGTGCAGCCTTCATTGAGCTGTTTCGAAATTCATGCCCCACCCACTTATCGCACATTGCATCCTAAACATCTAACCTGATAGTAGGAGGGTCATGGCTCTTCTACTGCAGTGGATCATCTATTCCACCAGATGTTTTTCTTGCTACAGTCTTCATATTATGCAACATGTCTGCAAATTGACTGACAACCACCTTCTGCCACACCTTTTTCGCGTCCTGCTCTTCCATCGTAGCCGCGAAGTGATTCAAAACCTATAAATAATTTTAGAAAGTTAGTAGACATGACTATAACAAAAAAGTAAATATGAAATACATTAACTATGAGAAACAATTATATATCATGAATGAGAACCATAATCTGTCCAACACCTTCTTTGGGTACTCTTTCCATTGAGCGAGCGGTCCTGGTAGATGTTAAACTAGTGAATGCCTAATCTCTCGTATTACTTCTTGTGGCTCGAACCACGCGTTGTACATGAATTGCTACACATTAACTATCAATATATGATATTTATAAGATAAGTATAGGATAAGTGAAAATAAAATACTTACGGTCGATTATCAATATATAATATTTGAATGAGTCATCATGTGTCAGACTAAGAAGACCCTGCATCCAGCGTTGTCTCGTGAATTGTATGAACAACTGATGTTGGTGAGTCATGTGCAGGCGAAACATCATCTACAGAAAAATGAGTTAGAAATTTACACAATGCGTATTTAAACTAATCAAGTATACAATTAGTTAAATGATATACCTATCGAAGCAACCCATGAAGATGAAGGCTGAGACTGGTTACCACTGGGTGCTCAACCACTGTAACCTTTATTAACCATATTCTAACAAATAAAAAACGTCATGCAATACATTCAAACATTGCAATACCTTCAAATCATTGCAATACATTTCAATACATTCAAATAATTCATATCAATTATTGCAATACATTCAAATCATTTAAACACGTTACAATACATTCAAATCATAACTCTATACGTATCAAAGATACATAATCAATGAATAAAAAATGTCATGCAATACCTTCATATCATTCAAACCATTGTAATACATTTCAATACATTCAAACATGCAATTCAAATCATTCACATCAAATATTGTAATACATTAAAACATAAGATATTCAAATCAAATCGAAAATAACTTCATCCAAGACACTTAAATTTTGCAATACATTCAAATCATTGAAATACATTCAAATCATAACTCTATACCAATCAAAGATACATAATCAAATAAAAAATAACTTTTTAAAATACATTCAAACAGTGCAATACATTCAAATCATTCAAGTTATTGCAATACATTCAAATAATTCAAATCATTCACGTCAAATAGAGGTATGTATTACAAGATGTATTTTACTAGCTCGAGAATGCTTCCTCATCACTTATTTGACTTTCATATTCTTCTTATTCCTCCTCCTCCTCTTCGTCATCTTCTTCTTCTTCTTCATTGGCCGCCCATCCACTTGGTATATCATTTGGATCACATTCTTTCATGCATGTGCCATCGAACAATCAAGATATGACAAATATACCATGTGCGACATCATGACAATAAGAGAAGTCATACATATCATCTGATTGATAATAGTCACTCTCTTCAGTTAACTTGTCTTCTTGTAACGGATCATACTCGGGGTATAGTTTAGACTTTACCTTGCAAACTGCCCACCATTCATTTCTATCTGACTTCCTTGTATCACTATAAGAAAAATGTTAATTAGCGACAAAAATTTGTGACGGATTTTTTCCATCGCAAATTTACGACAGATTAGCTAGAAAAAACTTTCATTATGAATTTGTCGCTAAGTAGCGACAAATTAGCGATGAAAAACTTTTATCGCTAATCCGTCGCTACTGAGCGACAGATTAGCGATGACAAATGTTTCATCGCTAGTTTTTAATATAAGAAAAACAATTTAGCGAGAGAAATTTTCGGTTGCTAATCCGTCGCTAATTAGCGATGGATTAACGACGGAAAATTTCCCTCGCTAAATCCCTCGCTAATTTTCGATTTAAACTGACCCATCAAGAGCGTAAATTTTTCCCTCTCTCCTCGTTCGAAATTTAAACCGATCGAGCGATTTAAACTGACTTCATAAGCGGAAGGGATGATATCGGGGGACGGTAACGAGGTAGAACAGTCGGTTGTTGGAGGACGGCGATGCCCAAAAGTGTGCCAGTTCACGAAAGATGGCAATGAGGTAGAGCAACCGGTTGCTGGAGGACGACGACGCCGGAGAGCGCACCGGTTCACGGAGGATGGCGACGAAACAGAGCAACCGATTGCTAGAGGACGACGACGCCGGAGAGCATGCCAGTTCATGAAGGACAACGAAGTAGAGTGGCCGGTTGCTGGAGGATGGTGACACCGGAGAGCGCGCCAGTTCACGGAGGGCAGTGATGAGGCAGAGCATCCTGTTGCTGGAGGACGATGACACCGGAGAGCGCGCCAATTCACGAAGGATGGCAATGAGGCATAGCATCCGATTGCTGGAGGACGATGATGCCGAAGAGCACACCAGTTCTGCGCAGAAGACCCGCAGTGGCGGGTCGGTCCGTTCGGGTCTAAGACCCTTTGCAATGCCTGTCGAGTGCGGTACAAGTCCGACATTGCTGCCGGAATACCGCCTGACAGGGAGCAATTTTTTTGCTATTCTTGCCATAAAACGACAATTTGAGAAAATGACAAAAATGTCTTTCAATCAAAAAAGGAAAACAAATGGTTCAAAAAAAGGACAAACATGTCCTTCATCCAGAAAGTCGAGGATGATGCTGACTCTTCAAATTCTACACAGCGAAACGAACCTTAGCCGACGATCCGATGGTGATCCGATGAAACGATGGCGAGCCGACGATCCGATGGTCATCCAGCGAAACGAACCTGAGCCATCAAAAATGTCTGTTTGAACTTTTTATCTACATATTCTTCTTCTTCCTTCTCTGTGAAACACTGTAAAACCCTCTCTCTCTCTCTCTCTCTAGAGAAGAAATCAAGGAAGGCCCCCTAGAGAAGGCCATGAACATCAACCCTCTCACTCTCTCTCCCTTCTCTTTCTACTTCTGTGCACATCCAGCAGACGATCCTACATTGCTTCATCAAACACCGACTGACCTACACACTGACCATAGCATCGTTCAACTTGATTCGCTGTGGAGCCTGATTCAGAGTTTTTGCCCTTACAAGAGGGGGGTTTGGGGGCTCCTCCCAGCGTGGGTAGCATTGTTCAACTTGATTCATTGTGGAGCCTGATTTAGAGTTTTTGCCCTTACAGTAGGGGGGTCTGGGGGCTTCGCCCCGGTGCGGGTAGCGATTTGCTTACTGAATAACACTACAAATCGCTATAGTGATTTGCGGAAGACACTACAAATCGCTATAGTGAGATCCAACAACACTATAAATCATTGTGGGACTCATTGGAGACCCCAAAACACTATAAATCGCTATAGTGATTTGCGGAAGACACTACAAATTGCTGTTGGAAGGCCGGATAACACTATAAATCATTGTGGGGCTCGTTGAAGACCCAAAAATACTACAAATCGCTATAGGAAAGCCCGACAATACTACAAATCGCTGTTGGAAGGCTGTATAATACTATAAATCGTTATGGGGCTCGTTGGAGACCCGAAAACACTATAAATCGCTGTAGGAAGGCCCAACAATACTACAAATCACTGTTAAAAGACCAAACAACACTATAAATTGCTGTGAGGCTCGTTGGAGACCCGACAACACTAAAAATCACTATAGGGGAGTCATTAAAAAAATCGTGGGAAAGAAACAAAAAAAGAAAAATAAAAAAATCGTGGGAAGGGGTGTTACAAAAACCTCGAGCAAGAAACAACTGAAGAAAACATGAGCCCCACGATTAAACAAAACACTTTATTGCTCTTTTTCGATAGTTAAAAGAGGGAAAGAAAATAAAAAAATTATACAAGGCCCCCAAAAATTTTGGTTTGGGGGGCGCTGCCCCCCGAGCCCCCACCAAGGGCGCCCCCCCTGGACCCCCGCCGGGGAGGGGGGGGGGGGGGAGCCCACGCACCCCCCTCCTGTAAGGGCAAAAACTCTAAATGAGGCTCCACAACAAATCAAGTTGAACGATGCTATCCACGCTGGGAGGAGCCCCCAAACCCTCATCCTATAAGGGCAAAAACTCTGAATCAAGCTCCACAACTCATCAAGTTGAATGATGCTACCCACGATGGGAGGAACCCTCAGACCCCCCTTCTGTAAGGGTAAAAACTCTGAATCAGGCTTCACAACTCTTCAAGTTGAATGATGCTACCCACGCTGGGAGGAGCCCCCGGACCCCTCTCTTGTAAGGGTAAAAACTCTGAATCAGGATCCACAACTTATTTAGTTGAATGATGCTATCCACGCTGGGAGGAGCCCCCAAACCCTCCTCCTGTAAGGGTAAAAACTCAGAATCAGACTCCACAATAATCAAAGTGCAGGTCAGTCTGTACTTGATGAAACAATGTAGGATCTTCTGCTGGATGTGCATAAAAGCAAAAAGAGAAGGAAGAGAGAGTGAGAGGGTTGATGTTCATGGCCTCCTCAAGGAGAGATTTCTTTCTCGGATAATCCTGCAGTGCAGAGACTGAGTCTTAAATAATCATCTTCGGGGCACTTAAGTCTTTACAATCACTCCTTTTCTAGAATCGTTATTTTTTTTGTCACCAATGAAGGAGAGGGTACTTAAGTCTTTGCAATCGCATCAAACTCCAATGCTAATTAATGTTGACAAACATGAGGATACGAGATGCACAGGCTTAAATACATGGTGCTTTTTGGGACCCCCGAGCATGAGATGCCCTGTTCGGGGGGAGAACATATAACCTGCTTGGAGGGGAGGGTGGTGGAGTCGCTAAGGAATGGAGCTCACTCCAAAACAGTTTTTTGTTTTCACTTGTTATGGCACCACAAACCGTGGTCAAACAAAATGGTTGCTCAATTCTCGCACCGGAGAAATTAATTGTAATCGTGAACAGCTTCAACCAAGAGTTTTATTATCAATTATTACGAGTGCATACAACCAGTAGCATTTAGGCCTGGCGCTTGAAGTACCAAGTACAGAGATGAAAGAAAAGAAGGATAAGATATAACCATAAGAAGACATGGTTATAATTGACTAGGAGATATCAGCATATGAAAGTTGAATCACCACCCGGGAGATGAGGGGAATGCGAACAACATGCTCTCCATCTGTCCAAGTGAGGCTGCCAAAAGAGAAATCACCTTGCATCGCACGGAGCGGTGAGAATGTGATACTGAAAGTTAAAGCTCCAACGCTTCCATTGAAGGACAGCATCTGAGGCTCCAATGCAATACTCACACCAAGGGGGGCTTCAACTTTGGCTTTATAAGTAGAACGAACTGGACCAACATTTGTAACTGTTCTCACAACTGTGGTGGTTTCCTTAAGATTGGAAATGGAGATAGATGGGAGGTTAAGGTCAGAAACAGATCTTATTGGACCACATGATGTTGTCTTAGCAGTTAAGCGGCTAATTGCAGAACTACTATAGCCTAGGGAGCAAAGGAACTGAACGTAGTCCATGGTAGTCATGTCATAAACCAAGCCAGGGTTTGCTGCCCTGTTGGGGTTGATATGACCACTTCCATAATCAAAAGGATCAGCAAGCTTGCGAGGGCCACCTTCAGCTGTGATGTGTTCTCCATATCCATTGGTTACCGAGGCTGCACAGTAGACACCTTGTTATTGAGACAGAACATGCACAGAATTGCTGCAACGGAGCCAAAAAAAGATCCAGATACAAGTGATGATGTTAAGACATGTACCCGTAGTGACTATGGCAGATTTTATGGCAGCAGGACTCCAGTTGGGATGTAGAGACTTGAGCAATGCTGCTACTCCAGAGACATGTGGACATGCCATGGAGGTTCCGGTATCGAAGTGATATGGATTTATGTCTGGCCCTGCTGCTAAGATATTGACTCCTGGAGCAGCTACGTCGGGCTGAGGCAATAAAGTCAGATTTATCATCCTTTAAGATACAAGATCATATGCAATAAAAAAAAAGAAATGTGAAAAAATGGAAGAAAGAAAACCACAATATTGGATTATTGGTGCATGTTTAATACCTTTAAGACGTCAAGTGACAGGGAATTAGGTCCTCTTGAAGAGAAAAAAGCTACCTTTGGAGAGGCCACTTTTCCAACTACATCACGTGTAAAGCTCACCATTGCCATTGGGAATCTGATGTCCAGTGTGCATGATCATTAATTAGCGTTGCTAGAAAAAACTGACCAATTCCGAATAGAACCCTTTTGTTGTCTCCACCCCAAGGTTTTAGTAAAAAAATAACTTAATCATAAAGATACAGATGGCCACCTTGTAGATCTAATATAGGCAAGAATTTCACTCCCAATCTGATAATCCACTTGAACACATGATATCAGGTTGCAGGGAATAAAGGTGTTGGTTGTATGCATAGCGAAGATGATACCAGCTCCTCCTGCGTCAAATATGGTGGTTGCTGCTGTGGGGTATTGATCTTTTGGGTTATTGTCACCTGAGAAACAGAGGACTATTTTCCCTTTTGCTAATGTGGAATTCAAAGATCCTGCATCACAACTGAGAGGGAGAGAAAATAACTATATGCTTAGCTTCTTCACAATTAATCTCTAAGTTTTCTTCCCCGAACGCTGGATCTACTTAAGGCGATGTAAATCCATAGAAATATAACATTGTTACCTGGTGCTGGAGCTGCCATTAGATTTGTCAATAGCGATATCCTTTGAAAAAACTAATCTTCTGAATTTATCCTTTCTTACTCCAAAGTAGATGGATTGGCCCTGCACCACATCATGAAAGCCAATAAAGCCTTGCACCATGCAAAACATTCAGCACGAGCTTAAAAATCACCATCCCATCCCACAGGGGAAACACACACTCGGCTAGGTGTGTTGCCTTAAAAGTGTTCTACCTCTTCAAGTTGAAGGATGTTACAAGTTCAATAGATACTAGGTGCAATGGGCCGGGTTTGATTTGGACCCAGGTGAAATCAGACTTGGATTAGATTTTTAGGTATGGTATCGGGTCCAGACCCGGGTTTAATCGGATCCACTATAAGAAAAACCATTCCCGCACCCGCTAGTTCTTACATGAACAAAACCCGGATCATACCCGGTAAAACCATATTTTTTATGATTTTTACATTAAAAAACTACGGGTCTTAATGGAAACTTGGGTCGGGTCTAAGTCTGATATAAAATTTCACAAACAATACCCGGGACCATGTATTAATCGAACCCTCTGGTCCAGACCCGAGTCTTAATCAGGTCTTCTTATTTATCACCATACCCGGACCCTATAGGGTTTGGTTGGGGTTGGGTAAAGGTAGATACCCAGCGCGTGCAGCTCCTATACTTGGATGATAAGGGCAAGCGGCTAGAGTATTTTTACACTCGAATGCCGAAACAAGGCCACAGTCAACATGGCACCTCTCAGCCCCTAACAGGATGTCAGAACCATTGTTGTCATTATCTGCCCTGAATGGGCCGATACTTATCGTATCGGAAGAAAATCAATACGAAACTAACATGAATCAGTTATTTTTTAATAAATGTAAAAAATGCTTAAAATTAATTTTTAAATATGATTTTAATATTAACTTAATGGTTTTAACGCGTGAAACATTCCCATTGACACCAAATCATTTTTAATTATTTTTTTGCATATTCAGAACGATTCACTTGAGAATCTCGGCCGAATTCACCTGAATCGTTGGCCAAACGTCTCAGGGGGCCGATACCGATACTGACAACATTGGTCGGAACTTGAATTGCCATTTTTCCTTTCATTATAAAAAAGATTGCTAAAAAAATCACCTAAATATGTGAAGCTTACTATGAGGGTGCGGTTGTTGCCCAGTGTGATGGCCGTAGGAAACGAGCGATCAATGGTGCTTGCAGCCACTGTTATGATCCAAGGTGCACCATTGGCAACCTTTTGAGGGAACGGCCCGGCGTTGCCGCCAGAATAAACAACTGTGATCCCTCTAGCCACTGCATGGAATCCACCAATCGAAAACTCGTTCCCATTGTCAAGGAAACCTTCCTGAGGAGGTTGGTCTGTTCCCGCGGACACAGAGATGATATCAACACCATCGTGCATTGCATTGTCGAAGGCCGCTAACATGTCCGAAGATTCACAACGTCCTGGTCCCCAACAAGCTTTATAGATGGCCAAGCGAGCACGAGGCGCACCTCCTCTCGCCAATCCAAGGCCTAATCCCTCATAATTTGCATTCTGCACGAAAGAGCCAGCTGCAGTTGAGGCTGTGTGCGTCCCATGGCCATTTGCATCTCTTGGAGATACGTACTCTATGCCTCTAGCGGACGGCGGTACCCTTCCTAGTTTGGAAATGATTCCTTTGGCGAAAAACCGGGCACCAATTAACTTTCTGTTGCAGTTTGAAACATTGAAATGTTCTCCTTTCTGGCAAATGCCTTTCCATTTTGATGGGATTGGGCCAAATCCTTGATCATTGAAGCTTTCTGACTCTGGCCAAACTCCTAAGGGATTTCCACATGAAATGATTCAGGATCAAGTAAATTATGAAACTTACCTGGGAGAGAGCAGATATGACTCACCAGAATCTATGACTCCAATTATCACACCATCTCCATAGTTGGTGGCTGAGAGGAGGGTGTTTGAAGTCCCTGACTTGAGGCCCAGATAATCCCAGCTTCTAGTTGTGTGCAGCTTGTGAGTTTGGCTAGGCATCACATGAACAACTTCGGGAAACCCTGAAATTTGATACTGATATGTAAATCCGTGCACCGAAATGTTTCTGTATTTTAGTTTCTTGTTTAAAAAGTGATTTCAAGTAACATATGGTGCCTTGGTGCCAAAGAACTGAGGGAAAACATAACTGAAAATCTACACTACAAAAAGGGAGGATCTGGTGCAACGTGATGGCACATGCACTTTTAGTGTGTTGCTACACCTGATCACCTACCATCTTTGCAATGCAGACTGTCAGCTGTGAGGCTCAACAGCATAAGGTGGGTGATCAAGTGCAGCAGCACACTTAAAGTGTACAATCACGTTGCAACTGATCTCAATTCCACTACAAATTACTGCAAGCGATCAGATTGAGTACTCGGAGCTACTGTAATTAGCAGAGTACTCAGTGAGGAAGATCAAGTGCAATGTGATTATGCGCTTTTAGTGTGCTGCTCCACCTGATCAGCACACTAAAAGTGCACAATCACATTGCACCTTATCTCAATTCGTACTCAGCAGATAAAATACAGTACTTGGGGGTAGAGTGTTGGATTAACCACCACGATTAACGTGGTGGTTATCCACAATGTGGATACATCCCCGTTGAGGGATGATCCTACCGATAAATCAGCATAAGATAAAGGGGAACGGTGCGTAACCGTTCCCACCTTATGCATATAAGAACAGGTATCATGAGCGACCCTGGGTGATGGAAATCGAAGGTCTACTCACCGACTGCATCTGGTAGCCTGGGCTCGTGAAGGGCTGCAGTCCGGCTGAGCAAAAAAACTCCGGCGACCAACTCTGGCGACCACAGTAGCTCCATCAATGGCGGCATCAGGTACGCTCTGCTGTTTTTTCTTTTTATGCAGGGCCATCACCACGCTGTGGGACGTCGAATGAGGCCTTGCCGGAAAACCCCCAGACGGACCCAACATTGGGTTATGGGCCCACACCCCGCTTCCACTGCGGGGTGTGCTCTGGGTCGACCAGCAAAGCAGGTCACCGTGGGATGACATTGCTGCTGGTCACCGGCGCCTGTCGTCAGCACCGGCGACTGTCGTCGTTGAGCGACAGACTGATTAAAAAAAAAAAATTTGTTACCTCTGTTTTGGGGGTTTTCTGTCGGCGAGGACACCGTCGGCGTTTCACTCCTTCATCCGCCATTAA
Organism: Nuphar pumila; assembly: GCF_984573655.1. Taxonomy (NCBI): domain Eukaryota; kingdom Viridiplantae; phylum Streptophyta; class Magnoliopsida; order Nymphaeales; family Nymphaeaceae; genus Nuphar; species Nuphar pumila. The sequence continues at coordinate 131,122,176 of NC_143254.1, read as the reverse complement.
AGCGCTCCTGGGTCTGTCGCCGACGACTATTGAGTTGCCGGATTTCTGAAAAGGCTTCTGCGGCATCTGTTTTGGCCGGCGGATGGATGGTTGTTTTCGCCGGAGGAGAAACACCATCTGGAGCGGCGGTGTTGGTCGTCGGCAGGGGGCATTGCCGGCAGGCAGCGTGGGTCGCCGGCAGGCGACGTTGGTCGCCGACCGGCAACATTGGTCGCCGGCAATGAAAAAAAGGGGAAAACCCCTCCTTTCTAAAAAGATCGGGTTTTCTGCCCTTTTTTTTCCAGAAATTTTTTGTTTCGGGTCGAGTTCATTTTCTGAACCGGACCCGCCCACCCGAATCCGATCCATAAAGTTGATTCGGATCGGATCAGGGATTCGGGTGGGGACCCGCTCGGGTCCAACCCGGATAAGGTAAACCCCGGGTCAGACCCGGATCCAGCGGTTACCGGGTCCGACCCGGATCCGGTTATTACCGGGTTCGGCCTGGATCCAATCCGAGTCGGGTTAGACCCGGATCCGGTTTGTACCGGGTCCAGCCCGAATCCAGGTCTTAACCGGGTCCGACCCGGATCCGGATAATCTCGGGTCTGACCCGGATCCAGTTTGTAGTCGGGTCTGGCCCGGATCCAGGAGGGTCCGGGCACTATTTGGCCTGAACCGTATCAGGGACTGACACAACCCCTTTCCGGGACCAGTTCGGAGCCGTTTTTGGCCGGTTCCTTCCAGTTTCTCACCGGTTCCGAGATGCTAAGACTCTGTTTTCTTAAATATAAAAAAATACAGGGGTTTTGACATACGGTTATAGGGTTTTAATGAACTTTTGTTCATATTTGACCCGGTTTATAAGATTCAGAACCGGTTCGGACCCTTGGATGACCGGTTCGGGGCTGTTTCAGATCGGTTCAAAGTGCTTTAAGACTGGTTCGTGAAACATATGACAGGTTCATTTAGTTTTAGAACCATTTCGAGAGTCATATGTCTAGTCCATTCGGTTTACGGACTATTTTAAGAAATTATTTTATATATAATATTGACATTAAGGATAGTCATATAACTTAGTGTATTCATGTCACCAAAGTGACTGAATACACGTATGTTGTCAAAATGTTGTATTATCATATGATTTTAGTCAATATTAATGTTGTACTTATATTCATGAAACAATAAACGACCCAAAGGTAGTTTTATCGTGTTTAAAATTTAAGTAGGGTAGAATAAGGTAAATGTGTCGAGATACATCACACATGAGTATCCAAAGATACCTTGTGTTGATGGTCTAACTTCACAAGAACCTTAGTTTTACCGAATATAGTCGGTAAGCGAAGTGGTTTCGCGTGTCGGAGCTCTTACCAAAGTAGGACTCTGATGACCCCCTTCACTCGCCTGCAAAGAAGCATATCAAGGGCTTTTATTATTTTGCTTTTTCCACTAAAGTTTTAGTCTCGTATGAATGCTTTCTGATACATGTCTTTTGTCATGCAATTTTTAGTTCTGTGATTTTAGATGGCTCTAGCTTTATATCTTTTCTAGATGGATCTAATTTTAGTGATTGGAAAGAAACTGTTCTTTTTTGCATTAGGGTATATGGATCTAGATCTGGTCTTAAGAATAGATGAACCCGCTTCCCTCACTGATCAGAGCACTGTTGATCAAAAGATTGCTTTTGAGAAGTGAGAGCGCTCGAACAGGCTTAGCTTGTTGCTTTTGTAATCTAAAGTAGCTAAGAACATTCGAAGTGCTATCCCACAATGCAGAACAGTGAGAGAATTCATGAATGCCATTGAGGCACAGTTTGTCAGTTCAAACAAGGTCAGAGCCAGTACCCCGATGTCAAAACTGATATCTATGAAATATACTAGAGGGGGAAACATTCTCCAACACATTTTGGAGATGAGAAACATAGCGTCTCAGCTGAATGACATGAAACTCACCATCTCTGATTCTTTCATAGTGCATTTAGTCCTAACATCCTTACCCTTGGAATACAGACCTTTCAAAATCTCGTACAACACACATAATGATGAATGGACATTTAATGAACTCATGTCCAAGTGTGTTGAAGAAGAAGAGAGGATGAAAGGTGAGAAGGTGCAGAGTGCACATATGACTTCTCATACGTCCAAGGTAGGACCAAGGAAGAATGCATTTAAGAGAAATGCTAGGAAGAAGCCAACTGAGGATAAGTCATCCCAAGACAAGCAATCTAACTCTGCTCCCATAAAGTGCTTTTTTTGCAAGAAGAAGGGACACATAAATGCAGATTGCATAAAGTACAAGAAGTGGTTGGAAAAGAGAGGCAATTTGTCATTTGTTTCTCATGAATGTAAGTTATTACAAATTCCTGAAAATAGCTGGTGGATTGATTCTGGTGCTACTGTTCATATTTTCAACTGTCTACAACTATTCCTGAGCAGAAGGGAACCAACAATGCATGAGAAAAACATCTATTCAAGAAACAAGATGCGTTCATATGTGAAAGGTGTTGGAACCTGCAGGATTACTCTGGATACGGGCGTAGTTTTAGATCTTTATGAAGTCTTTTATATTCCATCGTATAGTAGAAACTTAATTTCAATTTCAAAGTTGGATAAATTTGGATATTGTTTTAAGTTTGAAAATTCCAAATTGTTCATATTCAGAAATTCAATTGAAATTGGTTCTGCATCAGTTTATGATGGTTTATATAGATTGAATGTGAAGATCCAAACTCAGAAGTCTTTGACTTCTGAATACGTATTAGTTGGAAATAAACGTAGCATGACGAATGATAAATCTTACATGCTTTGGCATCGAAGGTTGGGTCATATCTCTGAAAAAAGAATAAATAGACTGGTAAATGAAGGGATCTTGCAATGTTTAGATTTTACTGACAATGACCCATGTGTTGATTGCATAAAGGCTAAGCATACAAACACATATAAAGAGGGTGCCAAACGTAGTAGTGAGATATTGGAAATAGTCCATACAGATGTATGCAGACCGTTTTCTCCCTGTTACATAGGCGAAAAATATTTCATCACCTTTATTGATGACTATTCTCGGTATAAGTATCTCTACTTGATTTTCGAAAAATCTGATGTTTTCAGATGTTTAAGGAATTTAAGAAAGAAGTAGAGGAACAAAGCGATAAGGTTATTAAGATAGTCAAATCTGATAGAGGTGGCGAATATTATGGTAGGTTTACTGAGATGAGGCAAAGGGAAAGACCATTAGCGTGATTTCTTAAAAAGAAAGGCATTGTGCCTCAATATACCATGCCTGGTAGTGCCTATTAGAATGATGTAGCTGAAAGGAGAAATTGTACGCTTAAAGAAATGGTCAGAGCTATGTTGAATTATTCAACACTTCCCATAAAGTTGTGGGGCGAAGCTATAAGGACTGCTGTGCATATTTTGAATAAGGTTCATACGAAATCTGTGCCTAAAACTCCTTACGAGCTGTGGACAGGTAGGAAACTATCATTGTCTTATATGCACATATGAGGATGTCCTGCAGAGGCTAAACTGTATAACCCCCACATTAAATATATTGATCCAAGAACAACCAGTGGATATTTCATTGGTTATCCAGAAAGATCAAATGGGTACAGGTTTTATTGCCCATCTCACTCACCACAGATTGTTGAAACGGATAAGACTAAATTTCTAGAAGATGGTTCAGTAGGATTAAGTGCACTTCAAAGCATTGGTTTTGAGGAAATACAAGATTTAGTTTCATCACCTGTTAAGGAAAATATCGAAAGATACCACATTGTTATTCCTAATGATGGTGTAGTTGATCATTCGATTGTTAATGCACAAATCCAAAGTGAACCTATTGTGGACAATACAGAAGAGCACAAACAAGATGATCAGGTTCAATTTGAGCCTGAGAAACGACCTGTTTGGAGATCTACAAGGATTAGGAGATCTGCCATACATCCTGATTATGTGGTGTACCTTCAGAAGCCTGGTGATTTCATAGATATGGATGATGACCCATTGACTTTTATGGAAGCTGTTGAAAGCAAACAATCTTCACACTGGATTGAAGCCATGAAAGAAGAGTTAGACTCTATGGCTAAAAAATCGAGTGTGTGATCTTATCACGTTACCTAAAGGAGTAAAGCCCGTAAGGTGTAAATGGGTCTTTAAGACCAAAAATGACTCCAAAGGTAACATAGAGAGACATAAAGCGAGATTGGTTGCTAAAGGATTCACCCAGATGGAGGGCATTGCCTATAATGAGACATTCTCTCCTGTCTCAACTAAGGAGTCAATGAGGATTATTCTGGCCCGCGTAGCTCATTATGACTTATAGCTACATCAGATGAATGTGAAAACAACGTTCCTCAAGGGGGATCTGAATGAAGAGGTATACATGGAACAACCTCTTGGCTTCTCTGAAAATGATCGTTTGGTTTGTAAGCTTAACAAATCAATATATAGACTTAAACAGGCCTCCCGACAGTGGTATATTAAATTTTCCCAAGTCATTGTGACTTTCGGGTTTACAGAAAATATTATTGATCAATGTATATACCTTAAGAAAAGTGGGAGTAAGTTCATTATATTGATGTTGTATGTAGATGACATCCTACTTGCAACCAACGATATAAAGTTGCTTTCAGAGACAAAACAGTTTCTTGCATCACATTTTGATATGAAAGATATGGGTGAGGCTGCTTACGTTCTTGGCATTGAGATTCGTCGAGACCGAGCAAAAGGGTTTCTAGGCCTCTCCCAAAGATCCTATATAGAAAAGGTGTTAAAGCGATATGAGATGGAAAATTGTTCTCCTACTTCTACACCCATATCAAAAGGTGACAAACTGAGCTTAAGGGATTGTCCAAAGAACGATATTGACAAAGCACAGATGAGTGCATATCCATATGCATCAGTTGTTGGCAGCTTGCAATACGCGCATACATGTTCTCGACTAGATATTTCTTTTGCAGTAGGGGTACTTGGCAGATTTCAGTCTTATCCAGGTTTACCCCATTGGAAGGCTGCCAAGAAAGTCTTGCAGTACTTGCAAGAGACAAAAGACTATATGTTAACGTATCATAAAGTTGATCACCTCGAGGTCAATGGCTACTCAGATGCGGATTTAAGAGGATGCCTTGATAGTAGAAAGTCTACTACTGGGTACGTCGTCTTACTTGCTGGGGGAGCGATCTCTTGGAGGAGTGGAAAGCAGACGACCACTGCTGCCCACACCATGGAGGCAGAATTCATTGCATTGTACGATTCTACTTCGCAGGCTATATGGTTAAAGAACTTCATATCGCAGTTAAAGGTGGTCGATTCCATTGGGAAGCCACTGAAGGTCTACTGTGATAATGAAGCTGCGGTGTCCTTTTCGAACAACAACAAAAGTACTACGTCATGCAAGCATATGAAATTGAAGTATTTTGTTGTTAAGGAAAGGACGGAGAATCATTTAATGCATATTGTTAATATTGGTACCAAAGAGATGATCGTTGATCCTCTTACTAAAGGGCTAGCACCGGGATTATATTCCGAACATGTAATGAGGATGAGATTGTTAAACTCTTTTTGACATGTGCACATAAATAAAGTGATCACTTTCAGTTTTTGATTCTCATTATGGTTGTTGTCAATCTCCTAAGGATTAGAGATTCAACTAAGGACCTTTAGAATAGATTATAAAGGCCAATCTATTCATCAAGTTATTTCCATAAGGTTTTCGGGTTAAAAAGATTTATCGTCGGATCAAGTGGGAGAATGTTGGATTAACCACCACGATTAACGTGGTGGTTATCCACAATGTGGATACATCCCCGTTGAGGGATGATCCTGCCGATAAATCAACATAAGATAAAGGGGAACAGTGTGTAACCGTTCCCACCTTATGCATATAAGAACATGGTATCATGAGCGACCCTGGGTGATGGAAATCGAAGGTCTACTCACCGACTGCATCTGGTAGCCTGGGCTCGTGAAGGGCTGCAGTCCAGCTGAGCAGAAAAACTCCGGCGACCAACTCCGGCGACCACAGTAGCTCCATCAATGACGGCATCAAGTACGCTCTGCTGTTTTTTCTTTTTATGCAGGGCCATCGCCACGCTGCGGGACGCCGAATGAGGCCTTGCCGGAAAACCCCCAGACGGCCCCAACATAGAGTACTTAGCAAACCACTCAGCGTAGTGGCTTAAGGAAGTACTCAGCTCTAGTGCCAGGGTGCCACATGTCCACGGGCAGCAGGGTCTCACTGTCCCTCAGGGCAGTGGCCCCAGGACACATGGCACCAATCCAGAGGGCCAAATACTTTGCTAAATACTCGGCCCAAGTACTAGATCAAGCCTCCAAATGTTACTGGGCAACAACCGGTATACAACCTTATATATACATAGACATGGATCCCATGATTTGTGGGATATGATCCAATAAAGAATACAACAAACAGACGATAAGTTAAAGACTTACAACTGTAAGGTAAAAAAAAAAAACCAAATGGAGACGAAGACAAATGAAGATCACGCCAATCACTTCAAATCTAATCATGTAGGATATCACACCAAATCTGATCATGCAGGGTCACACCAAATCGTATGCAAATCTGATCATGTAGGATCACACCAAATCTTAGAAGTCCTTGGTAGGTATGTAAGGAGAGCAGATCCAGTGATCGGCTGACTGGATGTTGTGATTGGGCAGAGTATCTTGCAAAGTATTCTGTCCGATAACTGGATCTGCCCTCAGTATATAAAATGCATTAAGACAATCAACTTTACAACAGGAGCAATAAAAAAAGTTAACAATATGTGCATCCATCAAAGATATGGCGAAGTCTGATGTGGAACCATTATTTGGATATGAATGTCGAGGGAAAGCACTAACATCCCCTTAGCATGAACCGGGTAGGCATGTAAATGGGTCAGGTTTGGTGGGATATCTAATCCCATGTGAGTCTGTTTAGTTGGCTTCAGTAAGCAGAACAATATCTGAATGCTAACAGGGCCTGGATTCAGTTGTAACATTTTCAGATCCGTGCCCCCGAATACAAGTCCAAGACCAACTTAAAGGCTGATCGGATTATATGCATGTGTGCATCTGATTAAGGCATACACTCTAGTGGGATCAGGACTCTGTATAAATTCTGTGCATCTGAGTTTGGATCCAATTAGAGCGTATGCACAGAGCTTATACAAACTCCTGACCCAAAGCTGAGCTTATACAAACCCTGGTGGTTGGATGTCATTGGTCCCGTTGATGAACGGCATCCAACGTATCTCCATAACCTGATCTGCTTTCTTTTGATCGTGTATGAGAATTTACAAAAATTAAATGGCATTAAGTATTGTTGAATTTGTATGTCAACATTCTATTTTTTTGTACCTGCAACGAGTGTGGCCTGTGACTCTGTAAGCTTTGCAGCAAAACCAGAAAAGCCATGCTTGTAGCTGTATATGATTGAATTAAGAGCTGCTTCCTTACTGCAAGTTCAAGCATGAAGTTAATTTCATCATGAAAAATAAAAACACAGGAAAACAAACAAAAGATTAAAGAAAAAAGGTTCTTCCCCTTATATATCAAATTCTCTATTGAGCTTATACCTTCCAAGGACCTTAGCTAGCATGTCATGGTGTAAGCTGGTGACCACCTGGGGATCTTCATGATCCCTCTCTCCCAAATAAACAATGTATACCTGCATTTAATTTATCAAACTAAGGAACCCATCAAATCCTCATGAACAAAATGGAAGCCAGGAATGAAACTTTCAGCATTTGTGGCTCACTATTGGATCAAGTGTAGAAAGCACTCACTCTGCTGCTTTCAGAGTTGGCATTGATTTGAAAGCAGAGGAATAGGATACCTAAAAGAGAGAGCCTTTTGCAACGTGAAGTGGAAGCCATGTGTGTGTAGGTCACACAGGGAAGAGAAGATCTTGTTTGCAAGAAGGGTGACGGACCTCCGGTTATATAAATATCTAAGACATGGGCCCTACTATTCTATTACACTTTGAACACTGTTCTATTACACTTTGAACTTGCCCCCTGAACGTGCTTGGATGGAGCAAATGATAGAAACCTGTCGTTCTCGTGGACACCCTTCCCTTTTTCTTTTCAAGCCCGTAATGGTTGGAATTGGACCACTTGGGACTGTTCAAACGTGGCCCACGCTGTCACACAAGCTTGTTTAGTACCCGATCCAACCCAACCTAACCTGAAGCCTATTAAGGCCAGGCAGGCCCAACCCCGATGGTAGATCAGGTTCAATCACATTGCACAATTAGAGGGTGCTGCTGCACCTGTCAGCTGTGGGCTCAACAGAAGATAGAGGGCAGATCAGGTGCATTAAAAGACTAAAGTGTGCAATGTGATTACACCTGATCCGCCCCTTCCCAACCCCACCAGCCAAAAACCAAACCTAACATTAAAGAGCTGGCCTAGCATTTACCATCACCTTTCTTATTTTCTTATTAAGAAATGAAAAGATTACTAGTCATAAGGATTTATTTATAATCACATGCTCACATCATAGGATCACCATACTTGGTCTTTTACTGATTCAGAATCTACAGAATACCCTTGGGGACTTGTGCTCCAAGAAAAAGAGTACATGGGAGACAAGTTCCGATTCACCCGGTGTCAGTTCACCTTTCTATAGCTTTTCTCTCCATTTTCTTTGTTAAAAACATCACAATTTTCTTTTTTTCTTTCATACGTAGCTCTTTTTTTAGCTCTTTTGAATTTTCTAGCCTATGGCACTTTGGGCTCTTTCTTCCTTGAAGAATCTTGGAGCCACAAAGGCAACTCAAACCTAGCCCAACCAATGCAGTTTCACTCATCCCTAAAGTCATCTCTATCTTCGTACCCTTCTTTACGATTACATTTATTCTAGTTGTTTTTATCAAATGGGCGACCATAGATGTGATCTACATCATTCATTTAATGAAGATCAGCGTTTAAATTGCCAGAATATGACTTGTACATAGGAATTTTTTGGCGATCCAAAAATCAACGGTGAACAAAATACAAAATTTTGTGATTTAAAAAATCATATTTTTTGCCAAAAAATACAATCCAAGGGTAGATTCGTATAAAATCGACTATGTTGAATCCATCTATGGGGTGAAGTTTGAGCAAAACAACTTGCAGCAATAAGATTTCAATGTGGTGTGAAGATAGGGGTGACAATGGTGATGACTGGAACCCAACTGAGGTGGGGTCTCCGTCCCAATGTCTACCTCTACCTCTTTCATAAATTAATGTGTTAAAATAAATTATATACATGGCATGCATTCACATGATCTTAACAAAATCAAACAATACATATCGTAATCAATCCAACTTTTCTTACATTTTTTTTTGCTGAGAAATCTCGCTTTTCCTGAAAAGAATATACATCATCATCATCATCATCAATCTATTCAATCGATGGTGTGAATGAATAAATCACCAAAGTGGGGGTAAATCAGAGTTGAGTATAAACCAAAGGCTTATAATTTAAAGTTTACATGGCATTGGACCATAAATGATTGGAGGAGAAGAATTCATGTGGAAGACCCAGAATGATTTTCTTTTTTGGTTCATATGGTCGACCCCAATTGTTTTGGGATGAAGGCATAGTTGTTGTTTGTATGAAACCATGGTTTTAAAACCCAGTGACTCGTCTCGGCTGGTCATTGAGTGACTCGTGTCTTGGCCGGGTCATGTTAAATTTATATTTTATATAAAATATATAAATATATTTTATAGTATTTTACCAATATATTATATATAATATGCATTATATTATACTTTTTATAATATATTTAATATATATATATATATGACTTGACCGGGTTTTGTAAAAACTGAGTTCAACCAATTTTTTTACTCAATGATCGGGCGATCCGGGCTGAGTCACTGGGTTGATTCAACGAGTTTTTAAACTTTGGAGAAAACCTTTTCTTGATCCTGGCAAAAATGAGATAGTGGGATGGTTAGGTTGCAATATCATAACTGAGTGCACAATCATAACGGAGGGTTCTGGATCATATCTAAAACCGCTAAAATTATCCCTAACTTACTTAAAAAACAAAAGACAAATGAATCACCTTATCTTTTTCAAAATATTGAAGAGAATTCATTTTGTTGAGTGAAATGTTTAGAACATAAAAAATCATACTAAAAAAATTCATTCTTGAATACGGATCCAATTTTATCAGATCTTGAGTTGGATAATATCAATTCTTTGATCCATGAAGTTCTTGTACCGCTTGAATTGATTTAAAGAATATTCGAGGGTTCGGGGGCAGCGCCCCCGAAATTTTTTTTTGAGATAAAATAAAAAATGGCTACAATTATTAATAAAAATCTATTTCATAGACAAATCAAACTATTTGCTGCAGTAAGGGCTGGGCTAGGACTGGGCTGGGCTAAAAAATGGATAAAAATCTATTTCATATGGAATCAGGGCAGGGCTAGGACTGGGCTTTTAAAAAAAAAAAAAATTTAACTGTTTGGGGAGGCAGGACTGGGCTACAGCCCAGTCCTGCCCCCCCTAGCTATGCCCCTGGCTTGGATGAATAATATTATTAACAACTATGCTCCACAAGTAGCAATGACTCGGTGTTTTAAGTCATCGCAGTTATGAGACATGACTATCAATTATTGTCTTAAGTTTTAGATCACACAAATTTTACAGTTAGTTATGATGTATCGTCATTTGTCTCAACTTTTAGAGAATTCTTTTTCAGTAGCTATACAGTCTCCTTTGAAGTGGATTCAGCTAGTCATCCAAGGTATCAACTTAAACGAAATAATAAACTTTCGAATGGTCTCAGTCTATCTCAATAAATTCATCATGTAAGTACCCACAAGTAGGATAATATATATTTTTATGGATGATATATATTTTGTGTAATATATAAATGAAAAATGCATAAAATATATAAAAAAAGAATGAATGAAAAATATATACTTAAAATATGACCTATTAAGTGTAATTTATAAAAAAGTTATATATATATATTTAAATATAATATATAAAAATATATATACTATGTATAAATAACATGAAATGCTTTTACATGAGCCAGCTCATGTTCAGATTGTCTCATCCAGGATCGGGCCGAGCCGAGCCGAGCCGGAACATGTCCTGTTAGGTTCGTTTACCAGCCCTACTTCTCAGATTAAAGGGGGTTGTATAAATATTATATATAATGTTGTAATATATATTTAAAATATAACTTTCACTATTTAACGAGCTAAGCCGAGATGAGTGAAGTTTGAATGAGCTCTTAAAAACATGTCTCAACATGTTTCTCAGCCTTACAGTAAGTGGGGTATTTTTAAATTCCTAAAAGTTAGGCGTGTTTTTTGTAAATAGGTCAAAAGTTAAGCATGATTTTATAAACTTTTCTTCCCTACAATAGCAGACAAAGAAAGGTGGTTCTGCCTAAGATCTCATTTGACCCGCACAAGTTTGCAGTCCGAATCAATGTTCAGTATCGGTATCGGCCGAGTTCTAATAATAAATTATTACATGTCGATCACAACGTGACACGTGTTAAAACCATTAAAATAATTTTAAAAATAATATTAAAAAGTGTTTTTTACGTACATTTATTAAAAATAATCGATACAGGCCTGCAGCGTATCGATTTTCTGCCAGTATGATGTATATCGGCCGATACCCACCGATACCGATAACATTGGTCCCAATTCCCAAATGGGTGTAAATCTTCGAACACGTGATATTTTGGATCAGTACCTGGTGCTGCTTGCTCTATTCCGACCTGATCCAGAACTAGAACCCTTCCCTTTCTTATTTCATACATATATTCAATTACAATGATGTGTAAATCCATTTCATCATAGATCTTTTTCGGATCTTACTGTTAAAGATTAAAAAGATTGTCATCCATATGATGAGGCCCTAATTTGGGTACAAGAATAGGAGATTTTTTTTCAAACCCATAATGGTCATTCCTTTTCAAGGCAAACCCAGAACCATATCCTTCACTTGTCCAACAACAACAACAACAACAACAACAACTACGCCTTCATCCCAAAACAATTGGGGTTAGCGATATGAACCAAAAAAGAAATTCATTTTGGGTCTTCCACATGAATCCTTTTCCTCCAATCATTTCTATCCAACGCCATGTCCTCGGTGAGGTTCAAAGCATTCATATCCTTTCCTATCATCTCCATCCAAGTCTTCCTAGGCCTACCCCGACCTCTTTTAACTAATATATTTTCCCATTTCTCCAACCTTCTAACTGGAGCATCATTAGGCCTTCGCCGAATATGTCCAAACCACCGTAAACGATTCTCTCACATCTTATTTTCAATGGGTGCAACACCTACCTTCTTACGTATCTCTTCGTTCCGAATCTTATCTTTTATTGTATTTCCACACATCCATCTAAGCATCCGCATCTCAGCTACACTCATTTTTTGAATATGATGTCTCTTGGCAGCCCAACATTCCGTACCATATAGTAAAGCGGGTCTAATAGTCGTCCTATAAAACTTTTCCTTCAACCGCAATGGCATTCTACGATCGCACAACACTCTAGTAGCACTTTTCCATTTCATCCACCCAACCTTTATCCTATGATTTACATCTCCATCAATTTCTCCATACTTTTGAATGATGGATCCCAAATATTTGAAATAATCATTCACCGGTATATCTTGCTCACCAAGCTTCACTACACTCCCATCACTACTTCGTTGCTTACTAAACCGACATTCCATATATTCAGTCTTACTCTTACTCAACTTAAAACCTCTAGCTTCCAATGTCTGTCTCCATAATTCTAACTTAGCATTAACCCCAGCTCTAGACTCATCAATCAAAACAATATCATCAGCAAACAACATACACCACGGTACATTTTCTTGAATTGATCTCGTAAGCTCATCCATCACTATCGCAAATAGGAAAGGGCTTAAAGCAGATCCTTGATGTAACCCAACCGTTATCGGGAAATTGGTTGTCACCCCTCCACAAGTGCGGACATTGGTTACTACTCCTTCATACATATCTTTAATTATACTAATGTACTTGAGAGAAACACCTTTCTTCATCATTGTCCACCAGAGAACGTCCCTAGGTACTCTATCGTATGCCTTCTCTAAATCAATAAAAACCATATGCAAATCTTTGTTCCTCTCTCTATATCTTTCAATAAGTTGTCTAAGAAGATGTATAGCTTCCATAGTTGATCTTCCAGGCATAAAACCAAATTGATTCTCCGATATCATGACAACCTTCCTCAACCTAGACTCAATCACCCTCTCCCAAAGTTTCATAGTATGACTCATGAGTTTTATACCACGATAGTTTGTGCAATCTTGTATATCACCCTTATTCTTATATAAAGGCACCAAAGTACTCTTCCTCCACTCATTAGGCATCTTATTTGTTCGCCAAATCAAGTTAAAAAGATTTATCAACCATTCTAAACCTTTCTCTCCCAAGCATTTCCAAGCCTCGATAGGTATACCATCTGGGCCAACTGCCCTTCTTGATTTCATTTTCTTCAAAGCCTCTGCAATTTCTTTCTTTTGAATCTTGCGCATGAAGTCACGATTTATCTCATGAAAAAGAATGGAGAAGTCTCCAAGATCTTGAGCATGACTATCATTAAATAGCTTATCAAAATAATCTTTCCATCTCTCCTTAATCTCCTCATCTTTGACTAAAACCCTTTGCGTTTCATCTTTGATACATCTAACCATACCCAAATCCTTCGATTTCCTATCTCTCATCTTTGCAAGCCTATAAATATCCTTCTCGCCTTCTTTGGTATCCAACTTGTCATAAACCTCCTTATATACCTTAGCCCTCGCGTTTCGAACAACTTTTTTAGCCTCCTTCTTTGCTATCATATACTTCTCCAAATTCTCATTATCACGACTCTTACTTAGATTTCTATAACACTCTCTTTTAACCTTAATAGCTAATTTGACATCCTCGTTCCACCATGATGTATCCTTACCTAGTGGTGCACCGCCTTTAGACTCACCCAATACCTCCTTAGCTACTTTTCTCATACCACCCGCTATCTTATTTCACATTGATTCTGAATCCTCCTCGAGACACCAATCAACTTCCTTAACTACCTGCTCTACAAACATACCTTGTTTAGCTCCTTTCAGTGCCCACCACTTAATTCTAGGATTTATCCTATGTCTATCCCTTTTGCGGCATTGTCTAATTCTAAGATCTAAAATTAAGACTCTATGTTGTGTAGCTACACTTTCTCCTGGTATAACCTTACAATCGATGCAACAACCCCTATCTCTCTTTCTAAGTAGGAAAAAATCTATCTGACTCGTATTAACCCCACTTTTAAATGTTACTAGGTGAGACTCCCTCTTCCTAAACCAAGTGTTTGCTAAGATCATATCATAGGACAAACAAAAATCTAAAATCCTTTCTCCACTTTCATTTCTTTCTCCTATACCATAGCCTCCATGGATATTCTCAAATCCATCCCTACTAATGCCTACATGTCCATTAAGGTCACCGCCGATGAAAAGCTTTTCTCCATAAGATGTCTCTTGTACTACTCCATCTAAATCTTCCCAAAATTGATGCTTAATGGAATCATCTAAACCTACTTGAGGTGCATAAACACTAATAATATTAATAATATCCGTACCTAATACTAATTTAATAAGTAAAATTCTATCACCCTTCCTACGGACCTCAACTACATTATCTATAAACTGACGACTCATAACAATCCCTACTCCATTCCTATTCCTATTTATTCCTGTATACCAAATCTTATATCCCCAAGGTTCTATCACTTTAGCTTTCTCACCTACCCATTTGGTCTTTTGAAGACATAAAATATCAATCTTTCTCCTACACATAACATCTACTAACTCTACCAACTTACCAGTTAAAGACCCTATGTTCCAAGTGGCTAACCTAATTTTATGGTCTTGGACTAACTTCTTTACCCCCACCCGTCCAACAAAGTGAGGGAACCCTTGCCTATTTGACACCACACCCGGGCGCCGGTGTGACGCGTCGCTTCTGGGCGACGACCTAGCAACCCTTGCACATTTATCACTGCCTCCGGGCCTAGAGAGTACAGCGCGTCGCTCAGTAGGGAACGCCCCAACGAAATTCTCATATTGGTTCATTTTCATAGGATATGACAAAGTTTTTATGCTGGCTGTCACAGGCCTACCGCAACCCTCCTCCTTTATCCGGGCTTGGGACCGGCAGTGTATAACTACACAGGCGGAGTTTATCCTTCACTTGTCCCATTTCTCAAAATCATTCCTCCTATTTACCAACCATGGAAAACCATTTTCAAGATAACCAGACATCACATTTGTCCTAACCCACAAAAGCCGGGATAATTTTACCCACCGGGGCTCCACTTGTCTGGTAGGAGTAGTTACTGAAGTTTGCCTTGTGTTGGGGACATTGCAAGTTCAAAACACAATGGTATATGGTTATTTAACTGGTGGGGTCTGCTTAACCTTAGCTTGCCCATTAAAAAAAAAAAAAAAAAACAGGGATAATTTAAAAAAAAAAAAAAAAGGTGATGCTTTTGGGTATAGTTTATAAGGTAGGAATATTTAGAAAAAAAAAATCTATTAAAATTTTGTTTTTATATGACAACACCTTCCCCAATCATGAATCTTAAAGACCCTATCCAACTTGCAACTACATTGACAGGTTGAGATTTAAATAGGTCAGATTTAGGTGGATGTAGACATTGTTGAATTTAGACTAAGGGCACGTTTGGAAGTGGAAAATATAAAAGAAAAATGATATAAGTCAGAAAAATCGTAACCTTTCCAAACAATAGAAATTATCTTTCTGTGGAGATTTTTCTAAAAAGTCTCTTTTTTAATAGGAAAGATTCCTCCACCCCCAGGTGGAGGAATATTTCATATCAATTTTTTTTTTGAGATTGGGCTTTTCTCGTGCTTCTTTCATTTTTTTGGAGCCAGCCTCCTCTTTTGTTTTTCTGTAGTCAAGGAGAGATGCCCTTCTCTCTTGCCTCTCTTTTGCAGTCAGGGAGACACACCCTCCCAATCTCTTTCATTTTGGGTTGGTCATAGAATCCCTTTTGATATCATTTCTCAAATGTATGATAAAGTTCTAAAAACTTGCAAGTTCCAACTTGAATGGCCTATTTTTAAGGTAGTCTTGTACAACCCTTGAATATTTTTATTCTGTGGCTAACAAGAATATGGCTATTAATTGAGGAGAATCAACCTTGGATGATTACTTGCTCAACCCAAAGAAGGTATTGGTCAATAATCCTTGATAATGGAGGAAAACTTTTTTTTAGGAACAAACAAACAAGCAAAAAAATTTCTCAAATAAATTTTCTCATGCTACACAAACAAGCAAAAAATTTTCTCAAATAAATTTTCTCATGCTACACAAACAAGCAAAAAAAAAAATTTAAAGAAAAAAGTTATCATATCAAAACTTCTCATAGGCAATTTTTTTTTTCTATGAAAATTTTTCTCGCTTCCAAACATGCCCTAAGAGGGCATTTGGGTGTCATGAAAAATCTGATTTTTTTTCAGAAACACATCAATGTGTGTGCTTTTTCGCAGAGCCCATAATGCCAAAACAAACATGGCATTGTGAAAATGGCTCGACACAGGTGTGCCATTTTACACACTGGACCCCCCTTTTTCATGGAAAACTGTTATGGTGGGAAGGGGGTGCATAGGAATCCACGGAAGGGGTGTCGCAACACCCTATTCTCCAGTGACAAGCAAACGGCCCTTACAAAAACTCAAAATTTCATTTCAGTTCAAATTCAATCTATTTGCTCAGTATACTTTCTGGAGAGAAGATCAAGTGAACTCAAAATTTCAGTTCAAATTCAATCTATTTGCTCGGTATACTTTTTCGAGAGAAGATCAAGTGATCTGTTAAAACTTTTTGGTGTCAAACCATTGGCACAGACCGTGAGATTGGAACAACCAATGGTAGGGATGTCAGATCATTTGCCTAAAGTGATTTGACAGATCACCGGATCTCCTGGCTTTTTTCTCTTGAAAATGAGACGCCACTTTGTCATATCTTTTTTTCTTCTTCTCCCAAATGTGTCATATGCTTGGTATAAAAATAAAAGTATTGTGCCAAAAATTAGTGCCATCTCTGTCATTGTCCGAAATCGTAACGCTTTGATCGAAAAAAACAGTAAAAGTTGATCACCTCATATGAGCCTGATTATTTGTCCAGGGACAAACACGATTGTCCACACAGCTTTCCGCATTTGATTTTTAGAATAGGAAACCCATGGCCTTAGTGCTAAAGCAAAAGGTTGACCTACCAAGTGGGGGGTACGAGGCTTTTACACTGAAGAATATAAAAAAGAGGTGATAAAAGCAAAAACTCTTTGAAGCTACGTCACAATTGAAAAGATCAGGTGCAATATGATTGCACAAAAAATTGTGCATTAAGCACCTGATCACCCTCCATCTTGAGGATAAGCCTGTCAGGTGTGGGTCCCAAGATCTGATGGAGGGTGATCATATGCTTAATGCATAATCATATTGCACCCCGGACTCATGTCACAGGGCCAATGGACACAAGCACGCATGATGCAGGTTGGATATTAGGTTTGAAAATTAATTTTTAATATTTTAATATTAATTTTTTATTAAAAAAAACTTTAAAGCATTAAAAATAACAAAATAATAACATATTATCCACACGTGTCATGTCTGTGTCCACATCAACTCGTGTCACCAAGGACACGCCACTTTGACATGGCTTTTCTAATATCTATGGGAAGACAGTGGTTCCCCATCATTATAAAACAAAATCACAACAAAAGTTACATGTTTGGCATCCAAATGTACCCTAAACTTCATTATTTATCTTTTTTTACATAGAGTAATGCTTTCCTCCTGCCCAACTTCTCGCTCTTCCCAGTTCTGTCCTCTCAGAAAATATCGTTTTTGAGTTTTGTTCTCACATCTAACACTATAGTTGTGATCTATAGGTTTTTTAAGGAGAACCCGTTTTTGGATCACTGGAATCTGACCTGTATACTGATTTTTCTGGTGATCCAAAATCAGTGGCTACGAAGGTATACCAGTTTTTCTCAACTCATAAAACCATAAATTTTCAACGAAAAAAACATTATTCAAAAATCGATTCCCACTAAATATAGCATGCTAAACACATCTAACGGTTCAAATCTATCATAAAACACTTCAAAACTATGGGACAGAACAAGGTAGAACGAAAAATAGGGCCTAATATGTTCAGTTCTCTTTTAATACGTATTTAGGTACACTCTCTCTCTCTCTCTCAACGCGTGTCAAAAGACAGGTTTCATGATGTGTCACTGTTACCAACATTCCCTCGTGCGTGTCGTACCTGAAAAGATTAGTTGTTGTGGACGTGTCGAAGAAAGTGGATCATACTATTTCTCCCGCTTTTGCACTTTGGATACGATCCAAAGTGAACTTGTTGGGGCTACCTTTTTCATCTTGAGCTTCCCTTTTTCTTCATCTTTCGTTTTGTCAGGGTGTCATGATCAAGTCATCCCTTACATCATAACGTATGTCATGCTCGCCCTGGTTCTCTGATAAAACACATGTTCTCTTCTCATCCCATATGAAGCAATAAAGAGGAAGAGTATTATTTTTTTTCATACAGACCCACCTTTCATTTGCAATTGCATGTGAGATAGTATTTTTTTTTAAAACTTTCTATTACAAACCTAGATTTCTCTAACAATGTAAAAAAAAAAGGATTTATTATAGCCCATAATTACTAGAAAGCCAAATGAATACATGAAGATATGCGTGAAGCGGAAGCGGGGAAGCGAGCGGTTAAAAAGTAGTACAAAGCATGAAGCGAGATTCATTTTGGAAGTGATTGTGAAAACGTGTGAGAAGAGAAAAAAAAAAGAAACAAGAAAAAAATGAGTAAGAAACGAAGGAAACACAAGTGAGAAGTGAAAAAAATAAATAATAACATGCACAACACAAAAAAAAAAACAAGAAGAAAGTGAGGAGAAAACGAGCTAGAAGAGAGAAGGATACAAGTTAGAAACAAAAGAGATGTGAGGGGGAAGCAATTTGAAAAATGAGTGAGAAGCATGCTTCCCACAAATAGGATGCAAGTTTCTCCCAGGCTTCCTCTGTTTTGGAAAACTTGACATTTCTTGATTTAGAAGTGTACTTCCTAGGAAGTATGCTTTCCCCCTTAAGGTGGCTCTAGTAACTCTGTTGTACCCTACCTTTACTCTCACCTGGCTTACCTCATGTTCTAAAATACTTCAAAATATTAAAAATAGTCTTCTATCCTTTGATCTCAGTTAAATATAGGTTAAATCTAGTTCTGCATTCATTGTTTTAGACCAAAAATACTCTACGTTACTCTACTCCTACGAACGAAACTAAAAA
Organism: Nuphar pumila; assembly: GCF_984573655.1. Taxonomy (NCBI): domain Eukaryota; kingdom Viridiplantae; phylum Streptophyta; class Magnoliopsida; order Nymphaeales; family Nymphaeaceae; genus Nuphar; species Nuphar pumila. The sequence goes on along the minus strand of NC_143254.1, from coordinate 131,102,819 downwards.
ACAAAAGATAATATAAATTATAAGAAATTCAAAGAAAATAATAATAATAATCAGTAATCCAATTCATCGAACCCTCGTTGAGAAACCTGTAACGAGTATTTATAGAAAAACAAAAGAAACCCTAAATCTATTTTGGATCCAAGATAGATTCATTACAACAACAGACCCAAAACTAAATAGAACTGAAATAAACTCTAATTAAACTGGATTCAAATGGTTCTCTTATGAACCCGATCAACTTGCATGCAACATTGCTCCTGCATCATTCTCTTTGTGCTGGAGAAGACTTGCCCTCAAGTCTAGATCTTGCTCCTCTCTACTCGAATGAAACAACAAATTATTGTAACTTTTGAAATATGTAGGTTTGTGAACACTAATGAGATTGAATCCAAAGAATATCCAAGCAAGTAATAAATAATGATCTCAACCAAGAGAAACAAATGGATCTTCATATGAGACATTGAGCAAATTATGATGATCCAACTTAAGATGCACTTGGATCCGGTTAGAATCAATTGGACCCAAGTATACCTTAAATGGATCGAAGTAAGCTTGAATGGGTTCTAGGTCAAATGAATCTGATAGGTTGCCAACAAAAGATGGTTGTAAGATTTGTTTAAGTGATAAGGTTTGGATAGGCCCAAGTGAGTTTAAAAAGATGTTTGGGTAAGAGTTTGGATCAAACTTTCTTAGATTGGAAGGATTTTGGGTTTGGGTAGTAATAGGACAAAGAAATGGAGTACAAACACAACTCGGTGGATCAGAATAGTGAACAGGGTCCACTGGGATAGGAGCTGGCAGCCCAATAGCTAAAACCAGGCCCAAACCTAACAAAACTGGTGCATGGGCTTACGTACCGTTCTGTAGCCCAGTTTCTCGAGAGACTCGAAAAACCGATTCTCCCAGTTATCCACTATGGTGGGAAACCACGGGGGGGGGGGGGGGGGGGGTTCTCCTCATCCAACTGGTTAGGGTGGGGGCCCTTCTCTATGGGTTACAGAAGAGGGCAATTCCCGCCGATGGGTCAGGCCCCTACCGGCTGGTCTCCTCCAATGCGAGCTCACTGAATGGCGGTGCACTGTTGGGTCAGGCCCCCGTCACCTGGTCCTTTCCGACATGAGCTCTTCGCGGATGGTAGCCCGCTAGCTGGTGGTTTTGGCCCTGCGTTGCTGGAAAAGAGGAGGAAGGTGGTTGCACCTCCTCCATCCGATAGTGTTGAAAGGAGAAAGGTGGGTGGTGAGCCAAGCCCCCACCGTTATTGGACCTTATCAGAACGTAGGTCCTCTTCAATGCTTAAATATTCACCTACTCCATCGAGTACTCAGTTTTGGCAGCATGCACAAGTAGCAGGGGCACCACAGCCAGATGAGAGGCCTCTTGTCCGTCCGCCAGGGAGGCCTCCATCTCTCTCAATGTATCTCCATCTCCGAAGCAGGTTATATGTTCCCCCCCCGAACAGGGCAGTTAGCTACATCTCATGATCGGGGTCCCAAAGAGCACCACGTATGTAAGCATGTGTATCTCGTATCCCCATGTTTGTCACCATTAATTAGCGTTGGAGTTTGATGCGATTGCAAAGACTTAAGTACCCTCTCCTCCATTGGTGCAAAAAAAAAAATGACGGTTCTTGAAAAGGAGTGGTTGTAAAGACTTAAGTGCCCCGAAGATGATTATTTAAGACCCAGTCTCTGCACTGCAAGATTATCCGAGAAAGAAATCTCTCCTGGAGGAAGCCATGAACATCAACCCTCTTACTCTCTCTCTCTCCCTTCTATTTCTGCTTCTGTGCACATCCATTAGAAGATCATACATTGCTCCATCAAGCACCGACTGACCTGTACATTGACTGTTGTGGAGCCTGATTCAAAGTTTTTACCTTTACAGGAGGAGGGTTTGAGGGCTCATCCCAGCGTGGGTAGCATCATTCAACTCTCTCTCTCTCTCTCCCTTCTATTTCTGCTTCTGTGCACATCCATTAGAAGATCATACATTACTCCATCAAGCACCGACTGACCTGCACATTTACTGTTGTGGAGCCTGATTCAAAGTTTTTACCCTTACAGGAGGAGGGTCTGGGGGCTCCTCCCAGCGTGGGTAGCATCATTCAACTTGAAGAGTTGTGGAGTCTGATTTAGAGTTTTTACCCTTACAGAAAGGGGGGTCTGAGAGCTCCTCCCAGTGTGGGTAGCATCATTCAACTTGAAGAGTTATGGAGTCTGATTCAGAGCTTTTACCCTTACAGAAGGGGGGTCTGAGGGCTCCTCCCAGCGTGTTCATGGCCTTTTGCCCTTACAGAAGGGGGGATTTACATTTCGTAGAACACCCGTCACCGGAACGAGATGAACACCCGTCACCGGAACGACGGCTCCGTTGAGACCTCCTCGCTAGGGAGAGGAAGACGATGTGATGGAGCTTCTGCTGGCCATCCTCAGCGCGACTGCACCGACTGGGTTGCTGTCGAGGAGGAGGGCGAGAACGGTGACTCTTAGCTTGGGCAATCTTTCTTTTGATGATTGTGGTTGTAATGTATCGTTGAAGTTAAAATGGAGAATGAAATGACAATAGAAATTGCTAAAAATTTACAGAAATAAACTAGACTCAATAACGAAGACACCACTTTTTACGGATTTAGAATATGACCTCCGGTTAGGGAGATATGGCTCTGACAAGTTGGTCCTAATTTGCAGAAGACACTACAAATCGCTATAGCGATTTGCGGAAGACACTAAAAATCGCTATAGCGATTTGTGAATCGCTATAGCGATTTGTGAATCGCTATAGCGATTTGCGGAAGACACTACAAATCGCTATAGCGATTTGCGGAAGACACTACAAATCGCTATAGCGATTTGTGAATCGCTATAGCGATTTGCGGAAGACACTACAAATCGCTATAGCGATTTACAGAAGACACTACAAATCGCTATAGCGTTTCGCGATTTACGGAAGACACTACAAATACTACAAATTGCTGTAGGAAAGCCCGATAATACTATAAATCATTGTTGGAAGGCCCAAAAAAAATTTGGTCCAGAGGGCGCTGCCCCCCGAGCCCCCCGCCAAGGGCGGCCCCCCCTGGACCCCCGCGCCGGGGGGGAGCCCCCGAACCCCCCTCCTGTAAGGGCAAAAACTCTAAATCAGGCACATAAGTAGAGAGAGAAGGGAGAGAGAGTAAGAGGGTTGGTGTTCATGGCCTTCTCCAGGAGGAACCCTTTACCTCCCTTGATTTCTTCTCTACAGAGAGAGGGTTTTACAGTGTTTTACGAAGAAGAAAGAAAAAGAAGATGACGATGGAGCAATATAGGATCGTCTGTTGGATGTGCACAGAAGTAGAGAGAGAAGGGAGAGAGAGTGAGAGGGTTGATGTTCATGGCCTTTTCCAGGAAGAACTCTTTGTTTCCCTTGATTTCTTCTCTAGAGAGAGAAAGGGTTTTACAGTGTTTTACGGAGAAAGAAGAAGAAGACATGTTTGTCCTTTTTTTGAACAGAAAAAGAAGAAGACTTTGAAGAGTCAACATCATCCTCGACTTTCTAGATGGAGGACATGTTTGTCCTTTTTTTGAACTATTTGTTTTTTCTTTTTTGAATGAAGGGCATTTTTGTCATTTTTTCAAACCATCACTTTATGAGAAGAATAGCAATAAAGGGTACTTAAGTCTTTACAACAACACCAGAGTCCGATGCAAAGTTATGTCAACATACACGGGAATACGAGCCCCATGTGCATGAATACGTGGCGCTCATTCGATCCCCCGAACACGGACGTGGAATTCAGTGAATCATCGGGGGCGAACATACACAACCCTCAATGTATCTATAAAGTCAGATTTAGTGGATATAGCTTGAACCTATGACTATAACTAAGGGTGCCAATGGTCGGGTTTGACCTGAACTCTCCCGTACCAAACCCTATAGGGTCTGGTGATAAATAAGAATGCCCCAATTATAATCCAGGTCGGACCCTTCGGGTTCGATTAATATATGAAGTCGGGTATGGTTTGCAAAATTTCACGTCTTTTCAATGCAAAGATGATAAAAAATACTATTTTTACAAGGTATGGTCTTCATGTAATCTTTATAGGATCCGGGTATGGTTTCTCTTATGGTGGGTCTGATTAGACCAAGCTCCGATCCCGATACCATAATCTCAAATTAATGAGGTTTGGGTCTTGTTCCACCTGGGTCCGAACCAAACCAGACCCATTGAAATCCCTAAATATAACTACCACATGAGCCGTATAACCTGGGCTGTTTTAGCCACAGTTAATTGTTGGGCTCTCAAGCTCAAGCCCACCTTGAACTGCCTTCTTCAAGCTCCACACCATTTTAATTAAAAAGGTAAAGTCTTAATTATATTTTGAGATGATGAGATGTGGCAAGTTTGAAAACCAACCTTTCATCTGTAAACAGATTAACGTCCTAACCCCAGCTTGTCTGGCAAGAGCATATATATTTTTGAAAGAAATAAGAAGTTATAGATATAAATGAGTCTAGACTCGTTCAAGATTTGGGCTCTATGAAACTTGGGCAAAAGAACTACTCGACGAACAATTTTTCCCTTTTGAAAAAAAAAATGTTTGGTGGCAAAAGTGATATCTTTGCCCATGACGAACAATTCAAGCGTTGGCTTGAACTCGGTTTCCTTAATAAACAAACCCACCTTAAGGCTTGTTTTGTTATATTGTGAGTGAAGCTTGAACTTGATCACCTTGGGCTCATTAGAGCCCTAAAACCTTGTTTAGGTTCTTTTTTAATCCTTAATGTATGTATTCATGTGATATGCTTATATAAAATCTTCTCACAAGAAGAATAAAAAACTGAACTTAAACCCTAATGGTTAGGATGCTAATCTTTTTTTTTTTTTGAAAGGCAAGCTAGGGTTAGGCTGACCCTCTACCAGTTACACTATGTTAAACCAGTGAGCTCGGAGGCACGTAAAAACGCGATGTCTTTCAAGCGATAGTTGCTCCAATTAGAATCAAGTCCTCAGTGCAATAGGTATTTGTGCAACTACGATCGCTTTCACCTTCTCACAAATGATCGGACCACTCCCTGTACTGGGTGAGCCAAACAACCTTGACAAAGATCACCTTGAACAACCTCTTGACTAGGGTTGAATCGGGTATGGATCATGGGTTTGAATCTGGATTCTAACAGCGACTGAGTCAAGATCCAAACTATAACTAGATATGGGTCTGATCATCAACTAGATCTGAGTCTTGGATAAGAATCCAAATTATAATGGATCTGGATTATGGATATATATTCAAACTATAACTGAATTTGAATCCTGGATAGGGATCCAAACTATAATGGATCTAGATCTTAGGATTGGATCTAGAACCAGATTTAAATGTGAACCACAACTAAATTTGGATCCGAATCACGACTAGACCTGAATCTGAATCAAGGCTGGATCTGGGCTAAACCAAATATGGATCTCTACTTGAATTTGGGTTTAACCCAGAAGAGAGAGAAGCACCAAAACGAGAGAGAGAGAGAGAGAGAAAAAATTCTCAACTCGAGAGAAAGGAGAGAGCAGTAAGGGATAAGAAATGAGGAGGGGGAATTGGGTTTATATAGGCTCCCAGTTCCCAGGCCCCATTAAAGGGTTATAAAATAGACCAAACGGTCTATTATAAATGGTGAAACAGTTCAGCAAGTAAGGTAAAAAAACCTGGACAAAAAGGGTATAGGTTGTGTCCAAATTGACTCTATCAGACCCTTAATCATCCTTAAATTTGTCAAAGTCAACAATCAACAGGTCCAAAGATAAGGGCGATAGATGTTGGAACGTTTGGGTCTTAAAGGCCATGCAAATCAGTTTGATAAGTTAAATGCATAGTATTATGGCTTGGTCAATGGGCATATATGGACTTATGATCAAAACTGTCCAAGTGCCAAGTCTGATTTTGAATCTGAAACTAAATTTTCAAACCCAAACCACAAACGCAAACCTAAACCCAAATCCAAATCCATATATAAATATAAATATATATTGTTTGTGATGCAAGATCCAAGGTTTGTTCAAGCCCAAAATCTAATGCCCTTGAGGGTTATGCCCTCTAAGGCATCACCCTCCTATATAAAGACAAAGAAAGATGCTACAACTTTTAATATGGGACTAAACTTCTGTAAGGAACCCTATGATCACGCATATATTTTACATGTTTATCCATCTTAATCTATGCATGATCCAGTGAAAAATCAAATTAAAAACTCAGTTTTATTGTTAGTTTTGAGAAACCGCATTGAATTAAATTTTATCAGAAAATCATATTTTTCAAAGCTTTTTCTGCAATTTTAGTTCTTAGCTTTAGATTTTAGTAGAGGTAGTTTAGTTTAGTTTAGGGTAAAATTAATAATCGCAATTTAGTTAGTTTTGAAGTCTTTTGAAACACATTTTTCATAAAAAGCTGTTTTGAAAAGTATCGAAAGTTTTTAGACTTTTTATGAAAAATGGAGTTTTAACCTAATTAGGGCTGATTAAATAGTAGCATTCTAACATAGGGGGCTGTCTTTCCTCTCTTGAAAAACATGCCACCCTCCGTTGCCTCTTGCCTCCATCTTCCCTTCTCCGTTTCTTCTTAATTTTTTCAATCTTGGCCAATTTCTTTTCTTTCTCTATTTCTCCTTTGTCTTCCTCTTCTTAGTCTTTATTTCACCCATCTTCTAAACCCTTTCTTCATCTGCTTTTATTATCTACGTCGTTGAGGAGGAGTTTGTTTTCAGTAGGAAAATACCACACCTGTATCATCGGAGCAAACCACACAGTTTGCTCTTCTTTACTCTTCTTTTCTCTTTTCTTTTTACGTAGATTGCATTGCATCTCATTATTTCATTATTTTATTTTTTGTAATTGCACCGTGCATCTAGATCTGCATATCATTCTATTATTTGGAAAAAAAAATTAAAAAAAAAAGAAAAAGGAAAAATGTGTGCCGTTCTTGATAGTTTTACCATTTTTTTCCTTCCTCGGTTTTGACGTTGAATAGGTTTGGGTATGTTTCAGATCAGTGTGGTTCTTTAGTTTAGATCTAAGTTAATTTGTAGTCTATTTATTTTTTTTTGCTCTTGATTTATCTTAGATCTAGTAAATAAAATAGAGTGTTTAGCCGATTGGCAAGAGGACATAGTGTCTTCTCATTTTTCTTAGAACAATCCAGATTTCATTCTGTGTAGATCTGTTATTTTTCTGTTATTAGATTAAACCATAGGTGTAGTATTACCAGACTTAGCCATTTATATTTGGTTCAAATCATGGAATCGTATTAATTGTGTTCAATATGTAGCATTTTATTTATTATATTTTAAATTTTATTATCAGTTGATTGATATCTTTAGCATACACCATCTTTAGTTTTTTTTTTTTTTAGTTTTTCTTTATTAGATGTCTTTTAACGTATAGCGTTAGTTCTTTATTTTTATTTATTCATTACTTTTAGTGTTGGTTCAGCCTATTTACTATTGCAATTTAATTTACCTTATCAAGTGACGCTTACATGTGGCATTCTGTGTTATGTTTCTTTTTATCAGTGCAAGTTTTTTTTTTAGTTCCTCGCATCAGCCATGTACCACCACCACAACAAAGCAGTGGATTAGCGACGACCACATTCCGTCGCTAATCCGTCGCTAACAGGCTTAGCGACGGCGAGGCAACGGTATGCTTACGTCGCGAATTTTTCGCCGCTAACTGGCGACAGAATAAATTTGTCGCTCGGTCCGTCGCTAATTGCGACAGAATAACGAGCGATGTATTCCATCGCCAATCCGCCGCCGGTACTAAACGACGACCTCGGCTTGGCGACATATTTACGTCCGTTGCTAGATTTATATGCATACCGACAGATGTTTCCGTCGCAAATCCGTCGCAAACACGAAAAAAATAAAAAAATTTATTTGAAAATTAAATACCTAGAACGGTACAATTTATATTTCCTGTAAATAAAAAACAAACTACACTAAAAAATTCCATATAAAAGGAATCTACAACAATTAATCGTTCCACCTTAAAATTAACAAGTTTAATTATTTACAATTCAACAATTACAATTAGGAAACAAAAAAAATAGAACTTCTTCAACACAGTTCTCTAATCATCACCAAGATTTCGTGCGTCTTCTTGTTCATTGCCTTTATCTGTCCCTTCAGCTCCACTACGTTGATTATCGCTAGCAACCTAACAAGAAAAGAACAGTTAGTATTGATAAAAAAAATATAATGAAATAAATTACACACTATATGTGATTCTATCATGTGCTCATATGTGTTCTAATTAAGGCAATAAAAAAACTTTATATGTGATTCTATCATGCTCATATGTACTCTAAGGCAGACAAAAAACTCTATATGTGATTCTATCATGAATTATATGTGTTTTAAGGCATTAAAATTTTTTTATATGCGATTATATCATGCTCAGATGAGTTCTAAGGCAGCTAGAAAAACTCTATATTGATTCTACCATGCTCAGATGTGCTTTAAGGTAGGCAAAAAGATATATATGTGATTCGATCATGCTCGTATGTGTGCTAAGGCAGTCAAAAAATTGAATATGTGATTATAGCATGCTCATATGTGTTCTAAGGCAGACAGAAAAACTCTATATGTGATTCTATCATGCTCATATGTGCTCTAAGGCAGGCAAAGCAAAAAACTTTATATGTGATTCTATCATGAATGATATATGTTCTAAGGCAGTAAAAAAACTCTATATGTGATTTTGGCATGCTCATATGTGTTTTAAGGTAGTCAAAAAACTGAATATGTGATTATAACATGCTCATATGTGTTCTCAGGCAGTCAAAAAACTGAATATGTAATTATAGCATGCTCATATGTGTTCTAAGGCAGTAAAAAAAACTTTATATGTGATTCTATTATGCTCATATGTGCTCTAAGGCAAGCAAAAAACTTTATATGTGATTATAGCATGCTCATATGTGCTCTAAGGCAGGCAAAAAAACTCTATATGTGATTCTATCATGCTCATATGTGCTCTAAGGCAGGCAAAAAGTTATATATGTGATTCAATTATGCTCATATGTGTTCTAAGACAAACAAAAAACTGAATATGTGATTATACCTGAGAGGGACCTGCAATCGAAGATCCTCTGTTCAGCACAAGATTGTTGATCTCATCTCGGAGAAAGGGGCGACAGTGTCATGAAAGTAGTCATTCATTGTGTCCTTAATGATCTGGCGTACATCATCACCGAAAAGAATAGACTGTTGCTTGGAGCTTATGTCGGCGAAAGAAGTCTGTGAGTCGTAACTGGAAGAAGCAATAACTGGTGAAGTGTTCAAATTACTCCCAAACCCGAACACGCGACCTTTTTTGGGTTCACTTGCTGCAATCACTTATGCTGCAGGATCAAATGATGGATGCTGAGTAGCGTCATCGTCATATCGCTCTACCATTTGTTGCTCATATGCCTCCTACAAAATAATATTTAAAGTATGCATTAATAATTAATGATAACATTATGATAACTTGCATATTGCAATGATTATTAATAGAATAAATACATATCATTGTCGTTCTCACATTCTCTGATACGAAGACTCCCGTGGTCTTCCGTTTATGTGTTTCAACAAACACATCCTTATATGGTACAATGCCTCCTTTTTCTGCTTCCTGCAAAGTTAAAGGACAAAAGATTTAGTTCACAAGTTTGCAACAATACTTATAAAATTAATATTATATATTGATGAGTTACCATTTTCTTCAGGTGGCTCCCAAATGTCTTAGATCCACCTGTGTGTAGATGGGCTTCGAGCATTTTTGCTCAATTTTGTGCAGCCTTCGCAGAGCGATTTTGAAATGCATCTCCCGCCCACTTATCGCACATTTCATTCCAATAATCTCTCCTGATAGTAATAGGGCCATGACCCTTCCATTGTATTGGATCATCTATTACGCCAGATGCTTTTTTTGCTGCAGTCTTCATATTGTGCAACATGTCTGCAAATCGATTGACAATCACCTTCTGCCACACCTTCCTTGCATCATTTTCTTCCACCGTAGTTGCGAAGCGATTCAAAGCCTACAAATATTTTCAGAAAGTTAGTAGACATTATTTAAAAAAAATTAAATATAAAACACATTAACTATGAGGAACAATTATATACCGTTAATGAGGACCACAATTTGTTTAACACCTCCTTTGGATACTCTTTCCATTGAGCAATCGGTCCTGGTAGATGTTGAAGAAGTGAATTCCTAATCTCCCGTACTACTTCTTGTAACTCAAACCTCGTGCTGCATATGAATTGGTACACAGTAAATATCAAGATAAAATATTTATAAGATATGCAATAATTGAAAACGAAATACTTACGGTCGATTATCGATATACACTATTCGAATGAATCTTCTTGTGCCAGACTGAGAAGACTCTGCTTCCTGTGTTGGCTCATGACTTGTGTGATCAACTGGTGTAGGTGGGTCGTGTACAGGCGAAACATCATCTGTAAAAAAATACGTTATAAATTCTCAAAATACGCATTTGAACTAATCAAGCATCCAATTAGTTAAATGATTTACCTATCACAGGAGCCCGTGAAGATGAAGGCTGGGCCTGGCTAGTACTGGATGAGCGACCATTGTAACTTCCATGAACCATATTCTAATAAATAACATATGTCATACAATACATTCAAATAATTCACATCAAATATTACAATACATTCAAGTCATTTGCATCAAGTATTACAATAATTCAAATCATTCGCATAAAGCATTGCAATACATTCAAATGATTCGCAACAAGTATTACAATACATTCAAATCATTCACATCAAGTATTGCAATGCATTCGAATCATTCGTATTAAGTATTACAATACATTCAAATAATTCAAATCATTCACATCAAGTATTACAATGCATTCAAATAATTCGTATCAAGTATTACAATACATTCAAATAAAATTTTTAATCATTCACATCAAGTATTGCAATACAACTTATTCATTCGCATCAAGTATTACAATACATTCAAATAATTCAAATCATTCACATCAAGTATTGCAATGCATTCGAATCATTCGTATCAAGTATTACAATACATTCATATAATTCAAATCATTTACATCAAGTATTGCAATACAACTCATTCATTCGCATCAAGTATTACAATACAACAACAACTACGCCTTCATCCCAAAACAATTGGGGTCAGCGATATGAACCAAAAAAGAAATTCATTTTGGGTCTTCCACATGAATCCTTTTCCTCCAATCATTTCTATCCAACGCCATGTCCTCGGTGAGGTTCAAAGCATTCATATCCTTTCCTATCATCTCCATCCAAGTCTTCCTAGGCCTACCCCGACCTCTTTTAACTAATATATTTTCCCATTTCTCCAACCTTCTAACTAGAGCATCATTAGGCCTTCGCCGAATATGTCCAAACCACCGTAAACGATTCTCTCGCATCTTATTTTCAATGGGTGCAACACCTACCTTCTTACGTATCTCTTCGTTCCGAATCTTATCTTTTATTGTATTTCCACACATCCATCTAAGCATCCGCATCTCAGCTACACTCATTTTTTGAATATGATGTCTCTTGGCAGCCCAACATTCCGTACCATATAGTTAAGCGGGTCTAATAGTCGTCCTATAAAACTTTCCCTTCAACCACAATGGCATTCTACGATCGCACAGCACTCCAGTAGCACTTTTCCATTTCATCCACCCAACCTTTATCCTATGATTTACATCTCCATCAATTTCTCCATACTTTTGAATGATGGATCCCAAATATTTGAAATAATCATTCACCGGTATATCTTGCTCACCAAGCTTCACTACACTCCCATCACTACTTCGTTGCTTACTAAACCGACATTCCATATATTCAGTCTTACTCTTACTCAACTTAAAACCTCTAGCTTCCAATGTCTGTCTCCATAATTCTAACTTAGCATTAACCCCAGCTCTAGAGTCATCAATCAAAACAATATCATCAGCAAACAACATACACCACGGTACATTTTCTTGAATTGATCTCGTAAGCTCATCCATCACTATTGCAAATAGGAAAGGGCTTAAAGCAGATCCTTGATGTAACCCAACCGTTATCGGGAAATTGGTTGTCACCCCTCCACAAGTGCGGACATTGGTTACTACTCCTTCATACATATCTTTAATTATACTAATGTACTTGAGAGAAACACCTTTCTTCATCATTGTCCACCAGAGAACGTCCCTAGGTACTCTATCGTATGCCTTCTCTAAATCAATAAAAACCATATGCAAATCTTTGTTCCTCTCTCTATATCTTTCAATAAGTTGTCTAAGAAGATGTATAGCTTCCATAGTTGATCTTCCAGGCATAAAACCAAATTGATTCTCCGATATCATGACAACCTTCCTCAACCTAGACTCAATCACCCTCTCCCAAAGTTTCATAGTATGACTCATGAGTTTTATACCACGATAGTTTGTGCAATCTTGAATATCACCCTTATTCTTATATAAAGGCACCAAAGTACTCTTCCTCCACTCATTAGGCATCTTATTTGTTCGCCAAATCAAGTTAAAAAGATTTGTCAACCATTCTAAACCTTTCTCTCCCAAGCATTTCCAAGCCTCGATAGGTATACCATCTGGGCCAACTGCCCTTCTTGATTTTATTTTCTTCAAAGCCTCTGCAATTTCTTTCTTTTGAATCTTGCGCATGAAGTCACGATTTATCTCATGAAAAGGAATGGAGAAGTCTCCAAGATCTTGAGCATGACTATCATTAAATAGCTTATCAAAATAATCTTTCCATCTCTCCTTAATCTCCTCATCTTTGACTAAAACCCTTTGCGTTTCATCTTTGATACATCTAACCATACCCAAATCCTTCGATTTCCTATCTCTCATCTTTGCAAGCCTATAAATATCCTTCTCGCCTTCTTTGGTATCCAACTTGTCATAAACCTCCTTATATACCTTAGCCCTCGCGTTTCGAACAACTTTTTTAGCTTCCTTCTTTGCTATCATATACTTCTCCAAATTCTCATTATCACGACTCTTACTTAGATTTCTATAACACTCTCTTTTAACCTTAATAGCTAATTTGACATCCTCGTTCCACCATGATGTATCCTTACCTAGTGGTGCACCGCCTTTAGACTCACCCAATACCTCCTTAGCTACTTTTCTCATACCACCCGCTATCTTATTCCACATTGATTCTGAATCCTCCTCGAGACACCAATCAACTTCCTTAACTACCTGCTCTACAAACATTCCTTGTTTAGCTCCTTTCAGTGCCCACCACTTAATTCTAGGATCTATCCTATGTCTATCCCTTTTGCGGCATTGTCTAATTCTAAGATCTAAAATTAAGACTCTATGTTGTGTAGCTACACTTTCTCCTGGTATAACCTTACAATCGATGCAACAACCCCTATCTCTCTTTCTAAGTAGGAAAAAATCTATCTGACTCGTATTAACCCCACTTTTAAATGTTACTAGGTGAGACTCCCTCTTCCTAAACCAAGTGTTTGCTAAGATCATATCATAGGACAAACAAAAATCTAAAATCCTTTCTCCACTTTCATTTCTTTCTCCTATACCATAGCCTCCATGGATATTCTCAAATCCATCCCTACTAATGCCTACATGTCCATTAAGGTCACCGCCGATGAAAAGCTTTTCTCCATAAGATGTCTCTTGTACTACTCCATCTAAATCTTCCCAAAATTGATGCTTAATGGAATCATCTAAACCTACTTGAGGTGCATAAACACTAATAATATTAATAATATCCGTACCTAATACTAATTTAATAAGTAAAATTCTATCACCCTTCCTACGGACCTCAACTACATTATCTATAAACTGACGACTCATAACAATCCCTACTCCATTCCTATTCCTATTTATTCCTGTATACCAAATCTTATATCCCCAAGGTTCTATCACTTTAGCTTTCTCACCTACCCATTTGGTCTCTTGAAGACATAAAATATCAATCTTTCTCCTACACATAACATCTACTAACTCTACCAACTTACCAGTTAAAGACCCTATGTTCCAAGTGGCTAGCCTAATTTTATGGTCTTGGACTAACTTCTTTACCCCCACCCGTCCAACAAAGTGAGGGAACCCTTGCCTATTTGACACCACACCCGGGCGCCGGTGTGACGCGTCGCTTCTGGGCGACGACCTAGCAACCCTTGCACATTTATCACTGCCTCCGGGCCTAGAGAGTACAGCGCGTCGCTCAGTAGGGAACGCCCCAACGAAATTCTCATATTGGTTCATTTTCATAGGATATGACAAAGTTTTTATGCTGGCTGTCACAGGCCTACCGCAACCCTCCTCCTTTATCCGGGCTTGGGACCGGCAGTGTATAACTACACAGGCGGAGTTATCAAGTATTACAATATATTCAAATAATTTAAATCATTCATATCAAGTATTACAATGCATTCGAATAATTTGTATCAAGTATTACAATACATTCAAATAAATTTTTTAATCATTCACATCAAGTATTGCAATACAACTCATTCATTCGCATCAAATATTACAATACATTCAAATAATTCAAATCATTCACATCAAGTATTACAATGCATTTAAATAGAGGTTTGTATTACAAGATTTTGCTCACTAACTAGAGAATTCTTCCTTGTCACTTGTTTGACTTTCTTCTTCTTCTTCATTGTTTACCCATTCACTCGGTACATCATTTGGATCACATTCCTCTATGAATGTTTCATCGGCCAATGAAGATATGACATGCATATCATGCGCAACATCGTGACCATAAGCGAAGTCATAGACATCATCTGATTGACAGTAATCGCTGTCTTCAGCTAACTCATCTTCCTGTAACTGATCATACTCAGGGTATAGTTTGGATTTCACCTTGCAAACTACCCACCATTCATTTCTATCTGACTTTTTTATACTCGGATATGAAGTATAATAAACTTGTTGAGCTTGCGAGGCTAATATGAATGGTTCATATGTTCTAAACCTGGATTTATGATTCACCTCCACAATGCTTGAAGCTTTGTCGAGTCTTGTTGCAGTTGGATCAAACCAATGACACTTGAATAAAGTTACCCTGTTATTTATGCCTAAGTAAGTCAACTCCATTATTTCCTCTATAACACCGTAGTAATCATGTTCATTTTCACCGTAGCTGCTACCCTTTACACACACACCACTATTCATCATTGATTTGTTTATACCGTAATCTTTTGTATGGAATCGATAACCATTTATGATATACCCGTTGTAGCATTACACAACTTTGGTCAGACTATTTTCTAAATCACATATTCCTTGATCTTTAACATCACCATGACGGACCTACGCACAGATATAAACAATGATTGTGATCACGATCAATTAAGTAACTTAGTGTTGTTTATAAGTACAAAATTTATGTTAGCTTCTTTACCAACTGTTTCAACCACTCCACAAACTTAGTTTCACGTTCTTTTTGTACTTCTGCATCAGTGAGATGGAAAACTTCTCTTTGCAACTCCAGATCAAATCGTCTGCAAACCACAAATACTTATATTACTGAGTCATGTATCCACATATAGAACATAAAAGAATTTATAATTGTGTTGCGTCAACATATACTTACTCGATGTATAGGTCGATCGCTGAGAAATTAAAAAGAATATAGATGTGTGTTGCGTCTTGCTCTCAATCTGTCAAGAGCCTTGATCGACAACTACCAAATGCATGCCCAAGTGGTTGAAATATTGACAGCTTGTCAGCTACAGTTACTTGTTCCCCATCATCGTTACGGGGCGGACATGTGTAACGTGTTGGAATATGAGGTTCGAAGTACATAGATGAGAAATTTGAAATCTCTTCTAAAGTGTACGCCTCACAAATAGAGCCTTCTACTCTTGCTTTATTACGAATCTTTTTTTTGAGGTCGAACATGCATCTGGCAAAAATATACATTTCAAATTTTAAATATCTTTCATTAAAGAGACAAATATAAAAAAACATATACCTTTCAAATGGGTACATCCATCGATATTGCACAGGGCCACCAACCCTTAGTTCATACGACAAATGTATGATCAAATGTTCAATAACATCAAAAAATGCTGGCGGAAATATCTTTTCTAGCAGACAAACAGTGGTGAAGACAGAATCCTCGAGATTCTTTACATCTGATACTACGACCTCCGATGCGCACAATATTCTGAAAAATCCGCTAAACTCAGACAATACCCCCCATATAGGTTTGTCTAACATATCATGGAATGCTAGGGGTATCAATCGTTGCATAAAAATATGACAATTATGGCTCTTCAACCCATATAACTGTCCATCGTCAATCTTTACAGTCCGAGCAATGTTAGAGACATATCCATCTAGAAATCTCAATTGTCTCAACCATTGACATACATGTTTTATTTGATCAGGTCTGAACATATACTTTGCCTTTGGTTTCAGTACTTTGCCATTATACTATTTGAGTTCTAATTCTGGTCTTTTACATATTAATTTTAAATCCATACGGGCCTTCGGATTATCCTTCATTTTTCCTTTAACATTCAGTACTGTATTGAACACATTATCAAACACATTTTTCTCCACAGGCATCACATCCAAATTATGTCATATCAATAGGGTCGGCCAATACAATAGTTCCCAAAAAATAAATTTCTTCGTCCAATTGTGATCTTTCCCAAATCCACGAAAGGGTGTAGGACTGCGGGCATCTGTTAATACATCTGGAAATTATCGCAATCTTCTTAGAATCTCTATGCCAGACAATCTTGAGGATGGACCTTCCGTTTCAGTTGTGCCTACTTTAAACACATTCTTTTGTCGTCGGAACAAATGGTCGCTGGGTAGAAATCGACTATGGCACTCAAACCAGCAAGGCTTCCTTCCATGCCTTAATCTAAAAGCTTTGGAATCCTCCATGCAGTACGAACATGCCAACCTCCCATGTGTGCTCCAACCAGATAGCATATCATATGCAGGGAAGTCACTGATTGTCCATAGAACAACGACCTTCATGTTGAAATTTTGTTTTTTGTAGGCATCATACGAGGTGACACCGTCATCCCACGGTACTTTTAGTTCATCAATCAATGACCTTAAATATACATCAAGATTTTGGCCAGGTGAGGTCGGACCAGGGATCAACAGAGACAAGAAAAAATTTGGACGTTTCATACACAAGCTTGGTGGAAGGTTGTATGGAGTTATAAATACTGGCCAACATGAGTATGGAGTTGATCTACCCCCAAATGGATTAAATCCTTCTATACATAGATCGAGTCTAACATTTTGCACTTCCATCGCGAAGTTCTGATGAGTACGATTAAAGTGTTTCCAAGCTTCAGCGTCAACAGGATGCGTGATCTTGTTTTTATCGTGTCGAACTTTATTTGCATGCCATCTCATGTGTTTAGCTGTCCTTGAAGACATATACAATCGTTGCAATCTAGGAGTGATAGGAAAGTAGCGGAGCGACTTGTATGAAACTTCCTTTGATCTCGTGCTACCATTGCCTCTTGTCTTTGGCTTGAACCGAGGATGCCCACATGACAGGCATGATATGTTGTTTTCCTGCTCCTTGAAATACAACATGCAGTGATTTGGACAAGCATCAATCTTTTTGTAACCCATACCTAGAGCGTTGACCATAACTCTCGCACGATAAAAATTTTGTGGCAATTTCTCATCTTTGGGCAACATACTCTTCACAATCATGCACAAACGGTCAAAACATGATTGACTCAAATTATACTCGGACTTCAAATTCATTAGTTGAAGAACTGCAGACAAGATAGTGTGACTCTCGCAACCGTTCCAAAGTGGCTCATCAACATCTCTAAGTAAATCATAAAATCTACTAGCTGCATCGTTTGGTGATTCTTCATCTACGATAATTCTTACATCACTAGAACTCATAACAGAACTCAGTTCTGTTCCTGCAGCATCAAATATCAAATCCGTATATGGATTATCGTGCACCACATTCACCCATGCATCAAAATTGTTTCTAAATTCTTCTCCATGAAACATCTAGTTCTGATAATAACTCACAAAACCCTTCATGTATAGGTGATGTCTAACATCATGAGGTTCTACAAATCGATTATTGTTAGAAATCTTGCATGGACACCTAATCCGACCTATGGGATCCACTGTACTGACATTTGCCGTTGCAAATTTAATAAAACTGTCAACACCATCCATATATTCAAGCGATACCTCATTGTCAACTATCCTACGGTACATCCATTCACGGTTTGCAAACATTTTATCCTATGATGTTACGAATAATAACCTAATGAATTAAAAGAGAACAATCAGAATGCTACGATGAAGAAAATATCAAATTTATCATGCAATATATGATGTCATACAATAACAAGAATTTTGAAGCATGCATTGATAACTTAATATTTTTATGTGCAAACTATTAATGACACGATACAATCATTTGAAGCATGCTTTCATTATATAATTTCACATGGAAGTCTTAATCAAATTGAAAGTAACTACATGCAAGCATAGATACAATTTCATCAAACATTGCAATACATCGTAATCATTAATATCAAACAAATTGCAAACATGTACCTGCAGCAAACACACTTCAATATTTCACTAGCTACTACCATGCCTAGCATGAACTCCGTACTCCAAAAATAAGAACACTTCCATATTCATACATTAAAATCATGCTCAGCATGATCTCCGAACTCCAACAAAGCAACCCTAAATATCAACAACTAAGTGAGTGTGTGAACAATAAAGTGTTACATCTAATAAATTAAATAACATTTAATAAGCTTGCATCACTTACTCACCACGGGTATTTACCCGATTTGCATTATTTTTGTCACTTACTTACCACAGGTGGCTGAGCACGAGCTGGTTTCGTTGAAAAATCTGCACAAAAAAACGTTGTTTTAAAATGAAGTCACCACAAAAAAAAGAAGTTGTTCCAGCAAGGGGTCGACTCCCCTGCTGTTCCGGCAGGGGGTCGACCCCCTTACGGAACATAGGGGGTTAACCCCCTTACGGAACATAGGGGGTTAACTGACCCTGTTCGGGCAGGGGGTCGACCCCGAGCCTTTCCGCTAGTGCGTCGACCCCCTGCCGGAACAGCAGGGGGTCGCCTGCCTGCCTGAGCAGGCAAAGGGTCGACCTCCTGCCGGGGTCGACCCCCTACCGGAATAGGCAGGGGGTTAACCCCCTGCTGTTTCGGCAAAAGGTTAACCCCCTACCTGTTCCGGCAAGGGGTTAAGCCCCTACCGGGGTCGACCCCCTGTCGGAAAGGCAAGGAGTTAACCCCCCCCCCCTACGTTTCCGGCAAGGGGTTAACCCCTTGCCGGAAAGGCAGGGGATTAACCCCCTGCGTTTTCGGTAGGGGGTCGACCCCCTGCCGGAACAGTAGGGGGTCGACCCCCTGCCGGAAAACGCAGGGGTCGACCCCCTGCCAGAAAATGTAGGGGGTCGACGCCCTGCCGGAAAACGCAGGGGGTCGACGCCCTACCGGAAAATGCAGGGGGTCGACGGGGGGGGGGGGGGGGGGGTCCTTTACTTGTCTCCGGGCGGCGGGGCCTGCGGACGGTGGGACCGGAGAATAGCGGGAGTGGGATCGGCGGGAGCGGCAAACGGCGAGAGCGACGAACGGCGGGAGCAGCGAAAGAAGAAAAGGAAAAACCGTCTGGGATTAGGGTTATTCAAAAATTAGCGACGGCTTAGCGATTGATTAATTTTGTCGCTAAGCCAACGTAAATCAAATTTACGAAACGAGCGACGGAATATAGTTTATCGCCACGTCCGTCGCTAATTAGCGACGGAACAAATTTTGTCGCAAACACCGTCG
The DNA here is from genome assembly GCF_984573655.1 of Nuphar pumila. NCBI lineage: Eukaryota > Viridiplantae > Streptophyta > Magnoliopsida > Nymphaeales > Nymphaeaceae > Nuphar > Nuphar pumila. The sequence goes on along the minus strand of NC_143254.1, from coordinate 131,082,980 downwards.
CCAAATGGTGCGGCCGTATCGACAAAACAATATGTCACAAAGCCGTCGCTAAGTAGCGACGGACTTGGCGACGAACTATATTCCGTCACTATTTTTGTAAGCTTCGTTCATTATAGCGACGAATGTTTTTGCTCGTTAATCTGTCGCTAACTAGCGACGGAAATATTCCGTTGCTAACAACGTATTTTCTTGTAGTGCACGTAAGTTAATTTACATAGTTTAATTCAGTAGTTGTTGTATTGGTTCATTTGATTGATTTATTTTGTATAGATTGAATTCATTAGTTTAGTTGATTTGTGGCATTAGACGTGTAGCAGAGTAGTTAGCATTTGTTTCGTTGATTCATTCCATTGACTTTATTCATTTATATTAGTTAGCCTGTAGTATAAAATTTTGTTTTTTTCTTGCTAGACATATAATTATCTCATTAGCTATACATTGCATTAATGTTTTTTTCTTTAGAATTAGCTATTCATTAGACGCTAATTTTATCAACCGTGATTCATGATTAATTAATTCATTTTAGTTTTTTTATTAGCTATTTATAATAGTCGATTCTTTTCTTGAATTTCGAGTACCTCTTCTCTTAATTAAAATTTGGTTTAGTCATATACTTAGTTGACTAGTTTCTTGATTTCTTGATTTAGTTCTTGAATTCTTGTTAGTTAGGTTGCTTTACTATTCTGTCATTTAGTGTTGGTTGTTATTAGTTATTTCATAGATAGTTCATGTTATTAATTCTTGTTTTTGTGATTTTTTGTCATATTTTTTGTTGATTTTCTCATAGATTTTCTTTTTTTGCTGCATGTTTTGTTTTGTGTTTTGCAGGAAAGCATTTGGACATGCTGGAGAACCCTTTTTCGTGGCTCCGAAGAGCCCTCTAAAGTCCCCAAAAGGTTCCCTCAAGAGGCCTTCAGGTCCTCAGAAGTACCCCTCAGGGAGCCCTCAGAGAAAAAAAGGAAACCAACTAAAGCATAGAAAAAGAAACCATTGAAGACCTCAGAAGACCTTTTCCTTTTTCTTTTAGATTAGGAACTTATTTATTTTATTTAATTTAATTGGGTTGTATAAGGCCATTTATTTATTTTGTTTAAGCCCTTTGCGTAGGGCCGTACTCTTTTAGTCATTTATTTATTTATTTAATTTTTTTCTTTTTTGCAATAAAAAATAGTTAGATTGTGTGTCGAATACAAAGTATTTCCCGTTCCCTGAGATCGACCCGGACTCCACCTCTCATGCGAGCCAATTTTTATATTTTTGGTGTATGGCTTTCACTTGATTTTAATGAAAAATATTGTTTTAAAAAGTGTTTTCATAAAACTCATACCACCCTACACCCACATACTTAGGAAAAATTGGAAAGATAGATGATATACTTAAATAATTTTGAGCAAGAAAACCAACAATCCCCATGTGGATCAAAACTATAAGAAGATGACTCAATATGTTGTTCATGAAAATTTAGTGCATAGGCGAAGGTACCTTTTGGGTTTGAACCCCTACAATAGTATTACTTAGTCTTAGTCTGTCTGAAATCTCAATAACATTAGCTTTGAATTGAGAATTTTAATTGACCTTACAAACACTATAACATACACTTTCACTTCAGGTGGTCATAGTGTATCCAAAAATATATAGAAGTCACACATTAAGGGTCGTGTGTTGTATCATAGTTTCATGAGTGCTTTAGAGACAAAGTCCAAGTCCCATAAAAGGCAACCCTCACCTTCACACTAACATAGGTAAGTTCATCAAAGGTGTAAATTTGTTTGAAACACCCCATCTATAAGGCCTATGGATCTTATTAAGAGTTCAATTTAAACTCAACCTCCTTACACAAATTTTGAGCACTTACATCAGCAATGAAAAAATCATTAAGTGTTTAATACAATCACTTAGAGACTTGTTCTTTCCATTGAACTACTCAACATGGTTTGACCATTATCATGTAGTTAGGTTTCTATCAACAATGATTGTTTTTATAGACTTCAACCCCATTTTCCTCAATATCTTAAATACAATATCTCGAGAAAGTTACTTTGTCAATAGATCTGTTAGGTTTTGACAAGATTTTACATATTCAATTGAGATTACTCTTTGCTTGAGTAAACTATTCACATAATTATGCTTTAGACTGATATGTCTAGATTTTTCATCATAAATATTATTTCTTGTTTTGTATATAATTGATTGACTATCGCAACACATAGCTATCAAAGGTACTGACTTATTTCCTAATGGTATCTCCATGAAGAGATTGTTTAGCCACTTAGCTTCCATACTAGATGATGCTAGTGTTATTAACTATGTTTTTATTGTAAAATGAGTTATCATAGTTTGCTTCTTGGATCACTAAACAATTATTTTAGATTCAAAGGTAAATATCCAACTACTTGTGGATAATAACTCATTGAAATCAGAATTCCAGTTTGCATTATTGTACCCTTCAAGTATAGTTGGTTCTCTTTCATAGAATATTTCATATTATAGAGTTCCTCTCAAGTACTTATGAACCCGATATATTGCATCTCAATGCTCTTGTCCTAAATTACTCGTATGTCGATTCTACTTGCTCATGTTGAAAGCTATGTTTGGTCTAATTTCATTCATAACATACATGAGACTGCCAATAATACTTGCATACTTCAATTAAAATATATTTCTTCCAGTGTTAATTGATAGCTCAACACTATGATCAATCAGAGTACCAACGGGCTTACCATCATAATGATTATATTTTCTCAATGTAGTGGGATTGAGTTCATGCATAACCACTTTCATGTCTAATGAGTTTAATACCAAGTATAACATTAGCTAATCCAATGTCTTTTATGTCAAATTTAGATAAAAAAATGTTTGGTATTATTTATGCATTCTACATTATTACTCATGATTAACATATCATCCACGTAGAGACAGATAATTATAACATGATTATCTTCTACTTTGCTATATATACATTTATCAAAGTCCTGAATTCTAAAATTATATGAAATGATTACTTCATCAAATTTCTCATACTATTATTTTGGTGATTGTTTTAAACCATACAATGACCTTAACAGTTTGCAAACTTTTTTTTCTTAACCTGGTGTGATATAACCTTCAAGTTATTCTCTATAATTTTTTTTTCTAAAATAAATTTTAAAATTATAAATTGATACCAAAGCAATCATAGTAATAATAGATGCAATTCTACTTACAGGAGCATGTGTATCAAAATAATCAAATCTGGGTTTTTGTTTGAAACCTTTAGTTACTAGTCTAGCTTTAAATTTTTCAAGAGTCATTAGTTCAAAGTTTTCTTTTGAAAATCTATTTGCATCCCAAAGGTTTAAAAGTATAGGGTAAATTAACCAAAACCCAAGTTTTATTTTCTATAATAGAATCTAATTCACTCTCTATAATTTCTTTCCAAGAAGGAGCATCAAGAAGTTGATAGCTTCTAAAACAGAAATAATATCTCTATTTATTATATAGAGATGAAAATCAGGACCAAAATCTTCCAATTTTGTTGATCTTTTACTTTTTCGAATTTCAAGATTTTCAGGCTCATAAAATTTTTTTCTTGGATTATTTTCAATAACTTTTGGGGCTTCAAGTGATTTTAAAGTTAAACCTTTTTTAAATTCAGCTTAAATAGATTTTAAAATCACTTTGGTTTCAATATTCATAAATCTATATATCTTACTATTTTGATAATATCCAATGAAGACACAAGCTCTAATTTTTTAACTTAGTTTGGTTAATTTTGGTTCAGTAAGCTTTATATAAGCAATGCAACCTCAAACTTTTAAATAATTTAAATTTGGTTTTCTTCATTTTCAAAGTTCATAAGGTATATTGTTTGACTTAGAATATGAAACTCTATTTAAGATATGACATGAACTAAGTAATGCATCACCCTACATTTTATAATCTATACCAGAACTGATAAGTATTGAATTAACTATGTCGATTAGAGTCTTATTTTTACGTTCAGTTATACTTTTATGTTGAGGAGTATATGAACCAATATTTTGTCTATATATTATATGAATTTTACAAAATTCATTGAACTCATTTGAAAGATAATCACCACCTCTATCATATCTAAAAGTCTTTATTTTGCAATTATAAAAGTTTTGAATCTCTGCTTTGAAAATCTTAAAATTTTCTAATGATTCATCTTTTGTTTTTAAGAGATAAACATAAACATTTTTTGTAAAATCATCAATAAAGGTTATAAAATAATTGTTACCCCCACGTGTTAAGTATTTTTTAAATCACTGTGTATTAAATCTAATAATTTAAAAGTTCTTTCAACACTCTGAAATGGTTTTTTATAAACTTTGCTTCAATACAAATATCACATTTTCTAAGATGTTCAGTTTTGCATTTAAAAATCAATCCTAAGTTACCCATACTTCTCAAAGATTTATAATTTATGTGTCATAATCTAGCATGCCATCAATCATATAAGTCAACCATATAAATTGAAAAAGAATCAACTTTATTACTCAAATTAAGTTTGAACAACCCATTGGTGGCGTAACCTTTACCTACAAACTTGTGGTTCTTCTACAGTATAATATTATCAGATTTCATTATAACTTTGAAACCATGAGTTGTAAGCAGATAGGTAGATACAATATTATTCGTGATGGTAGGTACATGATATATATTTTGGAGGGTCAAACATTTTCTGCAGGTGAAGTGAAGTTTCACACTCCCTTTTCCATAAACTTTAGATTCATGATTATCTCCTATATATATAATATGATATTTTCCCACAGTTTCATATGTTTTGAACATACTTTTATCATTGCATGAGTGAATTATTGATCCATAATTCATGTACCACCCTTTATCTGAATTAATTATAAATACCTCACTAACTACAATCATCAGGTCATCATTGGGTTTACTAGTTTTATTACTTTAGAATTTCTTCTTGTATCGGTATTCTCTCGCATAGTGACCTGGTTTTCTATAAATATAGCATAAAACAGTCTTTCTCTTTTTAACATCGAATTTAGATTTTTTGTTCTTGTTCTTAAGTTCAGGTTTGAACATTGGTTTACGTTCAACCATGTTTACCTTAGCTTGAAATTCTTTTATATCATCTTTTCTATTTTGATATCGAGCTTCCTCTTTGATTTTAAAGTATTAAAAAAGTTGTTCTAAGATAAAATCTTCATTCTTATGTTTCAATTCATTTCGATAATCTTTTCAAAATGGGGACAATCTCCTAATGATTGCAACCACCTAGAATGTAATGTTTTATCAAGGTTCATACCCTGAGACTTGATGTGATTAGTCAAGATCTGCATCTCATAGACTTGAGGTAGTAATAGCTTATCATCAAAGAATTTAAAATCTACATACTTATTAACCAAAAAACTTATAATTTCCTACATCCTCTATTTTATACTTGCTTTTAAGTGTTTCCCACATTTTTTTTTGTGCTGACTTCTGAGTGAAGGTTGAACAGGGTGTCGGAGAGTGCATTCAGTATGTATTCGCGATACACGAAGTCATCATGTTTCCACTTAAGTCTCCTGCAATTTTCAACAATAGTTTTATCCTCCCATTCTTCTGAATAGTTCTCTATAAGCATGCACACCACTTTTGCAATCGTGAAGAAGATGAACACCTTGTGTTGCCATCGTTTGAAATTGGTGTCATCAAACTGGGATAACTTGGGCAGCTCCTGATTTCCAACCTTCACAGTCGCCATTTGCAGAACTATCACTTGAAGATTGTTGAAAATTTCACCGTACTTAGTGGGTCAAGTAACTAAGATTGAACCAATGAGCTTGGAGACACGTGTAAACGAGTTGTCTTTCAAGCCATTTGCATAAGGAGTATTTTGATTGTTTATATTGCTTAATTAGTGAGCTTTCCTCAAGGGCCTTAACCATTCAAGAGAGTATTCTGCTTGTCTATAAGCTTGTTGATTCCCTTCTTATTTATAGAATAACCCAGAGTTACCGAATGCTTCTTTGGTAGGTGGAAAGCACACTTTCCAAAAACCCGCTTCAGAAGTGCGATACTCCTTGTTTATGAAACTTCATGGGAATCTCAATACCTCCATGCTTCTTCTATACTTTTCACACACATTATTCATGCTTATATGCTTTCCTCACGTTTCTTTTCATATTTTTCACGTGCTTCCATCTCACGCTTCCACTCACTTTCCACGTGCTTTCTCTAAATTGGTAACCATCATTGTTACATTTTAACAAAAAATTAATTTTATTACTGAAAAATAATGAAATGTAAGAAAAATCAATTTTATTTTAGCTTTTATTTGCTTATTATTTGATTCCTATTCGGTTATCATATTGTTTCTTTTTGTATTCATGTTTTCCTTTCAAATTGATGCTTCGCCTTCTCGCTTCTTATAAATTTTAAAATGTCTCTCTTCTATCTTCCGCTTTTCGTATCATTTTCGGCTTCTGCTTTCTAGTTTGGCAATCTTGGAATAACCTCTCTTTCTTTCAAAGTTATGATAGGTTGACTGGGATCTTCTTCACAAAGGCTTTTAGATGTTTGGTTTCTATGACATTTGGATCCAACCAATTATGCTTTGCATCACCTCCCCTTCCACCTCATAAGTGGGTGCTCAAGTGATTTGTTCTTTATTTTTTTTTTTTGTGAAGAAAAAATATGTATGCAATGATATGATTGGTAGATTAGAAGAATTGCAGCATTCAGTGACGAGAAGTCACATGATAGAAAGAAAGAAATTAAAGTGACCGGTGGTCCAATAAAGATTGAACATTAAAATTTGACCACTTAGTTCTAGGGTGCATGCCAAGGTTATTCTATTTTCCTTATCTATTTCTAGTTGTCATGGAGTTTTTATCTCGTCAACTTCATTTCGTTTTTTACACTGGCTTGTCAGCTCTTTGAAGGATTCCTCATTGCCCACATTAAGTGTCATCCGGTTTGCAGATGCTCTCTTGTTGGTCTCTTCAAGTTCTGAAAGAAGTGGTAAGAGTTCAAGTCCCGCGCTAGGGTGCATATTAATCATACTAAATCTCTCGTTATTCCCTTGAATAATTTTCAAGATAATGTTGAACCTCTTTGTTGCATTTTGGAGTGGTTGGCAGACTCACTTCATCTTAAGTACCTTGGGCTGTCTTTCTTCATAGAGCACACTAGGGGCAAAGCTCCAATGGTGGTTCAAAAAACAATTCAAAAGCAAGTGGATTGAAAGATGCTGGAAGCAGGTGCTTCACCTAGCGATTTCTGAATTATAGTCTTTGGCCTCTTTGTTGTGATAACCTTCAGAAATTGAAGTGGTCAAATTCTAAATTAAACCAGGTGATGATTTGGACACGGTTTGGTGTTCTTTCTAATCCATGGTCTCATTAGGCATTAAAGATACTAATATTCAGATAGCTTCAGCTTTCAAGTCTAATGGGTCTGTTAATGCCTTTGCAAAGGACGGCTCTTTTGTTGTGGCTGGTGCACACAGTGGAATATCGGATATCCTCTTCCCTGAGCTGCAGGTAATTGAAGAGGCTGTGGTAAGTCCTTGATTATGAGCCAAAGCAGCATGACTATCTCTACAAATAATCTAAGATGGAGGTCATGGCTACGTGATGTAGTGGAAGGCCGTCGGCATATTAGCTCTAGATGTCCTAGACTGGCTGCCGTACATCCATTTTGCTTTGTAACTGTTTGTAATCCTTGTGTAGCAGTCTCTCCTGCTCAACCATGTTCCTTTTCAAGGGCACCCTGTAATCTGGCGTTAGAGGCCACCAAATTGGGTCTTCTGATTTTTTCTTGTAAAGGAGGGGGGGGGGGGGCTTATTCTCCCAGCTCTGATATGGAACCCACACACCCGGTGGGAGTCGAACCTGGGACAAAGGTGCCAGCAGTACTTTGTCAAGTACTCAGGTCGGATCTATGAATCTGCTCTCATTGGAAAAATGCAACTCATAAAACCGTGTCTGGGACGAGTTGCACAGTTAGGAACTTTACTCGTAGCATTGGCCTACTACGTTGCTGAGGTATGGACCACCTTGGACTTGCCTTTCGCATTACTTGGTTCATGGCAGCATTGCAGTAGCCTAGAGAAAGAAGGGACTAATCATGATATGCAATTCTCATATCATAAATTAACTAGTCCTGGATATGCTGCCTTGTTGGGGTGAACATGACCACCACCATAAACAAAAGGGTCTGCAAGTTTTCAAGGATAGATGGAGTAATTGGTGTCCACCCACCCTGTTTGAATATGACTTGGTATGGACCACTTCTAAAAGTCATAGCTGCAGCCGTTCTCTGATAAATTTGAGGATGTAGATGTGTTTATCATCCTTTGTTTAGTAGGAAACGTGCAATGGATTGAATTCAGTGCAACTGAACAAATTAGCCAATATGAAAACAAAAACTAGAAGTTTCAGTGCAATATGAACCTTTGATTTTTAGATTCTTCCAGAAACCGGCCTTAACATAAGAAGTCCCTCATCTAATAGATATCCACTAAATAAACTATAGGGATCAATAACACTATCAATGGATGCACCTTGTCAATAACAATTTGTCTTTCCATGCTTGAAAGACCTCCAATCAGAAAAATTAGCTTTGCATGACCTTGATTACACTTCAAATTCAAGCTCAATTGACACTCAAAAAGGAAGATGAAATATTAGCCAAGTTTTGAGCTTGGGAGATAGATCCTAACAGACATGATGGAACTTCAGTTTTGTGTTGTAGTTAATATATCGCAACAAAAGCAAAGAAAAAATGATCTGGACACTATTTATATGCATAAATATGGTTTCATTGGCTATTAGATCCTTCCATCCAACAACATCCTGGTGTCTTTGTTAAACCCTTTTCTTCCATCAGATCTCTTATTTCAGCTACCTTTTCCCACCTACCAGCTCCAGCATATATATTAGACATCATGACATAGTTATGTGCCTTGTCTGGCTCCAATCTCATTAGCTGTTGGAACACACGTTCCCCCATTTCTACATTCCTCTGGTTTGCACAAGCACCAAACAGAGGACCCCAAATCCCAGCATCAGGAGCAATTGGCATTTTTGATATGAATTCCTCTGCCTTGTTCAGAAAACCGGCACGGCTAAGCAGATCGACCACACATCCGTAGTGCTCCAGTTTTGGAACAAGTGAGTGGTCTCTCACCATGCTCTCAAAGCACTGCCACCCCTCTTCCACAAGCCCAGAGTGAGAACAGGCTGAGAGTATCTCAACAAATGCAACATGGTCGACACTCATGTTTCGTAATCTCATTTCTTTGAAGAGTTGCAAAGCAGTGGGCCCGAATCCATGGACGCCATGGGCAGCTATAGCTGCGCTCCATGACACGGCATCCTTCTTAACCAATTCATGAAACACGCGCCTTGCCTCAGAGAGGGATCCACATTTCGTGTACATCTTTATGAGAGAAGTGCAAACAAAGGCATCTGTTTGAAACCCAGTCTTTACAATAAAGCAATGAATGGATTTTCCTTGGATTGAAGCTGCTAGGTTTGCACAAGTGTGGAGCAGACAAAGCATTGTCACTAAATTGGGCTTGATATTGCTTAGCAACATCTGCTTAAAGAACTTCAATGTCTCTCCAGTGTGCCCATTTTCCTCAAGGCCAGCAAGGAAGGCATTCCATGGAACAGGATCTTGTCGACAGTGTATCCTAAGCCAGTCATGCGCATATCTCATTCTCTGTTGTTTTGCATACACAGAGACAAGGGAATATGTTAACAAGCTTTTATTCTCATAACCATTACGAATAATATAGCAATGAACTGATCCAGCATGCTTCATCAACTGCAGAGATTCTAAGCTTATCAACAAACAGTGTAGCGTCACAGGATCCGGCCTCATGGCTGTAAGTTGAAGCTGTCTGAAGAGTCTAAGAACACGGTGCCAGCGGGAATTCATCATGCATCCTGTAAGCATTGCATTCCACAAAACCAAATCTCGCTCTGTACAATGTCTGAATACTTTTTGTGAACTGCTGATGCAACCACACTTTGCATACATATCAACCAATGCTGTTTCAATTCGGATGTCCAAAAAAAGAGCGTTTCTCATGATATAACCATGTATTTCTCTTCCCTCTTTGTGAGCTCCTAGAGAAGCACAGACAGGAAGAACGATTAACATGGTGCATGTCGTCGGCTTGGAACCCGCTAAGAGCATCTCGTGGAAGAGGTTCAATGCTTCAGCATTTTTATCATTTTCAAACAACCCAGAGATCATCGCATTCCATGAAGCACAATCTCTCCTACTCATGGCAGTAAAGACTCTGCTACCCAAATCCAAACAAGAGCATTTACAGTACATATCCATCAGAGCATTCACCACCATGATATCAGATCCGAACCCACGTCGTAGAACATAAGCATGTGATTCCTTGGCCAAATAGGGGTCGCTGATTCTCCCACAAGCCGAAAGAACCAAAGCAGCAGTGACACAATCAGCCCGTGATCTGTCTGACTCCCTCATCTTTCTAAAAACCTCCAACGATTTCAATGGATCCCCATTGAGCACTAGCCCATTAATCATTGAGTTCCACATCGTAGCATCTCTCTCAGCACTTGCATCAAACAGTTTATGAGCATCAACCAAGCTGCCACACTTAGTGTACATATCGATCAATGCGGTCACCACAAACGCATCCGAGCCATATCCATTTACTAAAACATGGCCATGAACTCGAGACCCCGCTTCAGGATCGATCAGAGAAGCAGAGGCCTTGAGGAGGGTGGTGAAGGTGAAACCATCAGGCCTGACGAAGGAGACCAACATTGTGTTGTAGAGATTGAGGGCCTTCTCTGGCTGATTGTTGAGCGTGTACCCTCTCAACATCACGTTCCAAATGAAGGCGTGATGCTCGAGACGATGGATGGTGTTGAAAACCAGGCGGGCACTGAGGAGGTTCCCTAATTGAGAGTAGAGTTGCAGGAGTTTTGTGGAGAGGGTGCAGTGGAATTGAAGGCCGTTCGTAAGGAGACGGGCATGAAGAATTTGCACGTCTCTTATGCATGTTGCAGAGAGAAGGTGGTCGTAGAGTTCTGAGAGAATCGATCGCAGAGGATTTTGAGATGCACAAGGGAAGAGAAGCAATGGTTTGGTGGGTACTTTTTGCCTTAGCATTTGGGGTTGGGCTTAGGCTGCGTTTGGGAGGAGGCATTTGGTGGGATTCGATGGGAGTTAGGGGAAATATAAATACTGGAATTCAAGGGAAGTGTTTTACATGTAATATGTATTACAATCGGATTGAATCTCACGCACAAAGTAAATTAGGTATACTTTTAAAGCTACTAAGTTTTATCAAATAATTGATACATTCCATTTTAATAAAAGTAAACTAACTGAAAATTTACAAACTAAAAGCATAAATGCCATTAAAAAATGAAACAAAAAAATGTTTATCATTTTAATCAACTATCTAATTTGTTAGGTTCAAGCTTCCTGGCCAAAAAACTTACATCTAGAAGCTATTGATGAATTGAATTAGATATGAATCCAACCATATATCTTATTCAAAAGAGTGATTTTAATTGAAAACACTCTGAATATGTAAATCTAAATTGATATCATAAACAAAGCTCAGGTTCAGACCACAGATTTGACCAAATTCAATCCATTTTGACCTTATTATTAAGAACCCAAATAATTTAAAGATATCCAATTGAATATGAGTCAATTTAGTTAGATTTGATAAAAAATTTAATATCCCATTGATATTCAACCTAAATATGAATTTTATATAGAATCTAGGTCCAAATATGACTCCAAATCCAAATAGTTTGCATCTGACTCAATTTGATAATGTTATGGAGTCAATATTGTTTCTTATCCAAATCCAGTGTCGGACCATTGTGTGGCATTTGGGTTACCTAAATACAAAATGAATATAAGGTGACTAACATGAGAGAGAGAGAGAGGTCAACATATTTTGGTAACTAGCCACCGAAATCCTTTCAAAATAAGGAATCGTAAATACCTCATCACTGTGAAAGGTGTTGAAAGAGGGTAAATCACCTTGTGTTGGGGCGATCCCAATGGTATAGTTGTATAACTGGTAGGGTTCGGCCTAATCCCAACTTTCTTTGTAAAAAAAAAAAGAGGGTAAAAGTGAGGATTTGTAACCTTTTGGATCCCAACTTAAATTCATAATTCCGCATTCCTTCTCCCAAGCAGTATTATGCTGAGACAAGATTTTGTTAAATGGTCATAATTGGCTCAACACCCTCGCAATTCAGCCGACAAAAGCCTCCCAAACACAACCTTAATGGGCCTGGAGTTGGGAAGCACCTTATAGCTGGATCTGGTTTGGATATGAATGGATCGGGTTAGGGTATGCTTGAGATGGACAAATGACCATCTTTGTTGCACAATCATAGGGGGTGTCAATGGGTCGGGTTTGACCTGAACCTAACACATACCAAACCTTATAGGGTCAGGGTTTGGTGATAAAAAAGGAAGTCTGATTAGAAAATGAGTTGAAACCAAAGGGTCCCATTAGTATATGGAGCAGGGTATCATTTGTGAAATTTCATACCAGACCTCAATCTGACCTGAGTTTCGATTAAGACCCATGATATTTCAATATAAAAAATATTATTTTATTGGGTATGAACAAGTTTGGCTCATATAATCCTTATAGGACTCATATATGGTTTTTCTTATCACTACAAGAAATACAAGTTTTACTGACGCAATCACTGCAAAATAAAAGCATCACTGGTAAATGTTTTACTGGCGCAAATTACATTCGCCAGTGAAAACCTGCTTCATTGTGCTTTTACTCTTTACTGGCGCACTTATTTAGTGAGCCAGTAAAAGTGGTAAATAGTATAAAAAATAAAAATAATGTGCGGAACATGCATCTGATCTCATCGCTCCCCTAATATCTCTTTCTCTCTGCTAGGTGTGTTTTTGCCCACCCTAATCTCTCTTTCTCTCTGTTGGGATAGTTTCACCCCCTGATCTCTCTTTCTGTCTGTTGGGCGAGTTTTCACCCCCCCCTCTCTCTCCGTCTCTGTTGTGCTTTCCCCCCGATCCCTGGCTTTCTCTCTCTTCTCTTCACCCCCCTGATCGTCTCTCTCTCTTCTGATCATCTCTGGTCATCACGGTGGAGCATATTGACGAGGGGAACGGAGGGGAACCGGGCATTCTAGGTCATCACAAAGACGCTGTTTATTTAATGGCTTTTATTGTTCGTAATCTGTTTGCATTACATCTAACATTATGTGTGTTTTGATGGTGAACAAGGAACTCTTAGTTGTTTATGCATTAGATATATGCTATTTTAGCAAAAACAGACGCCAATTTTTTGTTTTTTAGGTAGTAACCCATTTTAGTTTGATACTAAATATGTTGTTTAATGAAAACAACTTTAACATACAATTGGTGTTTCTTTTAATGAAAACCGACATAAATCCTTTTCCTTGTAGCATATATGATACTTCTCAACTTGATGGCTTAGTGAAGCCTAATGAATATCATTATCACTGTTCTTGAAAGGAATCTGCATCATATCTATCTGTAACCGATCTGTGATTAGTTATGAATCCATAGACAATCAGGATGCAGATAGGTTTTGATCCAGCCTTAGTGGTCTTACTACTGTATGTTCATGTATATTTTTGCTACTGCTGTGACTCAAAAAAGCACCAGGTCTACCAAATTTCTCTTGTGAGTGATGATGTTCTCGTTGTTTCATTCTTCGTGTGCATCTTGATGGCATGGTTTGGAAAGCGTTTCTGTCATATGTTCTGGTTGGATCTTTTATATGAAAATCAGAGTTGTCTTTTTGAACTTCATTTATGGAAGACTGCCTGTAATTAATTCAGACAAGTTGTGGCAGGCTACATGTATCCTGTAATTCAAACAAGGTACATTTCTTTCATTTTGCAACCTTGGTATCATGTAAGCTAGTCTAATAAGGTTACTAATTTTGTATTAATCTGGTGATGCACATCTAAATACCAAATATCAGACCATTTTCCTATTGCCTTGTGAAAATAAGGAAAACAAGAATTTTCTTTCGCATGTCCTCCTTATCATTTTTATTTTCACGAATCTTTTTATTTACAACATTTGATCTTCTCTCTTTCATAACATAAAATGATCAATGTGAGTAAAGTTAGCCATTGTAAATATATCAGAGTTGCCAGTCGGGGAAGCGGGAGTGGGAAGTGATTCGGGAAGCGAAAGCGGGAAGTGAGGCACTTTCAAAATTTTAGGAAGCGGAAAGCGCATGACGACTTAAAAGTGAACCAGGAATCATCTCAGAAGTGACTTAGGAAGCGAATCGAAAGTGGCCTAGGAAGCGAGGGGGAAGCGAAAAAGAGAAAAAAAAAACACAAAAAATGAAAAAATAAGGGGAAGCAAAGGGGAAGTGTGCTGCCCCCTAAATGGGAAGCACACTTCTCCTAAATTGCCTACTTTTTTTGGCGCTTCCCAGCACGTTTCGGAAGCGCCACGTTCTGCGCTTCTGAAATGCACTTTGGGGAAGTGCACTTCCCCATGTACTATGGTACTTCCAATAACCCTGGAATATATCAATTTCTTGCATAGTGTTCAGAACAGTGGCACATAACTTTTGCAATGAATTGGCATAAATGTGTGAAGCATCTAGCATGGTAATTTGTCCAATTCTGGTTCATGGTCATTGAAGGTTTATGATTCAATGCGTATGATCTCAGGGTGTTTTGTGCCTACTTAGTATGTTAAAAACAATATATAAGAATGGAGCCAAGAACTCAACTTGAATATGACTATGCCTTGGTTGAAATGTTCCTGCTTCTTATATATTTTACCCCAAGTATTTGGAACCGGATGATTTGCCCACATGGATAGTCTGTTTTAATCTGGTTATGTTTCCCTTTATATAGCTTTCATATTGCAAATCTTTATAAAAATGGTTTTCCTATATCCACAACCATATCCATGTGTGAGAGAGATTTGGGATCATGTAATGGATAACAACTTAATCTCTGACTTGAGGCCCCAAGCGCATGGGACATGATTCTAAGTTTCATTATTCTTCAGCATTTTAAAACCAACTTTGTTGAAGGAAATTTGTTCGTAAATTAGTTTATATTGTTTATTTTGTTGTAGGAGTTCAATCCCAAACCTGCTATTCTACTATATGCAGCAACACCTGAACAAGTAGAGAAAGCTCTTAAACATGTATATACTATATCCATGAATACTCAAGGGGAAGGAGTTGAACTCCTGTTGGCCATATTGCCTGACAATAATGGCTCTGTGTATGGTAAAGTTCTTCCTCTTCTACTTCCAGTATCTGGTCAATGATGTCTCACAAAGAATGTATTCAAAATTAGCAAGCATATCTGGCCACTGTCTCACTGAAAATTAATGTCCAAGCATTTAGATGTTGAGTGTTGACACCTTTTTCCTGTTTGCTTCCATTTGTGTATTTCTTTGTTTTAATTTTATTTGCTGATTTACTTGCAGAAGATCTTTTGCATTGTCTCTCCTTTCTTCTCTGTGGTTTGTATAATAGGAGAAAGCCTCACATAAGTTTTCTATTTTTTTTTTTTGCTTGGGATTTTACTAGCTTCAGCCATGTAAGGTTCTGTTCATGTTTATCTCCTAGCATAGTTGCTGATTTATACTGTTTTTTCTTCTCAGCTTTGGTTTATACGCGATTTTTGTTTATTTCTTAACTTGAAATCCTCCACCATGCAATCCTCTTCGCTAGGCTTCTTGCTCATCGATCTCCTCGATTCCCATGTCGGTGAATCTCTCTCTCTCTCTCTCTCTCTGTGATTTCATATCAAATTCTTATATTCCCATTTCCTCTGTTTGTTTGATTTGAGTGCAGATATTGGGTTCTCACTCATTCTCATTACCATCCGGTATGCCCCTACACACCCACTCGAACTCTATCTTTCTAAGTCTCATTTTTCACTATATGACTTTTGTTTCTTGTTGTGGGGGCATTCTCCTCACTATTCCCCTCTAATGTTCTTCCCCCTTTCTTTGTTCTCTCTTTTTTTTCTTGTCAAGCAGAGGCTGATGGTATCAACAACTTGTTTTCCAGTGAGGAGTGTGATGCTCACTTCAGAGACTCGATTTTGGAGGTGGATGTTCAAGAAGAAGAGGATAGTCTGAGAAATCCTTCCAGAGACTGAGTAACGAAGGGAAGGTGGGGAATTGAGCAGGAGGGATGAGTTTGATAAATTCAAGATGGTTTCAAAGTTTGTTGCTTCAGAATTGGTTTGTAGAGTTTATATTAGTTCTTATATACATTTTATGTTTTTAATTTGTTTAAAAAACTAATATATTGTTATTGTTTTGGTTGAAATAGATGGAAAAGAGGACAGATGGAGCAGTGCTTGGTAGAGCTGAATTTTTAGAGATGACACATACACATCCAGATCCTGAGACACAACAAAAAATTGCATGTATTTTCTTTTCACATAGTTTTTTTGTTTCTTTTCATATATCATATTTGACAGCTGGAATCTTGTTGCAGGATGAAATGGAACAAAGATTGTCTCAACAGCCTGAGGACATGCTGCGATTGGTCATGATGACATATTTGCACAAGTTTGTGGAGAAGATCATCATGGATACATGCGCATGCTTGGAATAGGTTCAACTGCTTCTCAACTATGGGGCCCTCAAGACAAGTTGAATGTACACGACTTGTTACTGAAGCATTAAAAAGGGCTGCTGAAGCTGAATCAAAGCTTGATAGCCTACGAACAGACTTTGAACACCCTCCCCCTCCCCCTCCCCCCAAACACACACACAAGGTACATCTTACGCCTATGGGCTGCTATAATTATCCAAGAAGACACTCGAAACTGGAAGGATAACCCATCCGGTGGCCTGCCGAGCGTCCTACGACATAGGAGCGGAATTCTCTAGAAAGCCAAGGCCGTGGGTTGGATGGCCAAGAGGGCCCACTTGGAGACTTGGGATCTAAGAAAAATGTTAAGTTCTGATCTTAGTAGGCTCAACATTGGGAACGCCCTAACCCTGGGAACCGGGGGCCTGGCCATCCACTTCTTTTTTATTCGGTAGATAATGGGCTAAGTAGCCCCCCTCTTTAGTTTTGAGTAGTGCCTACTTTCTTGCTTGTTGGCTCTAATGAACCTATGTAGGCTTTCTCCGCACTTGCTCGCTCCGAAGAAGAGAAGGGTCGCTCCGAAGTAGAGAAGAGTCATCACTCTACGCTCGTAGGCCTGGCTTGAGTCTCCGGTAAGGTAGTCAAAGAACGAATAAGGAAGTCCGTGTTGTGAGTAGCGACTTTGATAGCTGTTATTAGTCCGATGGTATTGCAACGATTAGTACGGAGTCATCCTTCGAATGATGAAAGTGTATTTTTACGTATGGAAAAGCATGCGAAGCCAGCAAAGAATCTGAACCGTTACTATGTCCCTAGCAGTTTATAACCATTACTATGTGTCATATTTTTATGTATGCTTCTAGTGTACGTGATTTAATTCAATTCACCACTTGGTAGAATTTTAAATTTCTGTAATCAATTTTCCATGTTTTACAGTTTAATGGTGTATGGATATTCAATGTTTAGCTCTTTCTAGGTTCAACTATAGACGTTCTGACCCTAGCAGAATTTCATTATTGCTCATAGATTCTTGGTGTTCACCTTTGTAGCAACCATAAAAAATTTGACAAAAATCAGCATAGGATGGTCCTTGTGTTTATGCATCTTTGACACAAATGTACAATTTGCAATTCTAATCTGAACCCGTGGATTGATTCAACTGAATGTCTGCCTGGTTAGAAAGAGAGGCACTGGCTAGGGGTTGCATAGATTGTAGTACATAACAGTTTTTCTTGTATGCATATCCTAATCTTTGGTACAAGTGGGTGATCAAGATCCTCTGAAAAAGGAAAAAGGGCCTGTGGATATTTATGATGGAAAATATTGACCATTTAGTATTTCTCTTTTTTAGTACAATAGTCTGAACACTGGTTGTAAATTTTGAATAGCTTGAGAGTAAAGCTTGATCTCATGCAAGAATTATAAACAATTTGTGAAAATGGATCATTCTTTATTTAATTGAAAGAATATGTCGATTTTTTTCTCCTATATGCGAGTCTATTAATAGAAGGAACCAGTAATATGTGCTCTTGGATCAGAGATAACAATAGGCATTGGGGGCTTCAAACTGAAGGACCCTCTTCTCAAAATGCTGGCAAAAGCATATGTATGCTTGTGTAAGGCATGAATTATCACAAATTCTGAATCTTTATATTTGGCATCACAGTGTTTATTTTGTCACATTCAAATATTTCTATCACATTGTTGATTCTTTAGTTTGTTTGGATAACTTTTTTTCTTAGCTTTATATTGATTCGTTTATTATATAAACTAAGTCAAGATATGGATATTTTGATATAGGTGAATGTGGAGTTATTTTACAATTTTCCAGGTCACCCTATTCCATGAGCATAGCATGGTACATAATTGAAAATGTTGTGGAATTACTAAATTGAGTGAATGAGACAGGAAGAGGGTGAGGCTTTAGAAAATGATATGGCTGTCAAAGAGGCCTCCGCAAATGGGATTTTCATAAAAATATCAGATGTAGTAGCGATGCTGGATGAAGGAAATTCAGGAGGCAGAGTCTTTGCTTTGAGGGGGGCTATCACTTAACCATGAGCTAAGTTTGTATTTTGTGTTTTCTCTTTTGCTCATGGTTATAAAGTATAGTGAGTCACGTTTTATGATTCAAGAGCCATAGTAGCATGAGAACTCAAAGTTGAGAAAATATTGACATGTAGATAGCAACTCCTTGTGTTGTTTCTACTTGTACATCAATATTCACACACCATACACATAGTCAGGCACACAGATATAGGTATTATTTTGAATGTCTATGTTACCTGGGCACTAATATGAACTTTGATGCCGCTGATAGTGCACAAATTGGTGGACTCGAGCAATCACTATTGCTAAAAAAGTCTTTTGAGCTCTGTTTACATTTCTTGCTGTTGCATATTTAGGCTTGGTATTTCATTTGTTTTCCTGTGAAATACATTTGGAACAAAAAAAACTTCGAGAATTTATTTCTACATATTTTTATTTGATTGACATGGTTATTTCTTGTTTGTTTTGTCTCATTATTTTAGATTTTTGTTGTAAAATGATAGTGGTGATACGTATAACAATATCTGGATGTTAGATTTATTTGTAAATTTTCAGCTCTTTGAATATGCAACTTCCAACCCAAGAAAATAACATGGTACCCCTAACTCCATTAGTTATTCTGATTTTTGTTCATAAAGATTTGAATAGTTATTCTGATTTTACAATAAATTCATTTTAAAAAAATTAGGCTGGAAACAATGGCAGTTTTAATTGCCACTGTTTTTTTATGCTATGCCATTAGTGGCAATCTGCAACTGCCACCGTTGAATCAACAATTGGCAGTTTTGAAGGGCTGATATAGGGTGCCAACAGCGACAGTTTAAACTGTCTCTGTTGGTAATAGTGGCAGTCCAAAATGGGACTCAATGGGACCTATAGTGGCAGTTGCAGATTGCCACTGTAGTGTAACAGCGGCAATTATAAACTGCTGCTATAGGTAACTTACAGGGGCAGTTATCAATATAGATGGAAGAAATGCCACTGTTTCCAAACAGCGGCTGCACCTACAGTGCCATCGACGAATTGCCGCTGTTGGATTCAGTGACATTCATATAAGGCTATAGAGGCAGTTTTTTACTGCACTATAGCTATTTTTTGTTGTAGTGAATTTAAGATAGCGGCAGTTTAGGAAATGAAAACCTCTCCTATGGAAAACCCTCTCAAACCATTCCAATGGATCTTTTATTTGATTTTTGGTGTTTTTTAAAAATTCTGACCATATAGATGTGATCTATATGCTTATTTTTATAGGAATAAGTTTTTGAAGCATTTGGTTCCGATGCATGGATAGGGTTTTATATGTTTCAAAATCAACGGCATACAATTTTCATAAAATTTTAAGGCTCCAAATACCATTTTTCTATCCAAATTTCATGATCCAAGTGTCAATTGACAGTAAATCAATCACGCTGAACACATTTGTACGGTCAGAATTTTGAAAAAAACACCAAAAATTTTCTATTGGGGAGGTTTGGGAGGGTTCCATTGGGGAGGTTTTCATTCCCCCATGTATATGGTGTTGAGTTAAACCCCTATCTAAAATTTGCTATTTAATTTGTGAATATTCGTCTATGTTGTGGATCTCCAGATTCATTCCAACCCAATCCAATCCAGAACTAGAACTCCTCCCTGCCTTTCACGTTGAGCCTACTTCTTATTTGGCTCGGATTACATTGGTCGGCCAGAACTTGTTGGCCAAAAATCCATGCCGGTGACCATTCTCTGGTGGAGGAAGGTGAGTGGCATTTCCAGTGTGCTGCCATGTGTCCTAGGTAGGGGTGTCAATGAGTCAGGTTTGACCTGGACCCGACCCATACCAAACCCTGTATGGTCAGGGTTTGGTGATAAATATGAAGATCCGATTAGAATCTGGGTTGGACCCAAGTGTCTAATTAATATATGGAACCGGGCATGGGTTGTAAAATTTCATACCAGACCGGGGCCCCAACCCAATTTCTGACTAAGATCCGAAAATTTTCAATGTAAAAATGATAAAAATATTATTTTAGCATGTATTGTTAGGGTCTGATTCATGTAAGCATTATAGGATCCGGGTATGGTTTCTCTTATGATGGATCTAAGTGGACCTGAGTACAGACCCAGTACCAGCATCTCAAATCAAGTCTGGGTCTGGTTCTACCTGAATCCGAACCAAACCCAACCCAACCCATTGACTTCCCTAGTCCTAGGGCCCATGGGTGGCAAAACCTGACACGACCCACCAACCCGACCTGCCAACCCACTTCTTAGGCGGGTTCGGGTTTGGCTTAAATGGGTTCGTGTCATAAACGGGTCGACCCGCCTAACCCGTTTATTAAATGGGTCGGGTTAGTGTTAGGGGTATGCCAACCCGGCTGACCCGTTTAATAAACGGGTTAGGCGGGCGGGTCAACCTGTTTACCCGAACCCGACCGCCAACCCGCCTGCCAACCCGTTTACCCGCCCCGCCCGCCAACCCGACCCACCAACCTGCACGCTAACCTGCCAACCCGTTTACCCGACCCAACCCGTTTATTAAACGGGTTAACCGGGTCGTGTCGGGTTACCCGTTTAATAAATGGGTCGGGTTCGTGTTTGCCACAGCCGACCCGTTTAATAAACGGGTTGGGTTCGTGTTGAGGTATGCTGACCCGCCGACACGACCCGCCAACCCGACCCGATTGCCACCCCTACTAGGGCCCACCCTTCCCTGTACAGTGGTCTCTTACAAAGACACCATCTGGGGGACCTGCGAAAAGTGGACCATAGGATGAGCTAATCACGGTCCCGGAGAAGGTGGACCCCAGGACAAATGGCAGCACCCAGTTGGACCGAGTACAGCATCTGCTTTCAAATGCTAAAAGAGCAATGCTATGGTAGGTCGCCATACCGTGGACCACCAACCTCTTTTAGCCTCTTTCTCTCTCTCTCTCTCAAAACTGAGAAAATTTTCCTGTTGTTCTTTTTTTATTTTCCCTTGGGAAAGCAATTCTCAACATCTCCGCAGGACTGTCTTGCTTTTCCAACTTTGATAGATGCAGTCACACCCTAAGTGGCTGTTTGCATAGCATCATAAGCCATCATAAACCACACTTGGATTACATTATGATGTAATCACTTAGCCAAT
Source organism: Nuphar pumila (assembly GCF_984573655.1). Lineage (NCBI taxonomy): Eukaryota > Viridiplantae > Streptophyta > Magnoliopsida > Nymphaeales > Nymphaeaceae > Nuphar > Nuphar pumila. The sequence goes on along the minus strand of NC_143254.1, from coordinate 131,061,246 downwards.
TTTTTGAATGATGATAAAGATATCTGTCATAATTATACAAAATTAAGAAAATTTCTTTTATAATTTAAATGAGCCAATAAGTATCCCTACCAACTAACCCCAATGAAGATGACCTAGAGTAGGATTAAACTATTGATGGAACAGATGGAGCTAGTTGCAGATCCACAAAATTTTCACCCGTTCTCTTGGGTCCATCACTGCTGAAATAGCTTGGATCACATTCATTCTTCATAAACTCGGTGATCAAAAATTGATCAAGCATATCGAGATCAACTATCATTTTGTTCGAGAAAAAATCGACAGTTGGTCACCAAGTTTGTTCTTTTGCACTTGCAGGTGGCCTGCCTTTAACCAATTTCTTTTTTCAGTTGTTAAGGCCCAAACTCGGTCTTCCCCACGCATAGAGTTAGTTTCAGATCCATACAACTTTCAGCCCATTCGATCAGCGCAATATCATTTGGATTGATCACATAAAGATATACATGACAGCCTTGACAGGTCGACCAGTTCAATGTTTTCATCCCACCAATCTGCCCAATGGAAAGATCGATGAGATCAAAGGAGATGATATTTTTTTTTTTGTTTTGAATTTATAACTCGAAGAAACTGCACTCGACACGAAGACCTGGTCTCGCTGGCTCAGCATGTCATACTTATGGTATTTGTGCCAACAACGTAAAACTCTGAAGCTAGGACCCCTGCCCCCGGGGTCTATGCTATGCATTGGCTTGCGCAAAGGGGCAACACCCATGAGAATCGAACCTTGACTGCCTGTCTAACAGCCAAGGCCCCACCCCGCTACGCCAATCCCCCTAGGGGCTTGATGATAATGTTAAACCCATTATTGAAATATGTAACAATTGCCTCCTAGCACTCATACCATCCCGCAGGAGGTGTTCATGCCTTCATGGCTTCTTGATGACTATGAAGTAGGGGTGCAATGGGATCTGACACTGGCCGGATCATGCAAGATCCACATCCAAATTCAAATCCAAAACATGAACAGTTGATCCGAATCTGAATTGAGATCCAAAAAAATTACAATGAGGTAAAGTTGAATCCACATACCCAAACTATATGTGGCAATATTGGATCCATTGAAAAAAGGGGGAAAAAGTTATTTACAAGTAGAAATGCAAAAAGGATCAGATTTTGATCTGAATATGAATTGAATCCAAATTACAATATTGATCCCAATTAAAAAACACAATCCAATTTAACAGTTCCGAATCCGATTGGAATGCATATTCTCATCTTTTTTCAAGGATCCGAGCACAAAAATAACATATCGGACTTGGATCGGGTATCATGCCATATCCAATCCATTTACACCCCTACTATAAAGCAAGCGAGCATGCTTTGCTTTGGGCATGGTAAAAAGCAAGGGAAATCTTTTGTCATGTGGAAGAGACTACCCAAGTGGACTACAATAATTGTGACTGTCACACTCCTCTCTCAACCCCATCAGCTTGATTAAAGGGGAGTCCATCCCTATCTTTCACGCCAAGAATTTAGAACTTTTGTGAAAGATTTGTTCCTCTTTGATTTTATCTCAACAGCATCAATGCAGCTTTTCCTTTCTTTCCATACTTGGAATGCACCCTTCGCTTTTGGCCCAGCTCCAACCGTGAACTGCACTTCCCGTCTGTGAAAAGTGTAGGATTCTTGCAACCAACAACTTGCATTTATTTGTGTTGGTCTCGTTTGCAGTTTGCTTGAAAGGTAAGGTATCTGGATCTAGAAGCCATCATCTACCTCTCTCTCTGAAACTCGGTCAAATATCAGATTAAATTTGTAGAGAATTTTAAGTATCAACTGTGTAATAAGGACACTCCATTTTAACCTACATCGCAGGGAGACACCATTTTGGTGGCCTGGCGTATCCCTGGTGACACGAACGGACACAGAGACTGGCATGTACGATCAGTGTTTTAATATTATTTTAATGTTTAACAGTATTATTTCAATAAAATACAATTTTTAAATATTAAAATATCAAAAGATTAGTTTTTTATTGATTAAAATATTAAAAGATTTGTGTCATCGTGTCCTATTTTCTAAAAAAAATTTGAACTTGCGAGTGTCCCCGTGTTTCCATTAGTGAAGATTGAGAAAACAAGGGTTTATTGAGGTCAAGTAGAATGTTACTGTACCCACGGGGGCTCCGCTTGTCTGGCAGGAGCAGTTAGTCCACGTCACCTTGTGTTGGGACATTGCAAGTTCAAACTCCAAATGGTATGGTTGTACAACTGGTAGGAGTCTGCCTAACCCCAGCTTTCTCTGTCAAAAAAAAATAGAACGCTCTCAGGCTGAACCATCCTGTTGGTTCTGAATCACCATTAGTCTTTGTTGTATCCACTAATTGAAGTGGTTCACCCTCAGCCCTTTCTAGGGTTTCATCCTGTTCAGGGGACTTAAACTCAAAGCTTGGGGGGAACTGTAATCAAGTCCTGATTGATTTGGCTAGTTTGCATAGGTAAAATAAAGTTAGAGTTGCTTGGCTTGGCTATTTGTATTGGGAAAGTTTTGAACTACAAATTTTGAAAAGGCTGGAGGACCAGGCAGGAGAGGCGCTAGCTACAATGGCTCGTCCCAAGCAAGCTAGGGATGGCACACTAGAGGCCTTGGCAAAAGCACCAAGGGAGAGAACTTTTGGTCTGATGGGATAGGAGTTGGAGAACCTTCTCTGGGATCAGGTTAGGGGAGGGCTGTGGATGGGAAGGGGTTTCTTATGAGAGGTTTCTTATAGAAGGTTTCTAGACCCTTTAGTTACATGGTGCTTTTGCCCAAGTTTTCAATGCTACATAAAAAAATATGTACTGGAAGTTAAAATCTGTCAAACCTTTGAAGTCTCCCTTACCCATAAAGGGAGTACACCTAGCTTCAACCTTGCCACAAGGAATGCCTCAAAGAGGGTGGTGTATGTTCCCCTCCGATGATTCACTGAATCCCACGTCTGTGTTCGGGGCTTTGTATGTTGACATAACTTTGCATACCCCCGAACATGAGATGTAGCTAACTGCCCTGTTCCGAGGGGGGTAAACATATAACCTGCTTTGCTCATGTGGGCTTCAAATTTTTGACGTTCCATTAATTTGGTGACATTCACAAGACGCCCTTACCAAATAGGGGAGCCCTTGTCGGGTCAGTTCTATTTTGAAACCAATAACGACAAATAATTCTGAGCCATGCAGCAGGTGCAATATGACTGCACAAATATTTTTGCATTAAGCACCTGATCACCCTTCATCTTGGCCACAGGGTACGGCCCAAGGCCTGATGGAGGGCGATGGGGTGCTTAATTCACAATTTTTGTGCAATCATATAGAACCCGATCCGGACTCATGCAGCTTGGATTTCCTAATTCCTAAGAGCTTAAGTCAAGCGTGAGGCATCTAGTCTAGCATGCATTGGTTGGTGAGCCCAAATCAGGTAAAACGGTGCTTTTACAAGTCTTTTAGTAAAACAAATACAAAAACATGACATTTGTCTTGTTTGGCGTGGCATCCAAAGTATTTAGTGGGTCCCAGTGCACATGATGATTGATGGGTGTAGTTTTTGTGTGGACAATTTACATGAACATTTTACCTGGTCCGCTTTCTTCATCTCATTTTTATTTTTTTCGACCGAGAAACTGACCCTTACCGGTTATACATCTAATACAACGGAGATTCGAACTTGCAACGTCCCCTTTGTCAACTCTTTCTTATTTTCCTTCTAATCTGGTTGCCGACGACGAGGCTTAAAGTAAAGGAACCCTGTCGAAGGGTGTCTGACGACCACCTCAAGTAGAAGACACCCCTGGCCACCCACAGGTGACCTGATAGGCCTCCCTTTGACACAAATGGCGGGAGGGGGTTACCAAAACCCTAACTCCCCCACCCCACCACCACCACCACCACCACCACCACCACCACCACCACACACACACACACCATCTTGAGTGAGAAAGAGATGAAACAAATTAGTTTTATTTTGAATTGGTTCATTTTGCCTTCAACCCATTCTCTTTTGCATTCTCACTTGGTTCCCTCTCCACAAACCAATTTTATTTCTCAAAACCCATGTTTGTCGACCCAAATCGCTCTATGACCCAAAACTCGTTTTAACCTTATTTTGGGTCTGAACCAACTCTAAACCTCACTTCACTCGTATTTTGACCCATTATTGTTTTAAAATTCACCTACTCGGACCCAGTGCAACCAAATATCCAATATGAGCAATCTACCTATCTAGGTTCACTATACAATACCCAAATCCTTCATTACTTATATCTAGACCCTAGCCTATTTCAAGATTCACAACAAAACCAAACTCATACCTTAACCAACCACCCAAAACTTGCACAAGCCTTGAAACCTAAACATTCACCAAAAACCCCAAAGTAATGGCCAAAGCATGTGATCGGTGTTGAATTTGGTGAAGAGTTTTCCAAAGTTTATAGGTTGTGATAAAAAAGCATTTTTTGATTGGATTTAAGCAATGAAGTTAATCTTCAAGGAGAACTAGATCTTGGAGTATCGAAAAACATTCATAACCAGGCTTACATTGTGTTAGGAGGCTAGAAGGTGATTCACATACATGCAACTTGCACTTATGAGGAAAGGGGACAGTGATCCTACATGGATCGAGTTGAAAAAAACTAATGGAAGTACTTTTTATTGGTCCTCTATCCTTCCCTTTTGGCTCAACGGATACCAAAACCCAGTTAGAGCCTATCCTAAATGAGCCATCATCCATTCAAAACATATGTGAACTTTCAGATCCAAATAAAGATGATTTAGATCCAAAATCTCTTAATGGATCCGAACATCTTTTAGTGGATCTACTTGAACCTACCTTAGGTCCTAATGATTAAACCCCAAATCCACTTGACCCAATCTAGAGTAACCTTTTGGAAACCCTATCCATACCCAAATATATCTCAGATCCAAACCTTAATACCCAAATCCAAGATTGCACTATATCCATATATCACAACCCAAGCCCATTGAGGACTTTATACTTGCTCATTCCGGATGAGTATAGCCTTCTACAAGAAGCTGTGAATGGGGTTCCTTTAAACTTTATCCAAATTTTCTCTCTGTCGTCTTCTCCTGATCTGTTTGACCCGGTTTACTTTGAAGGCATCTCATGTGGTTTTGGATGGTTTAGAAAGTATTCTTCGGGTTTTCACGTACATATTGAAGCAGATCCTGCTTGGTCTACTCAGTTTGTGGTGCGATATAAGGATTCAGTTCTGAATTGTGAGCTCATAACCTACAAAATGAAATGATATTAGAAAAAGCTTAAGCGGGATCCGGACTTGAAGGCAAATATTCTTCAACCCGGGCATAATGATGCAAGAGCAGAGTAGAAGACCTAGGTTCATAAGGATCCATTTGGATCTATTTAAGACTTTAGTATTTGTATATTTGTATTTAGATATTGGTTCTATCTAAGACCTAATAATAATATTAGAGTTTTATTTTTCTATAAATATTTGTTATCTCATAGTTTATGAATGAAAATTATCTTATTGAGTTTTTTTTGGCATTTCTTTGGATTTTGTGCATAGGGTAAGATAGTTTTCTTGTAAATCGAGCCCTCTCCGTTTACATCAATCGGCCAATATAGATACTTAACTAAATTGTCTTGTATCAGCCCAAAAACAATAAAAAATTATTATGTATGTATCAATCTGTGACACGTGTTAAAAACTATTTAAATAATAATTTTTTTATATTTTTTAAAAATAGCCTATTCATCCCTGCAGCGTATAGAATTTCTGCCGATGCTGTAACATTGAGACACTGTAAACTAAATAACAAGCAGGCACTTAACAAATGAATACATGTGAACATGCTACTTCACGTCCCCTTGGATTAATAATTAAGCAAACTAGTAAGCCGTCCAAGATTCGTAGGCTAGGCAAATGGTTCCACTCAAGGTTGTTAAATGCGATGAGGCGAAGCGAGGCGTTGAGCCTGCGCTTCGCCTCTGAGGCGTACGCCTCAAGTACTGAGGCGTACGCCTCTCACAACTGGTATGGAAGTGAAGCGGTGGGAGGGGAGGCAGGGAGCGGCGGAGGAGCAGTTGGCCGGCAAGTGGCGGTGGATCCACCGGCACTTGGGGTTAGCACAGCCGACTAATCAGGCGGAGGAGAAAGACTTGGGGATGAAGGAGGGGTTCTGGAGGTTGATGAGGGCCAGTTTGCGCATCACAGCACGCCTCAGTACCTTGAGCGTGCGCCTCGCCTCTGAGGCGTACGCCTCTCACAACACTGGTTCCACTCATCCCTATTTTCATACCTCTTTCATTAGGATGTAAACGGTTCAGATTCGGATCCGATGTGACCATTACCATATTCGACTAACCGGATGTTAGCTAAATGGATTCAAATCCAGAATCGGATTTGGATGGGAAAAGCTTACACCAGATCCATTTTGTTACATGTAAGCCGATTCAAATATCTGTCAAGTTCCAATATTTGTCGGATTTGGTAACAAAAAATCAGAACTATATCCGCATCCAATTATAATCAGATATGGTTTTGGCTTACCAAATGCAACTAAACATAATGGAATTCCGTTGTATATCCGATAAAATCGGATTGATTGACATCCTTATCGATCAGGCTCATAACTTAATCTTCACAAATTTAACAAAGTGTTCATATGCATTTTTCATAAGAGCCCAACCCAAGTAATTTGTGTACCTTAAAAATATAAATTAGTAGGAAAGCAAATTAACACTTAGCTATGTTACGTTCAAACCCAACCCGGTATTCGATCCATTGACTCAAATCACACCTGAATTTTAATTGAGCCATTACGTACAGGTCTCGTATCCGGATTAATTCATTCGGATCCAGTGATGTCAACATAGATTAAGATCCGATATCCAACTGAATCAAAATCTGATTAGTCAGATTTGGTTAATAAGCGGATTTCTAATTCATTTAGGCAGAGCTGCATCCAAATCCAAATACGTCTAAATCGAGTCTGCATTGAACTGATAGGTTATCCAACCCTATTACAAACAAAATATGTCCGGTTACCTAATTGGGTTCAGATTTGACACCTTTTCTCCATAACTCTGAATACGATTAAGCTGGATACCATAAGGCCTAATTTAGTAATGCCTAGATCTGACCCGAGTGCGACCCATTCTATTCGGGTTAGTTGGTCACCCGAACAAGAGTTGTTTGTGATTTGGATAATTCATAAGAACACAAACATAATTTCTCCTACAAGTCGTTATAGGGATGACAGTGGATCGGGGAGAAACAGGATCCATCCAAACCCGCCTCATATGAGGAGATGAAAAACATGAAACGGGAATCGACTGAGAATGGAGGTGATTATCAAAACCTGTGCGGAGGTGGACTCACTCTTTTCTCCACCTGCCCCACCCCGTCCCCAATATACTATTTAATATTTTATAAAATAAAAAACCCTAAACCTTGGACTAAAGAGCGGAGGATGGACCCGGGACGGACACATGCTTTCATGTCCATCGATCAGCCCCACTTTTTGGACTTAACCCAAAGAACGCCAACCTTATAGGACTGTCGTGAGACTCACGTTTCATAGACAAAAAATAACCTCAAGAATAAGCAACCATTGAACTTTTAAGATGGACGGTTCAGATAATGAGCCATCGAAGGAGCACTAATATTAGGGATGACAGTAGATGGGGACGGAGAGACAGGGACAGATTTCACCCGTAGAGCATTGGTGAAGGTCCAAAGTTCTTGAGAATGAAGGGCAAAATTTTGAGACGGACAGGAGTGAGTTTGTCCCCCGCACCCGCCCCCGGCCCACTGCCAGGTCGTTATATCGACGAACAAACATCTACTGGGGGTCTCATCTCTCATCGGACGAACGGTCAGGATTGCACGATCGCGTAAGAAAACTCAAGGTCACGGTTATATCCGTTGAAATGAAAACTATTTAAGCGCTCATCTTTCGGTTGGAAACGCCACACTTCCAACTTCTCAGTGAGCAAAGCAGAAACTCAACTCCTTCCCCCACTCTCATCCTCTCTGGTTCTCATTGTTAGGGTTTCGTTTTCCCATTCAGATTTTGTGCCAGAACCGGACGAATTCCTCTCCGAGCTCCGGTGATCTTAGGGTTTCTTACTTTCTTCTCCGGCGAGAATGAGGGAGATCCTTCACATCCAGGGAGGCCAGTGCGGGAACCAGATCGGGGCGAAATTCTGGGAGGTGGTCTGCGACGAGCACGGCATCGACGCCACCGGGTCGTACCACGGTGACTCCAGCCTCCAGCTCGAACGGATCAACGTCTACTACAATGAGGCAAGCGGCGGGCGGTACGTCCCTCGGGCGGTCCTCATGGATCTCGAGCCAGGGACAATGGACAGCGTCAGATCCGGCCCCTACGGCCAGGTTTTCCGGCCGGATAACTTCGTCTTCGGCCAGACCGGCGCTGGAAACAACTGGGCCAAGGGTCATTACACGGAGGGCGCGGAGCTCATAGATGCGGTGCTCGATGTCGTTCGCAAGGAGGCGGAGAATTGCGATTGCCTTCAAGGTTAGATCAGAACCATTTTCTTTCCCTTTTTTTTTTTTAAGTTTTGAAGAAATGTCTTCTATTTTGTGTCTTTGTTTTTGTTTCCTCAAATTAAGCAGTTTCGGATTGATAGAGTTTCCGAAGAAGTTAAAAACGAAGAAAGGAAAGGCGGTCTGGATCTTAATTAACTAGAAGTAAGAAAATAACGAATTAATGGCACGTGCTTTTCATACGACGTTATCAACTCGTTATTATGAGGCCTAACAGGTTTACTCAATAATGATTATGAAAATATTTCATTTATTTTTGTTAGGGAAAATATTGACTACCCTCGAGTGTACCGTACCCTCTAGTAGAAACTGTCGATTTCGAAATTTCTTGATATTTTTTGTGAATCAAGGCCTACGGATATGATCTAATAACTTTTGTTTAGTCAAAAATATGTTTTATATCGTCCGATCATCTTGTATAAGCAGGTTTTCTAAGGGCTACAAGATCAACAGTTTACAACTTTTCATTTTTTTCTGATCTGTAACCCGAAGAAACCGCAGTTGGTACAAAGACCTGGTCACGCTACCAATAAAATCATATGTTTGCATCGAAAACCATCCGATCCAAAGCGTATTTCATAGTAAATGAAACGTGCTGAACGTATTCGTGGTTGGCCGAAGAAAGAGTGTACCTATGAGATTCAGCTAGAGAATGCCGTACTCTGGTGTAGCCCTCTTTAAGTCATGTTCAACACGAGAATAGCAACGAGGTTTTCAAGAACTTTGTCAAATCTTTTTGAATAACAGAATTTGGGTGGTTTTCTGCTGAGCAGGGTTTCAAGTGTGCCATTCTCTTGGAGGAGGAACAGGTTCGGGCATGGGAACACTGTTAATCTCGAAGATTCGGGAGGAGTATCCCGATAGAATGATGCTTACGTTCTCTGTTTTTCCATCGCCAAAGGTTTCAGATACGGTGGTGGAACCATACAATGCAACTCTCTCTGTGCATCAGTTGGTGGAGAATGCGGATGAGTGCATGGTCCTTGACAATGAGGCTCTGTATGATATCTGCTTCAGAACTCTTAAGCTCACTACTCCTACTTGTAAGATCGCTCCGTCTCTCTCTTTCTATGTTTCTGTAGTTCATGTAATGCTCAGTTTGATGGTTTTTGATTTTTTCATCGCTCATAGTAACAATATCCTACAAGACTTATTTGTTGCATCGATCATGCTTTAATTTTTCGATTGCTCTCCATATATAGAGTCATGCAAACATGCCAAATGGGTTTTTTGTGGCTTATCTGGTGCTTTTTTCACAGTTCCAACACCATAGATGTGTTTGGAATTTGTCAATTTACTAAGATTTAACACGTCAGTGTGTTTTCAATAAAAATTGATATTTGGATCTAAAAATTTACAGATTTTGGACTGTTGATTTTTCTAACCCTATAAGAACCCACTCATGTGTTAGAATTGAATGCGCCAAGAGCTAATCTCTATAAAATCAAGTACGTAGATCACATCTGTATGGTCAGAATTTAAAAATAAAACAAAAAAAGCACGAAAAAACCATTTAGCATGTTTGTGTCACTCATTATTATATTAGTTGTTTAGAAGTCTTTATCTTTTCTATTTTCTAAAAAAATATGGCATTTTTCATGTCTCTGTTATTCATCAAATATTTGTCTTTTTCCAGATTTACTGGATAAATTAGTACTGAAAGCATATTTTTTAAAAGACCTTGAATTCTTACGGACTTCACCAAATACTGAAGACGATGTTTTAGAATATCTGGTTCATGAAGTCATCTTGATTTCTTTTGAAGACTTCCTGACATGAGTAATTTGATTTTTTTTTCAGTTGGTGATCTTAACCATTTGATATCTGCAACCATGAGTGGCGTCACCTGTTGTCTAAGATTCCCAGGACAACTGAACTCAGACTTGAGAAAGCTCGCCGTAAACCTGATCCCATTTCCTCGCCTCCATTTCTTCATGGTCGGCTTCGCGCCCCTGACTTCACGCGGCTCTCAAGTGTACCGCTCCCTGACTGTTCCTGAACTTACTCAGCAGATGTGGGATTCAAAGAACATGATGTGTGCAGCTGATCCTCGCCATGGCCGGTACCTCACTGCCTCTGCAATGTTCCGCGGTCGTATGAGTACTAAAGAGGTGGATGAGCAGATGCTTAATGTTCAGAACAAGAATTCCTCATACTTTGTTGAGTGGATTCCGAATAATGTGAAGTCTAGTGTATGTGATATCCCACCTAAAGGATTGAAGATGGCATCTACGTTCATTGGCAATTCTACTTCGATTCAAGAGATGTTCCGGCGGGTAAGCGAGCAGTTCACTGCCATGTTCAGAAGGAAAGCTTTTCTGCATTGGTATACAGGAGAAGGCATGGATGAAATGGAATTCACAGAAGCTGAGAGCAACATGAATGATCTTGTCTCCGAGTATCAGCAATATCAGGATGCCACTGCTGATGATGAGGCTGAGTATGAAGAGGAAGAAGAGGAAGAAGAGGCTGAAGCTAACTAAATGCATTGCTGATACCAAATGTAGGCGTTTTGGTCCTTAGTTCTATCTGTAGTGATCCGGTTGGGCTTTTCTGCTGCGTTTAATTTGTTTGTGGGCTTTTTTACTGCAGGATGTTGATTTGTTGTTTCCTTCCTTTTTCTATTTTTTTTTAAATCCTTTTGAGTTTGACGAGTGATGGTCTTGAGTCCTGTTGAAAATTGATTTGATGTATGTAATTGATGGTAGGTTCCAGATTTGTGTGTATTGATCTGTTCAGTTATACAATATATTTTGGATTTTGGAGTGAGAAATAGTTGGGAACTCGTGATGAAAAATTTTAGAGCCTCGCATGTGGAGTGAGAAATCTCTGAAAAATTATTGGTATCTATAAAAATATGAAACATAAAGTATATGTAAAACATAGTAAACATCATCTTTGGCTCCTAAGGAGTCGCCTTGCTTCGGAGTCACAACCACCTTGCCTTACGTGGGCCACCTCTGAAAGCTGCATTACGCAAGGGGTGACACCCATGAGAATGGAATCATGACCACCCGTTTAAGTGGCCAAGGCCCTACCCCACTTTACCAACATCCCCTTTGGCTTCTAACGGCATTAGGGGTGTGTCAACGGGTTAGGTTTGGTTATGACCCAGGTGGAATCAGACCTGGTGCCGATTTTTGGGTATGGTATTGGGTTTGGACTCGGGTCTAATCAGATCCACCATAAGAAAAATTATACCCTGACCCGATAAGAACTACATGAACCAGACCCGAGTCATACTGAGTAAAATAATATTTTTTTATCATTTTTACATTAAAAAATTGCAGGTCTTAATAGAAACTCGGGTTGGGCTTGGGTCTAGTATAAAATTTCACAAACTATACCTGGCTCCATGTATTAATCGGACCTTTAGGTCCGGACCCGAGTCTTAATCAAATCTTCTTATTTATCACCATACCCAGACCCTATAGGGTTTGGTATGGGCTGGGTCCGGGTAAACCGGACCCATTGTCACCCCTAACTGGTATAACCGGTTAAAGCATAGTATCAAATATCAACAATAGGTGGAAAATATCACAATTTTCTTGTAATATTGTTCCAATGAAAACATGTTTTACATATTTTATTTTTTATGTATGCCTATATTTAAAAAATAATAATTTATTGCTCGATTTTGCCTCATCGAGATTTTCTGGTTTTCAAGATTTTGTTTAAAACACACAACACACATACACACACCCGTATATATATATATATATATATATATATATATATATATATATATATATTAAACGTATAAAATGTTGGTAAGGGTTACATCGGGTCGAATATCCAACAAAAATCATTGCTCAATTGTTATTTTGGGTGGACCCAAATAATCTTCCAGCCAGAATTTTTGTGGCGATGTCCTGAAATTACTGTTTTGTTCGGTTCATATGCCCGACACACGTTTGTGTTGTGTATATTTCAAACTAGGGTTACAAATGGGTCGGATCCAGGAAGAGGAATTTGCAAAATTAGGCTGTCCCGGATCTGAACTGACCCGATTCCCCAATGTATTTTAGGATCCAAAACCTGACCTGTTTGCATCCCTATTTCAAACCTGCCTGAAACTAAAGTGGATCAGGACATTCTTCAACTCGATGTGATCCATTTTTCCCTGATAATGGATGGCCATCAATAAGATCCAGTTAGGAAAAGGAGATGAACTATACGTGAATGGGATCCATACCCATATGGCCACACAACATATTAAAAAACGGATATTATAATATCTTCTTGTAAACCCCAAATTTCGCCACTGTGGATCGCAGGAACTCCAGATCCATATTTTAGGAAAACGATCCGGGGTAATTTCGACTTTCTTCATCCCTTCGATCGTTTCCCGCCCTCTAAGTTCTATAAATTCAAGCGGTCCAAGGCCAACCGTCACAGAGAAACCGTAGAAGCTCGGACTCGTCTTGCGGTGGAGGTAAACCCTACGATCTCCCGTTAATTCTTCTCCAATCATTCCTCTCTTTCTATTCGTTTGCTTCCTCTATCATCAAATTATTTGCGACCGATTGAGTGACAGAAAAAGAAGAAAAAAATGTGTTTTCAACTCGATCATCGTAAACCCGTACTCGCATTTTCCCGATTTAGGTAGCCCCTTCCGATCTCGAGTTTGCGTCTAAAGTATCTTCCGTTCGAATAAATTCTCGAAGAAAACTCCGATTTTGATCTGCTTTTGAGAGATGTCGAAAGTTACTGTCTGTGTCCGCTTTCGGCCTTTCAATTCGAGGGAGAAGGTGGAGAACGGCGAGTCGTCTAGCATCCGAGGTGTAGATCAAGAAACATTTGTTTTCAAGGTATTTCGTTTACCTGTTTTAGCTTACATCCTTTGGTAACACCTTGATCTGAGTTCATATTGCTATGTTTTTCTTCTGTTTTATGCTTTGCAGGATGAAAAGGAGGAAGAGATCATGTTTAGCTTTGATAGAGTGTTCTATCAGGGTTCTACACAAGCTGATGTCTTTGATTTCATTGCGATGCCTGTAGTTAGAGGTAAAAACTAGGGAGAGTCGATGATATTGTGATTGTTATTTTTTATTTTTGAATTTTAGATGATTTATTTTATTTCAATTTTACTTTAAATATTACCTTTGTAGATGCTGTAAATGGGATAAACGGAACAATCATCACCTACGGACAGGTTAGTTGCAGTTAGACTGAGTTAATTTGAAAATTTGACCCATGAATTGCATATTCTATGCTTCAACTGTTCAGCCGTCCTTTCTAGTTATTGATCATAATTGATATGGAACAATAAATGTCTGATTGCGTTTTTTTATAGATGATACTTTTCAGAATAAAATAATTTTCATTGAAACCTTGACCAGTTGGATTGGGATATTGGTTAATCTAGAAATTGTGGATCTTCGGTACAGAATGTCATCTGCATATGCATATTGTTTCTGACTGAACTGATTTGAACCCCGTCCCAAAGGATGGGCCATATTTTCTTACATGATCCGTATATAGAGAGGCACGTAATATATGGATGGTTTCAAACACAGAGTACGTAGAATGGTAGCTTGTGTTATTTATGCATAGGAAATGAATGAAATTTCACAGGACATGTTTCTATGTATTGTTTATTTAAAATGTGGTGTAATCATGAAGTTGAAGTACAATGATAGGTTATAAAGGAATAAAATATTTCTGGGGAAGCGTTGACATTTGACTAAACTAGATTTAGTGCGAAATAAATTTACCTCTTTTAAATAATTATGCATAGGAAATGAATGAAATATCACAGGACATGTTTCTATGTATTGTATATTTAAAATGTGGTGTAATCATGAAGTTGAAGTACAACGATAGGTTATAAAGGAATAAAATATTTTTGGAGAAGCGTTGACATTTGGCTAAACTAGATTTAGTGCGAAATAAATTTACCGCTTTTAAATTATTGTAAAAATGTCAGTTCATGAGGATGATGTTCACAATTTCTCGCTCTTCTATCATAAAGGGCTGAAGCTTTAATATGCGCGAATGGGAACTTTTTGGAAATGTGTACAGGCAATTGGGCATAAACTAGGCTGGTATTTCTTTGCTTATGTACGTATAAAGAGCTGGTTTGCTTTCTGTAACTCTAATCAACATTGGCACAAAGAGAAAGTGAAGGTGAAGATTATTTGAATTAGTGGAAAAACCATTTATTGTTGCAATGGAGTTTTATTGGTTGATAACTGATCATTTTCTATCAGGAGCCCCGATTCTATCTGAACTCAAAGGAAACTAGTTTGAGATTCTGCGATGTTTTTCCTGGCATCTGTGTTCACATACAAATTGCTTATATTTTTTTATCCACCTTGGTATTTCCTGGAGAGATTGTGCCTATGACGTGTTAAAAACAGCTTTTATCTGCCATCCATATCCTAATTGAATGATAACGAGGGATCCACCATGAGCATGATGCTATCGGATTGCTTGCAATGTTATATTGTTTGATCCACCCTGGTATTTCCTGGAGTGATTTGTACCTATGACCTGTTAAAATCAGCTGTTATCTGCCATCCATATCCTAATTGAATGATAAGAAGGGATCCACCATGAGCATGATGCTATCGATTGCTTGCAATGTTATATTGTTTGATTCATCCTAGTATTTCCTGGAGAGATTGTGCCTATGACCTGTTAAAATCAGCTGTTATCTGCCATCCATATCCTAATTGAATGATAATAAGGGATCCACCATGAGCATGATGCTATGTCTCTCTCTCTCTCTTGCTTTCTTTAGTTCTTTAACAATGATATATGAGAAAACCAAATCTTTTCAGTTAAATGGTATTGACATTCTTTTTGCTCATCATGCAAACAGACCGGAGCAGGGAAAACCTATAGTATGGAGGTGGAGTGATTTTCCTATGAGAATTATGGCAAAGGCCTGGTGGACATTTTCATTCAACATTATCAGTGGAGATTAGTTATTTTATTCTTTTGAACCAGGGCCCTAGTACATTAGTGTGTGATGAGGAGCAAAGAGGCCTACTTATACGTGTGATGGAAGGGCTCTTCCAGTGCATTGAAAATGTTGGTGGAGAATCAAAACATACTGTCAAACTCTCAATGGTACTGGAACCACTGACCATCAGTTGTCTTACTGTTTGAACAAAAAGAAATTTCACTAACAGACTACCTCTTTTCCAAAATTTATTCTTCCTTCAGGTTGAAATATACATGGAGAAAGTAAGGTCAGTCGTTGCATAGCAAACATCGTTAATATTTTCTTTAAGAACTTTCTGTCTTGTTTGTAGTATGGATTTTCTTCTATTCCTGTATCTGACCCCCTAGAGTGTATCATGCTCATTGAGATTTTTTTCATTTTTGCAGAGACCTTCTTGATCTGTCAAAAGACAGCATCCAGGTTAAGGAGAGTAAGATTTGGGGAATATTCCTTTCAGGAGTGACTGAGGTTAGTAGCTCACTACAAAATTTTGTGCTTTCAAGTAAATTGATATTTTGTTCTAGGATCATTGAAACCTTCACAATTATGTCAGCTAATTCTTCTAAAAAATTTTGGTCTTAAATATTGGGATGTCTGATCCTTCATTTATTATTGTGCCACTAGATCTGTCTGTCTGATAGTAAGGAGGCACTGAAGCACCTCAGTGTAAGATTTCTCTTTGTTCTCTTTTTGCTTTATTCTCATCTGATTCAGTTTTCTTATTTGGAACTAACAACACCCAGCGAGGTATTTCTAACAGAGCTGTAGGGGAGACACGTATCCAGCTTTTTCTATATGCATTACAGTTATCTACTAGAGAAGAAAATATTGTTATGTTACATGTAAATCATCTTCAACTATATATTCTACCTCCTGGAAGATGAAAGCAACTTATTGTTTCTGGTGCCTAAAGGTTCTTCCATAAGTGTGACCTTAACATGTGTAGAAATGAATATGGTCAGTAGTAGAAGCCACTGTCTATATATAATTTCTGTTCAACAGGGATCTTCCCAGGACACAAGGTATTTCAGTTTCCGTGATTTCCTGATGCTCTCTCTCTCTCTCTCTCTCTCTCTCTCTCTCTCTCTCTCTCTCTCTCTATACACGTGTGTGCCATGACCACTTAAAGAAGGAAAACTTTTGTGTCTTTTCATTAAGCACAACTCATGAAGTTCATGACTTTGTATATTTGTGCTTCCGAATAATACTTGAAATTCTTGTGCAAGTCAATTATATTGGCCTGCTTTGCTGTTTGACTCACCTCTCTTCCAAATGTATGTGTATTCTTCTTTGTTATGTATGTTCGGTCATTAACCATTACTATGGTTCATGGCCTCACAGACTCTCTTCCTCTGCACATTGTTATCTGCTTAGTGCTACATATCCAATTCTATCACTATAGATATTGCCTGCACCAACTTGGTTTAGATATTCAATACTGTGTTTATGATGCATGACTGGACAATTGGGTAGCTTGATTCTAGCTTATTTGTGTTTATGTACTCAATACTGTTACATGAGTCCACAATAAATGGTGGAGGCAACTCCGCATCCCTTTCTCGGGACCATTCTTCGATTTAGTAATTGCCATGACAAGGTTTCCAACGTTTCAGTGGACTTAATGAGTATATTGACTATTTATGTGGAGATCCAAAGAATTGCCAACTATTCAGCTTTGGAAGAGGAGCTGTCAATTATGCTGATGCCCTGTGGGTGCTCATTTCTTTCGTTCTACAAAACAATTGATGCAAGAGTAATAGCAAAATGGATCAGGTCTGTATTGGACTGTAACTGATCTTTGTCTGGATATGAATCTTGTTGCAGCACAACTGGGTCATATTCAGAATTGTATCCAAGTTTGATCCAAAAGGCAGACTTTGGTCCATGTAGAAGCAGGCCTGAAATGGTTAAAATCCAGCTAATGAAGATCTGGGTTCAGTCTAATGGGATCTAAAAAGATAGGTTCAGATCCAGTGCAAGTATGCAAGTAGACAATGTCTTAATCCATACCTGAAAATGTGGGTTGGGTTCAGGTTGGCTTTGATAAATTTCATGTTTATGCAAGATTTATTGAGTTATATGATACAAATTACAGAAATTCTAAATGTAAAACATAGCAGTATATTATATATTCTGTTATGAGTTGTCATTACTTTGAAATCCGAAAATGAACTTAAGTACCTGATAAATGCATAAAAGTTTGCAAATAACGTATACAATCAAATATGATCTTATTGATGTTTACTATAAAATAAACATCAGCATCTTTGGAACTATGCAACAGGATAAAAGCTGGAAAACTCGTTCTTGTTGACTTGGCTGGATCTGAGAAGGTTGAGAAGACTGGAGCTGAAGGGAAAGTTCTTGAAGAAGCCAAGACTATTAATAAGTCTCTCTCAGCGCTTGGAAATGTAATCAATGCTCTATCAAGTGGTAATTAAGGACTGACATTTTTGTTTACCTGCAATTAGCATCTTTTAGCTGTCATCTTTACTTGTTTACCTTATCTAATTCTATTTTGTAATTGTCTGGAATTTACAGACAAAGTAAATCATGTCCCATACCGCGACTCCAAGCTCACCCGTATCCTACAGGATGCTTTGGTTGGTCTTCTGCTGTATATGCCTTCTCCAATTGTCAAATGTAATGGGTTCATGCTTTCATTTTTGTACATTCAGGGTGGCAACTCTCGAGTTGCATTGCTCTGTTGTTGTTCCCCAAGTTCTTTAGATACATCTGAAAGCCTCTCCACTCTTCGGTTTGGTTCTAGGTATTTCAAGCTAAACTAAGCATGATGCATTTTTCATAATCTCATTACAAATTTTGTCATTATACTAGCCTTCGTCCTGCAGGACAAAACAAATAAAGATAATGCCAAAAGTTGCTTATAATAAGGACAAAAGGGATTCACAGCAAGAAGTTTTCAAGGATGAGAATGATTATCAGTACAAAAGTGAATCCATGAACAGAATTTTAGACAAGGTAACTGGTAGAGAACCGGAAGTGACTGTATTTTCCTCATCCATGGGCTGCATTAGCAGCACCATCATTGTTTCTTTCTGATGCACGTTTTGTTTGTTTGAGGAATAACCTGGAAGTTACTGTTTTATTTTTTGATACGCAAGCTGGGAGGTAGCCCCCATGGAATTCGAACCTGAGACTGGTTCGAAACCCCTTGGTTATGATATAGTGACCTAACCATCCAGCTATCTAAGTCAACCTAACCATCCTGAGACTGGATTGTTACTTAGACTAACCCACCAGTACTCTGGGCCCCAACTTGTTATGCATGTTGGTTGTAACTTGTAATTAAGCAAAACTACGACAAACATCAATTGTTCTAGCTTTCTTGTTAGGCCACTTGGTCCGCTGATCTCAAGCTTGACTTGCTTCTGTGTGTGATGTGTTATTTATAGATATAAGAAGCCACATTTAATCATGCTGAGCATGGGTCTGATTGAGCTTGCCTCAGTTATATAGTTAAACACTAAATGGGTTCTGTTTTCTGATCTTGAGTGAGCAAGAGCCTAGCCCAAGCTGTTTGAGCGTTGAATCAGAGGTTGTGTTGTGTTTTCTGCCATTCTCTCATACTCTCTTGCTGTTTGGGAGCAATGGCGTTGCTGAAACGATGCGTTGGGACTGGTGTTGGCAGAACCAACATCACATTTCAACACCTTTCACGAGAGGATGTATTTGGTAACTCCATCTCTCAACCTCACACATTGGCGAAATGATATTTTGGCAACACACTGAAACCGTGTTTCCATCCCATTGCAAAGCTCCTAAACATAGCCTTAGTGATCGGTGATGGAAGTTGATCATTTTACTCTGGTGAAAGGTAGCAAATGCCCCACTGGGATCCTTGCTCTATTTTCTTGTTTTGTCTACGTTTTTGCCTCCATAATTTTTTTGCAACCAAAGTGCCTATCATATGTCATACGATTGTATTTGTATGTTGAATGCTTCACCCTTATTGTGATTGAAATCCAACACACTTGTCCTTGTAAGTTCTTTTTATGCTTTTTCATAGTTTAAGTTTGATCTTTGTATTTCTTTGGTTTAAAATAGTTGAGGCAGAGTTTGGAGGAGGAACATGTAAATTTGCTGGAGGAGCTGTTCATAATGGAAGGCATCATATTTGATCCTTCAGACATAGAACCAGTTTATGAAGATATGGTTGGTCAAACAATTTCTGCGCTGAGTGAAGAAGTAGAACAGCTTGCAAACAGAGTTGACAAGGTAAATGTTTTGATCTGGCACTCAACAGCTATTTGTGGGTCTCTGAGAGTTGTTTTCTGATTGCAGTTGACAAGAGAAAATGCCACCCTCAAAGCTGCGGCTGCAGACACTCTGCAATTCAACATGCACTCTGCATTGCATCTTTTATGTAAGATCCATTTTGGTCTTCTGCTCTTTGTAGCTCTTCTATAGTCTTCCTTTCATATATATATATATATATATATATATATATATATATATATATATATATATATGTGTGTGTGTGTGTGTGTGTGTGTGTGGGGGGGGGGGAATGAAAACCTCCCAAACCTAACCACTAAGAAATATTTATCAGATTTTTGGTGTTTTTTTGATTGATTTACTAGAAATCGACATTTGGATCATACATTTTGGATGGAAAAAATGGTATTTGGAGCCTCAGAAATTTATGAAATTGTAGGCAGTTGATTTTTGAAACCTTATAAAAATTACATATGCATGCATGGGAATCAAATGTTCCAAGAACTGATTCCTATAAAAAAAATAAGTGCATAGATCACATCTGTAAGGTCAAAATTTCAAAAAAATATCAAAAATCTGATAAATGTTCCTTAGTGGGTAAGTTTGGGAGGTATTCTATTGGGTAGGTTTTATATATATATATATATAGTAATCGGTACATGCTAAATGAGTTTTTTAGGTTTTTTTGTTTTATTTTTAAATTCCGACCTTACAGGTGATCTATGTACTTGATTTTATAGGGATCAGCTCTTGAAGTGTTCGATTCCGACACATGGATGGGTTTTTATAACGTTTGAAAAATCAACCCTCCAAAATCTTCATAAATTTTTGAGGCTCCAAATATTATTTTTTTCATTGAAAAAACATGATCCAAGTGTGGATTTCTCGTAAATCGACCATGCCCAACACATTTATGGGGTTGGAACTGCGAAAAAAACACCGGAAAAGCAGAAAAACCCATTTAGCTCGTTTCATTTAACACTTACCCATTACTATATATATAACACATAACTCCATATCTCTCTCTCTCTCTCTCTCTCTCTCTCTCTCTCTCTATATATATATATATATATATATAGAGAGAGAGAGAGAGAGAGAGAGTTGCCCGTCTTTTTCATAGATGAAGTTATGTGTTGATTGCAAAGGTATCACACCTCAATCTCTCTGCAAGTTTCCTTAAGATGAGAGATTACTTTGCTCAATGCCCAGATTTACAATTCTTTTTCTTTCTCCTTATCGCTTGATCACCTTGTGAGCTGGGATTCCATTTATTCTGATCTCCTTCTGAATTGATCAACATGCATTTGGCGCCTTTGATTTCCTTGATTGGATCAGCTGGATCGGCCTTGATCTGATCCATACCCGTGATATCCTTAACATTGATGTACGTGATTAAACAGGGACCGTGTTAAGAGATGTCTGGGGAGCTGCATTGTTACCGGTTTGGTGGGTAAGCTGGTTGGCTGAATCTATATTTCGAAGGTTCATGTGGAAGAGAAATACAACAAATGTAGTGATTTGGCATCCCCGTACGGCTTAAGAAGACCCAAGGCACGGACTTGGGTTTTGCTGCCCTTCTAAATAAAGCGGAAGGTGAGTTGGAAAACCGATTACTTGCCCGTGAACGATAATAATATGTTGCATGATTCTGTATATAGGACTGATAAACGAACCGAGTAAATTGTGGCTCGACTCGTCCCAAACTCGTTCGTGTTTGGTTCGTTTGGATGGCGAGCCGAACATGAGCTCATTCCGTCTCGGCTCGTTTACAGCCTGATACAGACAGTTTTTACACACACGAGTGTTTGAGCACATCGTATCTTTCAGAAGGGCTTCACATTGTTTACCAGGTAAACATCAGGCTCATTTCAATGGGGGGAGAGATTGTCCTGGTAGAAAATTCAGATAAAGATTCAATGGTTCCAACTAGTTGATCTGGTTGATACAACTAGACCCTAGGTTCATGCTGGGGTTGATGTGTCTTACATGAGAATCGATATCCATCGTCTTTTCAAGTTGATTGATCCCAACAACTGCGATGTCGCGGTCGTGTTTGATTTTGTGAGTTTAAACTTTTTAGTTAATTACGAAAAGCACCCAGCTTGTGGCCTATTCACGATGAGCCATCCGAGTTTTTGATTGGTACTTATTACTACCTGTTCTAAAACTTCGCATGGATGCAAACTCTTTTGGGTCATCTTTTTCACTGGGTATCTCAGCAAGTCGATCATCAAGGATTCACGGCTAAGTTTCTAGTTTCTACCAGTGTTGTGAGTATCAGTGCTTATCGGCCTGAACGTATCATCAGAAAATCGATATGCTAGACTTGAATAAACTATTTTTTAATAAATGTAAAAAATAGTTTAAAATCAAGTTTTAAAATTAATTTAATATTATTTTAATGGCTTTAACACACGCTATTGACACGTAATATTTTTTAGTTAATTTTTGCCTAATTTAGAACTAATCACTTTTTTTTTGAAAGGTCATTTAGAACTATTCACTTGAGAATCGGTATCGCCTATTCACCAGAATGGTTTGCCAATTGATACAGGTCCCATTCCGATTCGGACACTGACAACATTGCTTTCTACTGCAACTTATTCCGTTCAGCCTTAATCGAAAGTCATCTGATGACTCGGTGGAGTCTTTTTTTTTTTATAAAAGGTAAGCTGGGAATAAGCAGACCCTTACTAGTTATACAACTATACCATTGGGTTTTGAACATGCAACCTCCCAACACACGATGAGGTTCACTAGCTGCTCCTACCATACAAGCTGAGCCCCCCCCCCCCCCCCCCCCCCCCCCCCTTGGTCTCTCCGTGGAGTCTTGTCAAAATCAGACTACCTCGAAGATGACAGATACCTGGGGACTGGCCAAGCGTGAGCCATGATTGAACCGGTACAACTGTGCAGGTTCATGCCCATCCAAAACGATTTAGGTAGGGTCAGCATGCATAAACTTCGTAAATTAAGAGCACGTCTTGAAGGACAAATTTTTTAGATTCTTTGGATGTTCAAGAAGTTTTTTATGTGAATTTAGACTTCATGAACTCATATGAATTTATTTTTGAAATCTTGATAAAATTAAAATAATCAAATTCGCAAATATCATACTCTTTTGCATAAATGTTAATATTTTACAAATATATATTTGAGAAACACTTACCACTAATTTTATAAATATCTTACTTTTTGCATATATTGAACACTTTTGCTTAAAGTTATTTGTGAATCTCTAGATATCACAAATATTGTACTTAAATATTTGTAAAATTATGATAAAATATGCAAAACTTTTTATTTTTATAATTTTTTTAAATCATATATAAATCTTCTTTGGATTTTTGCATATAACAACCCAAATAAATAAATAGATATTTAAATGATTTGAAAGCATATAAACAAATAAACAATGACATTATATACAAATCATTCATTTTCAGTTTGAACATTCAAATCATTTAAAGTGTAAGAGCAGCAGTTTCAGTTTAAACATTCAACAGTGGTTTTAATTTTATATTCAAATCATTTAAACATTTAATCAATGATATTATATATAAATGAATGACAAACAAATGATTATATAAAATTTTATTTATAAAAGCATTTAAATGACATTATATATAAATCAATGAGTAAGTCAATTACTTAAATGTTGATCTTCGAATATATATAAAAAGATAAAAGATAATCAAATGAATTTTTATGGTCGATAATGTTGTGAGTGTCGTAATCGTAGCTCCTCAATGACTTTATTTGCATTTTTCAGAAGGCCAGCTTGAGTACGTATCATATTTTCTTAAGTATGTACTATATTCTTCAACATGTAGATTTTTTTAAGTGTAAGAGCCAATTCTCCTTTTGATCCACTTACGATCTTTCTGGACTTCTTTTTAACTTTTTTCTCTCCTTGAAATGCATTCTTTGCTATTGAAAAATATGCAATCTATTGGGCGGTTATAAAATCATCATTGATTGCACATTTCATGAATGACAAGTCGATGTCTTCGTCGCCCTCACGCCAGTATTGAAGTTCGAAAAGGAATACCGTGTGATAATCTTTCGTCTGATCCTTCGTGACATGCAATAGAAATTTGCTAACTGTGTGAGGGTGACCGATTGATTGATAAACAAACTCAAATTGTTGAATAACTCGGTTGATTATTTGGTGCTCATCTTCATTCATATTGTGGATTCAAATATCCTTAAAATAGTGTTTGATTGAACTGTTAAACAGAATGAAACATCGTTAAATAAAAGGGCAAGACTGTGCTTATTTAAAAAACTTGTTGTTGATGGTTCAACAACGATGAAATGCCTCTGATGAATAGTTGTCAAAAATATTTGACAGAAATAATTGTTGAAAAGGAAACATATTGGGGTCCACTAGTTGGGCACAAAAAAACAAAAAAAAACTTGGATTATGTGAAAATAATCGAGTTGGGGATCACATTGGGTTTATATATGATTTGAGAAAATATTTTACAACAAATAAGCAATATCACATATGTGTCATGCTTTCGTAAATAGATAAATACTATATTTACGATGGAAGGCGATTCACAAATTACTTTATATGAGAACATGTATATGTG
This sequence comes from Nuphar pumila, assembly GCF_984573655.1. Classification (NCBI taxonomy): domain Eukaryota; kingdom Viridiplantae; phylum Streptophyta; class Magnoliopsida; order Nymphaeales; family Nymphaeaceae; genus Nuphar; species Nuphar pumila. Next base: position 131,036,894 of record NC_143254.1, on the reverse strand, counting down.
AATAATTAAGATGTTTGTGAATTTAGTGGGGTTTCTTAAAATGAAACAATGTTAGAAATTTATGTGATATCGTGTCATATATGCAAATTTAGTGGTAAGTGCAGTTTCATACATAAATTTATGCAATTTTGAGAAGTATATGTGAAAAAGTATGATATTTGAGATTTTGGTGATTTCAGTTTCACCGAGATTTTGCAAATAAATTTATGCGAGTTCGTGATGTCTAAATTCTCATAAAAAACCTGCAATTCTGGATTTAAGTGAATGTTGGACATATTTGACGGGCGATACATTTTTATCTCAAAAATGCTTAAATTCACATTTGCGAAGGGTGAAAGTGTTTTAATGGCGTCGAATATTTGTGATTTTGGACATAAGGAGAATATAAAAAATTGTAGGTTTTTAAAGAATTGAGTCAAATTACCTGTACACTACAATTATTTTTTATAAAAATTTCCTCTCATTTTAGAAGTACACGGGATATTTTGTACAAAATTTTCACAAATTTTTCCGCTTCTAACGTGGTGAAAGAGTTGCATTGGTTTTGCTCCTGGCATTTTCCACAAATGGAGTTGATATTGTCTTTAGCGACAAAAGGGGTGCAAATTGGATCCGACCCTTATTCTTGGGACTATCTAATATGTACTGAAATCTAGCATTAACATGGTGCAACTGGTCAGAATTTGATGAATAAATATAATTGGATCTGAGTTGAAATGAAATTCAACATGCACTGTTTTAATTTTTTTTTTTTTATGATGAAGGAACCCTTTCCGAGAATCGGATCACTAACGGGCCCTGCTTCCCTGCAAAGGAAAACTCCGGGTTGGGGACACGACCACCCAGCCTTACGTGCCCCAACCATTTTAAAAAGCAACAGCAGCCTCATGTGACAGCCGGGTTAGAACCCCGGTCTTCAGCTTGACACAGGACACCGCTTACCACATGGGATACCTCCTCGGTGGTGCATTGTTTTAATCTTTTATATGAAAAAATGATATATCTTGTAAATTTTCATTGAATTCCCTACCACATAGACTAGAGTCTTAACTAGATCAGGGACTCCATTGTGTCCACGGCTTTTGGAAGTGATAATTTTGGCAGATTTCTGTAAACTATCCTTGTTTAGCCTGAAATGGTAAGTACATGTGGCAATGGTGCCTCATCTATTTGGGGCCAGTGTTGACAGGGAGGTGGGCCCTCTCTCACACACACGCATGGATTGCCTGTATCTAGGGGTGGCAAAACCTGACACGACCCACCAACCCGACCCGCCAACCCGCCTCTTAGGCGGGTTCGGGTTGGGCTTAAGCCAACCCATTTAATAAACGGGTTGACCCGCGTAACCCGTTTATTAAACGGGTTGGGTTCGGGTTGGGGGTATGCCAACCCGGCTGACCCGTTTAATAAATGTGTTAGGCGGGCGGATCAACCCACCAACCCGACCTGTCAACCCGACCTGCCAACCTGACCCGTGAACCTGAGAACCCGTTTACCCGACCCAACCCATTTATTAAATGGTTTGGCGGGTCGTGTCGGGTTACCCGTTTATTAAACGGGCTGGGTTCGTGTTTGCCACAGCCGACCCGTTTAATAAACGGTTCGGGTTGAGGTATGCTGACCCGTCAACTGTCGGGTCGACCCGCCAACCCCACACGATTGCCACCCCTACCTGTATCATTAGCCTGTCCCAAACTTTTTAGCAAATTGATTTCTAAAACAAATTCAGTTTTAATCTTTTGGATACCCCAACGGTTGAGTAAAATTTTGAAAAGAGCCATTGAAGTCTGGGATGAAACGGAACCCAATGGAAGATTCAATTATCCCAGCCAGTGCATAGAAATGTTACACAAAAAGAAAGAAACCCTCTTGAAGCAAGCCGTTCACTCTCTCACAATCCTCGCCCTCTTTGTTCTTTTCCTCTGAGCTGCACTCCTTCAATTGTTAGCTTTGATTGGCAGAGACTTGTTTGGACATGCTCTTGGAACTCAGCAGCAACCATTTACATTAAGTTATTTGCTTTGCATGTGCACTTGTATGGTTACTTTGCAATAAGTGGAGAGGTATAAGATTTGATTTTATAAGCCCGTTCTTAACATGGATTTTTTTTTGAAAAGGCAAGCTGGGTATGCAATTATACCATTGGGTTTTGAACCTGCAACGTCCCAACAGAAGGTGATGTGCACTAGCTGCGCCTACAATACAAGCGGAGCCACCCATAGGTCACAACATGGGAAGTTACTCTAGCACAAATAAGCTAGCTACAAAATTCCATTTATTCGGAAACTATTCCATCGAAGTTGCTTCTCTTGTTTTAGGGCGACTTGGCAAACTTCTACCTATTAAACACATCCCAATGAGGTATATTAATATATGTATGTCAATGTAACATCAAATCCCTTGTTTAAAGCAAAAAGCTTTTACCTTTTCTGATAGTGAGGCTATGATTCGCTTCAAATGAATTCAAATTAGAAGATTCTTGGGTTAAGATAGTGCAAATCTAACCAGTGGAGCTAACTGTTGAACCAAAATGTGAGCCTTTCTTTTTTTGAATAGGCAAGTTAGGAGTTGCTAAACGGGTGGCCATGGTTCGATTTTCATGGGCGTCGCCCCCTCTGTGCAAGCCAATGCGTAGCATAGGCCCAGTGGGCAGGTGTATTAGCCTCGGAGAATTACTCTGCCAGCATGACTATAGTAGGTATGCCCGGCTGAGCCAGCACGACCAGGTCTTGGTGCTGGGTGGGTGTGGTTTCTTTGGGTTATAAATTTAAAAAAAAGTTAAAGAGTTATTCCCTTTCTATCTCATTTGATCTCCAAATGAGAGCAAGTTAGACGAACTAGTTCTTTCCAGAAGGCTCAATCTTGTGATGGGTTTAGGTTTTGACTCGTTTGGTATCCACATCGATATGAATGGATTCTTCTGGGTATGTCGTGGTAGACTAGAAAACAGGTGGGATTTGGTAAACCTGATTTAGTCCGGATTCGATTTTCAATCAAGGCAAGATCAGGCATTGCAGACAAAAGTGGATTGAATTATAATATACGACCATACTCATTTTGATCTGACTTAAACCCGTATCTAAACCAATGACTCAACCATAGATTCTGATATGTTGGATTTTACCAAATTTCAAAATATTCTATCTAAGCATCTCATGTTGGGTCAGACATCCGAATAAGAAAACAAATATGCACTATATCTAGGCTGGTAAACGAAACGAGAAGCTTGTGACTCTATTCGGTTCGGCAGTTCGTATAGCTGGTTAGCCGAGCTACGAGCCGGTCGTTTAGCATAAATGACTCAAGTGCGAAAACAGGGTGTTCAACTCAGGAGATAGGGTATATATATATATATATATATTAAGTGTAATATATAAAAATAATCATACCCAAAATATGAGTAGAGGTTAGGTGCTTGTGGTATGTGTTTGATGAGTTTTTTTAAGGGTTTTTGGTTTTATTTTAAAATTCTGACTATATAGATGTAATCTATGTACTTGATTTTATAGGGATCAGCTCTCACATGGATGGGTTATTATAAGGTTCCAAAACTCAACTGTCCAAAATCTTTGTATGTTTTTTAAGCTCCAAATAACATTTTTTTCATCGAAAACACATGATCCAAGTAGATCTAAATTGATGATGCCTAACACATTTATGAGGTAGGAATTGCCAAAAAAAATAGCGAAAGAAGAGAAAAAAACCCATCAAGCACATATCCCAAGCACTTAATGTTTAAACACCTAGGCTCTACTCCACAAAATAAATGCAAAAAGAAAAAGGATGAGTGAATATATATAATATAAACTATTATCGTATAATATATAAAAAATATACATGGAATGCTTTTACATGAGCTAGCCTGTGTTTGGCTTGTCTCATTCAAGGATGAGCCGAGCTCTAGCTTTGCTGGACTAAAAATTTACACAGAGCCGAGCCACGATCTCAATCCATTGGTAAACGAGCCAAGCCCGAACATGCCGTTTACCAGGGCTCATTATATCCTCAGGCAGACACTCAACTTGATTGCAAACCAAATCTGATCCACTAAGACCGGATACCAACCCTAATGTCATACAATTGGACCTGGTAGGCTTAATGCAGTGGGTCCAAACATTTTTTAATTAGTATATGGACCCTGAATCTGGTTTATAAATGTCCAATGTAAAATATATAAAAAAACAAGTACATGTAAGCTATGGTTTTCTTGTTCGAACACTGTACAACACATCAACTTTGATCTGGTCAGGATCTACATACAGGTCCGACCCGATGGCAGCCCTACTTAGCTTGGTGACAGCATGGGGCATAGAAAGTAGAACCAATAACCTGATTTGCCCAGAAGGGTAGAGAGGGAGAGAGAGAGAGCACTCTGCAATCTGCATCAAACTCATCGTGAGAGAAGAAGACCCAGTGAGAGGTGCAGATGGGGGGAGAGTGCCGGTTCCAGATGGGCCAGAGCCCTTACATCAAGCTGGTACTCCACGCCCTTAAGCAGAAACCCTCCCCCGTCAACGGCATCCTCCTCGGCCGACTCCACGACTCCGCCGCCTCCACCGTCGAGATCGTCGACGCCCTCCCTCTCTCTCACTCTCAAATCGGTCTCCTCCCCACCCTCGAGATGGCCCTAATCCAGGTTTTTCTTTCACTACCAAACGCTACCATCAATTTTCCTCCTTCCCCTTCTTCTTGTCTCGCAGAAACTGTTCAGGATTCATGATTAATTCATCATTTTTCCTCTGTTTGTAGTTGCCAATTTTTGTGGGTTTCGTGTAAATCGTGCTTTGAAGTTTAAATATGAAGATGGTTATCGTTTTTATCCTTGTTTTTTTTTTTTGTTCTCTGGTCTGGATTATACAGATGAAATAACATTTGTGATGGATTGAGCAGGTGGAGGAGTGCTTTTCTGCTGATGGATTGAGCATAGTAGGTTACTATCACGCGAACGAGAGATACGATGACTTTGAGCTTGGGAAGATCGCGAAGAAAATTGGGGATCATATCTCTCGTTATTTCCCACAGCCGGCTGTTCTGTTGGTGGGTGCAAACTGCAAACAGTTATTATGATCGTTTAGTGTCTTAATTATGAGTTTTCTTGTGTTCAAAATCACGCTTTTTGTGATTCCAATGGATCAAAGCTTTCCCCTGTTTTCTTCTCCCCAGTTGGACAACAAAAAACTGGAGGCATTGTCAAAAGGTGTTCATCGGGAACCAGTGATTCAGGTAAATTTGATGAAATATTGATTCTTATTCTGTTGGTTGGAACGCATAGTAGAGATTGCGAGTTCCATGATTCATATGGTAGAAATTTTGATCTAAGGTCGATTCTCATTCACTTGGTTGAGACCACATGGAAGATCACGAGTTCCATGATTCGGATCATTTTACTTTTTTTGCTTGTTCAGTAATGTATTACTTGCTTTTGAGGCATTTGTTCCTGTTTACAAGTTGATTAAGGGATCCTTTTTATTGTAGTGTTTAAATTTATTTGGTTTTGGATGGAAACCTGTACTGTGGATTGAAGCACGCTACAAGGGAATTCTAGAATATTTCTATGAGAGATTCTTAGATTAGATTCAGTCAAAGGCGTTGAGGTTTATAAGTAGAATTTATTATAATTTTCTAGGTTCTTAATAGAGATAATTTTTTTCCTTTTCTTTTTTCTCATGGAACCATTAAAATTTCTGCATATGATTGATACAAGTAAAGCACTTCCTATAGTTGGTTTACTGTGATTCGGAAGTCACTTTCCATAACCAATCTTGTAATAGCGGTTTAGAAATATTACTGGTGATTATTGCTTGAGATTCTATATCTTTTTGAGGGGTGAGATCCTATTGACATGTTTGTAGGTTTTTTGATGCCAAGAAAAAAATGATGACCATGCTTCAGCTTTTCTGCTTTGAGCATTGCAAAGACATTCTGTTAAGAGTTACATTTATGAATGCAATGATAAAGTCATTTCATCTTTTAAAGCACCTTTGTAGTCGAGCTGGTCTAAAACCTTTGTCATTTGAATTTCCTTGTTGGACCAGTGCTGGGAAGTGCCATGAGAATCTCATTGCCTGTAGACAGAAATGATGGGTTATCAGAAATTGATTTTTTCTGACTTGAAAATTCTTAATATGTTTACAAGGCTTTGAATTTTTTGCATTTATTCTGTTCATGTTGGTTAAAAACTAAGGGTTTTTTCCAACATCATCCCTGGCTTATAGGCTAATCTCAAATCAGTCCCTGCCTTATATCGAGTTTCATATTCATCCTTACCTTTTCCTCCGTCTGGGCAAATCCATCCTTCCGTTAGCATCTTAGCAGACGTGAGTTTAACCAAGGCTTGCAGCTTACCATGGTAAGGTTGTAACAGAAAAATATATAATTGTTTCAAAAATTACATGCATGCCACAGCTTCTGCCTTGGGTCCTTAACCCTTCTCTTCCTCTATCGTAAGCTCTTTCAAACCCTCATCTCACTCTATCATTGCAAACTCCCTTGACCTTTCTCAACTGTCGAGGGACATAGACTGCTCCTTGCTGCCGATGGCCGACCAGCCCTTTGCCTCTCCCTTGCTCATACACCACAGCTCCCTAAGGACGATCAGCTGTGTCTCTCTTGTTGACATTGCTCTCTTTGGAGTGCATATTTTCAATTGAAAGGATGTCAACTTGGAGTGATTTGGAGCTTTGTGTGAAGATTTAATTTAATTTGATTTGGGTTCTTAATTTATGGTTTTAATTTGATTTGGTTTTTCATTTAGTGCTTTGTTTTGACCTTTTTATTTGAGATATTAAGGAGCTTAGGGGGTAAACAGATTTTGTTAGTTGGATTTTGAATATTTTAGTAAAACATATGGTTCTCTTAGGAGTTGCTAAAATTAGACATTTGGTTCTAAGTTCATGGATAATGAACGAGGCGAAGAATCCATAAAAAACTGTGCTTTTCGGAATAGTGGCTTTAATGCCTTCGATTTTCAGAAGAATCCAGCCTTAAGCTTCTTTTTGACAGATCCATGTTTTATGATCAACAGCTTTATACTAAAGATGCATCAAAAGGTTGGCGACAAGCTGGAACAGATGCGAGTGGGCAACTGACTTTGAAAGAACCTTCAGCAAATACAGTATTGTGGGATTTTATTTTGTCCGAGAAGTATACAGAAATTGTGGATTTTGATGATTATCTTGACGATATCAGCAAGTAAGTACAAGCCATGTTACCTTCTACAGTTATGTAATCAGATTGTTACGGTGTTTCTAATATTTTTACATTATACTTTTGGTTGTCTACCGTTTGGCAGGGACTGGCTGAACCCTGACCTCTTCAAGTAGAAATGTGGCATCCCATTTGACATGATTGCAGTTTTTACTTTTACAGCTATCCTATTCACCATGGTGTGGTTAGATTTGTATGCTACAATGAAAATTTAACAGAATTTCGTTAAAATTATGTTTTTGATTTGCGTAGAACATGTTCAATTGCTGTGGAAATTATAAAGACGTTCTCCTTTGCTGTTTCAAATGTTTATAGCTTAGAAATGTTAAGTGTTCAGATTTACCGCAATGATGACCTATTAAGCATGGATATGGACATTCTGGCTTCTTGCTAGAGATCATAAGTGGAAGAAATTTCAAGATTGTATTCCCGGAAAGATATGTTCTAGACAGCTAAACAAGAAATACAGGACAGACTCATTAAAATAAAATTGGCAGCTCCAGATTTGAAAAAGATCAACTGTTCTAGTTCCAAACAGATAAGGGAAGCCTACTGTCCATCTCTTATTCAGCAACGATAGTCTCGTTTACTGTTTCTTTGGATGCTGGTGCTATCAACCTCTCATGTTTGTTGCCTTTGGGTATGATTAAACCATAGCCACCATCTTTTCTTTTGTAAACAATATTTACATCTCCTGAACCAAATCAAGTATTATTAGTATCAACCATGTATTTCCTTCATTTCCATGTAAAAGTTCATAAAAACATTCCATACCACTGTCCTCATTGCAGAATGCATAAAAGTCGTGGTCTACATTCTCCAATTGCTGCACAGCTTCATCAACGGTCATTGGTGATATGTCAAAGTATTTGGTCCTTACAACCTGTAGTAGTAACTAATTGTAGTTAGAAGTATAGCACACAGATTTGTATGAGGTTGTACTGATGGTTTCCTTCTAATACATAAGATTCACAAGCGCATTAAGAGCACAATGGTGACAATGGACAACTAATTGTATCAATCTTGGTATTTTCTCTACAATGATCCTCTGGGAGATCCTATAAATTACTAGATAGTGTAATTTGAGAAATCCCATCACTTTGCTAGAACTTCTTAACGAGAATCGAGATCATCAAAATCAACAAATAATTCATACATTATCTACACATCCAAAGATCTAAATTTTTAGAACACAAATCGCACCATGAATGCACAAAGATGAATGATCCAAGGTAACGCACATGATAAATATGCAATAGAAGCATACTTTCTTTCAAAAACAAAGGTCAGTTCCAACGACTCGGGGCTAGCTATATTGCTAGACAAATTTGGATACACTCTAGGAGACTCAGTAAGAGGTGATTAATGATAATATTTGGACTCTCTTGGTTTTGGTTTTCAGGCTCTTGAGATGTAATTTGGTTTAGACTAGCTAGGACGACATATGAAAATTCTTCTAGAGTTCCATTGCTATGAACGGTCTAAGGGACTTGGGTTTGGTAAAAAGTCTATGTCGAAGGTATAGCATTGTTTTTCTTGTTATACATGATCTTAAATTTATCAAATATAATATGCCTAAAAATAAAAGGTTTTAAGTAACAAGATCATAACAGAAATAACCTTTATAATTTATGTCATAATCAGGGTATGTTTGATGTTGCATCTTGTGCATCGCACGAGACAAAAAGGCTATTTTCATGCCTTTTTTAACAAACATGGGATGCAGTGAACATGCGGAATGCCATCTGTTGCGTTCAGAATCCCTTGTTACTTTCGTTCCACCTCCCTGTTACGAAAAGAATATGTCAGGGAAACAATTTTTTTTAAATGCATCGACAGACACGCTGCGCTCGTCGATACGTCTCTCTCTCTCTCTCATGCACAATGGCGACCGACGAAGGTGGGAGGCAAGGCCAACGGTCGGAGGCAAGGTCGGTGAAGGGGGGAAGAGCAGGAAGAGACCTACCAACTTCCCTCTTTCCCATTACAGTTCAAGAGTCATATCCCCTTCGCAAGTTACTGTCATCCACAAAACCCTCTTTCCCTCTCTTTTCGTTTTTCTTTTCGTAACACCCCGATTTGGGACCTCGAGAGTCCAAGTCCGGTTGGTATTACTTTTCAAAGGAAAAACATACAGAGTTCACACAGAGAAAACATGGTTTTTTTTTTAATAACTTAATTTCTTTCACAAAGTTTATCATTTATAACATACAAAAACAATGATTACATAAATATTCAATGACAAGAAAGTAAACTAACAAGTACTCTGCTGCAAGATCAGAGTAGTCGATCACGTCCTACTTGCGCTAGTGTGTCTAGAACCTACAATTATAATTATACAGAGGATGAGTCTACAACTCAGTAGAGAATATTTATAAGCAAATAATGACTTTAACTTATAACTGTAGTTGGCTCTAAACTCCTAGTCCGAGTTTAGTTTTTGACACACCATATAAGATTTATATGTTTTAAAATTTTTTCTTTAACTCTCTCAATCAAACATTTATTCATACCAAACTATAACACTAGGTCAGTTATGCCGGTCATAGCCGTCTATGGGCATAGCAACTCACGTAGAACACCTCAATTCTATAATATTGGTCAGACTATGAATCATTCACTCCTAGTGATCCTCGAATCACTAAGTACTGCAGTGAAACAACAAGGGGGACCTCACCGGTAACTAGCCGTGAGGTCTGGCTCAAACTCAATCTCAGCATGGTTCATGCTACATCCTAACCACAATGACTTTCAATCATTCATGGTTATCTAGAGTCTCAAATACTGTGTGAATATAACTTTAAGTCATATTTTAAGTTCATTACATTGAACCTTACCCTCAAGTTGGTGTTTCACTCGTTCTCTCACGAGTGATATCGTGAAATAATCACGACGGATTTCACTCTCAATCTCAGAATGACATTAGGGTTCATACATTGTATCATACTAAGCATGCAATGAGGTAGAGTCTCTACGTCGTTAAATCACCAGTGACTCACTTTCCATGATAGTTGCACTTTCCACAGGTCACCACTTTCAAAATTTAAGGGGTTATACATGTTAATCTCAATATAGAATTCACATGACATGACTAGAATAAAGGGACTTGAGTTTAATCATAATCTCATCATAATACATGTTAATTATTTGCATATTATAATATAGATATGCTATCACAAAAATAATCGCTTTCTAATATGCATGACATATTATCACTAACACTACAAGAAAATCGTGGATTAGCGACGGACTATATCCATCGCTAATCCGTCGCTAAGCCGTCGCTAAACAGTTTAGCGACGGATTAGCGATGGATAGAGACCATCGCGAATTTTTGCTCGCTAATTAGCGAAAAAACTTATCTGTCGTTAATTTCGTTGCTAATTTGCGACAGATTAGCGATGGATAATGTCCGTCGCTAAGCTGTCGCTAAATTTTAAAAAAAAAATAAAAAAAATTGATCCCTATCGGGCGGTATTTCGGCAGCAATAAGCCGGACTTATACCGCACCCGACAGGCATTGCACAAAACCAGTGCTCTCCAGCGTCGCCGTCCTCCGTGAACCGGCGTCATCCTCCTCCGTGAACCGATGCTCTCCGGCGTCGCCGTCCTCCGTGAACCAGTGTTGTCATCCTCTGTGAACCGGCGTCGCCGTCCTCCGTGAACCGGCCTCCCGCACCGATGCCTCGAGGTTAAAGTGGTTCGAGTCTCCCTTCGACTTCACCCCGGACGGAAGGACGATCGCAGAGGAGAAAGACAACATTCCGTCTTCAATATTGTCGTTCCTTGACAGTCCAGAGGCCGGCCACTTCTTCTCATCCACTGCAGTTGCTGGCACCGCCATCTTCGGCTCCAACGAGCTGCCAAAAGCTGAGGTTCCGGCCACCGCTTTTGTGTCTGCCTCGTCGCCGTCCTCTGTGAAATGGCATCCTCCGTGAGACGGCGTCGCCGTTCTCCAGCGTCCTCCGGCGTCGCCATCCTCCGGCATCGCCGTCCTCCAGCGTCCTCCGACGTCATCGTCCTCCGGCGTCGCCGTCCTCCGTGAAACTGCCTCGTCGCCGTCATGCTCTTCGACGTCGCCGTCCTCCGAAGAAGTCGGTTTAAATCGAGCGCGGCCGATTTAAATTTTGAACGGGGAGAGAGGGAAAATTTCGCGCTTTGTTAAATCGAAAATTAGCGAGGGAATTAGCGAGGGATTTTTTCAGTCGCTAATTCGTCGCTAATTAGCGATGGATTAGCAAGGGAAAAATTCTCTCGCTAAATCCCTCGCTAAAATGTTTTTCTTGTATTGAGAATTAGCGATGAAAAAATCATTGTCGTTAATCCGTCGCTAATTAGCGACGGATTAGCGATGAAACAACTTTCATCGCTAATCCGTCGCTACTTAGTGACAGATTCATGAAGAAAGTTTTCTCTAGCTAATCTGTCGCAAAGTTGCGACGGAAAAAATCCGTCGTAAATTTCCGTCGCTAATTAACATTTTTCTTGTAGTGTAATGCGTGCATATAAATATCTCATTGTAGTAATCTCAGGTCATTTTATGCATATTATGTTCACACTCAAGAGCTACATTTCTAAACATGCTAATATGCAACATCAATAATAACATTCAATTTGTGCTATCGATAGCCCAGTCAATAGCGAAGTATTTAAAATTTATAAAACAATATTTTTTGGTGTGTGTTGTAACAACATCATGTTCACCTAATTTCATATGCTTGCATTAAGGCAAATAAATAACTTAAGCAAATAGGCAAGCATGATATTATAATTGCATATGAGAATACGATGATTTTCATGAAATGAATTGAGCAAGCTAATCGATGATTAGGTGCAATATGATATTTAAATTGTGACATGCTACTAGTATCATATAAAATTTCTTGTTGAGTTATCTTTGTTGTTGTTACATGTATGCATGTACAGGTGTTCGGCTCGTGTATAAGCTTGCGGTGCTGAGAAACCATTGTAATGCCATAAGAGTACAAGGTATGTGTGTGATACGAGACATAACAATACAATAAGACATGAATTTGTGCACGTATCTGAAATGCTCTTAGCTAGGCACATGGTTAAAAATAACTAATGATGGGTAGTAAATCCATTAAGTGAAAAATAAAGTAATACATGCACACATAATTTAAATTGTTGGACTCTAGGTATACTTGAAATATGATATATGTTACCGGATTCCTGAGTTTTGGGTATACCTGAAAGATGACATATGTTATTGGACCTGGGGTCTACTTTGGAGGAGATAGATGATACAAACTCCGTAAGACATTCCTATTTTCATGAGAGCTAAGTGTTTCACCTGGTTCCCAGTCTTTGGAGTTAGGGATTAGGACTATCAATGTGTTTTAGGTGATAGGTCAATGTCTTTCGCATAAATTTTGAGATGCATCATATTTTAGTTTGTGCCTTTGGGGAGTACACTCTCGGTCACAGACCGTCCCCACAGGATATCCGTACGGCTAGTCACGTGGTTATATAAAAGAGAAAAAAATAATATTGTGTAATGAAACCCTATGTGGTCTCGATATGCTACAATGTCTCAGCCTGTGCATACCCATAGGAAAGGTTAAATAAAAAAACTAAATAATTTCTTTTATACAATAAGATGTGTGTTTGGATAATGTAAATGTTGTACTTCATTTCTTCAATGTATCGTTTTAAATTTGGAATATGTATGCTTAGTGAATTGATGGTTTTAATGCATGTCTTATGTATGAATTGTATGTGTCCATGAATAAAAATATTTATTGCATGCTAGAAAGATGTATGTGTGTTGTGTATCCTTGACTTGTTGAACATACATATTGCTTATGTGTTACTTATTCAGACTGTCTCATCCTTATATTTAATAATTTTTAGATAATGATTGAACAATATGGATCATTTGCGAGAATCGCTGCGGGTGGCACCATGAGCCCATATATTTTTATTTATGCTCTGCGAAAATTTATTTTAAATAATTTTTTCTTATTGTTTAAGAATTTGATTGCTATGTAATTGATTAAAATGATGTTTAAGATAATTAGCTTTATGGAATGAAAGTTGCTTTTAATCACCTGTAACTCACTCAAAATATTTAACCGAATTTTTAATAAGTTACTTCCGTTGTAATTTTGAAAAAAATAAATATATTTTTTGAGTTAAATGTTTTGGGGGCGTTAGACCTTGCTTTCAACAACTACTGAGATATGGGTTTTAAATGAATCTTTTTCCCTTTTTGAACTCTACATTGAACGATTTTTTTTTCCTTTTTGAACTCTACATTCATTGCAACGTGTGGATCCTAAGGATGGCAGTGGACCGGGGGAAAGCGAGGCCCCGCCTCACCCCGTTTGGACCGGGTATGAAACGGGGATGGAGGCGGGGACGAAGGTTAAAATCCATCCCCGTTCGGGGATGGAGGCGGGGATGGATGTACCCTTTTCCCCGCCCCGCCACGATCCCCGCCCCGTCCCTGCCACTTTTCCCTGCCCCGCCCCGCCTCATCCCCGTTTGAATTGGGGATGGAGGACATAAAACGGGGATGAAGGCGGGGGTGAAGGTTAAAATCCATCCCCGCCGGGGATGGAGGTTCTAATCTTGAGGCGGGGCGGGGGTGGAGACCTTGTCCCCCGCCCCGCCCCGCCCCACTGCCATCCCTAGTGGATCCAATTGAGAGAAACGGAATCCAACGTCAGTTGGGTATGAACTCATATCCGAATCTGTCTTCAATGGATCGTGAATTGGAGTATTGTTGCAGCCAAACAAACCAAAGAAGAAAGTGAAACATAGTTGTCAGATAGAGAGAGAGGTTAACTATTTGCCTAATCAAGGTAATCTGCTCGTAGGGTCTCAAAATATACACCATAAGTACCAGCAGGTAAATCAAGTAAAACCATCAAATTCTTCCTCCAGATAAAAATCAAACGCACCAAATAGGTTCTGGTGTCCAGTTCTGGTTTTGGGTCAACCCCACTTTGAAACGTGGGCCCATCTCATTGGCCCTTAAAACCCTTGGACAAAATCCAATCCCTTCCCCTCTCCCACATGCAACGCAAAACAAGGGCAGCCACATGAGCATGGAGAAGTGCCACCCGGGCCTCTGGAAGGTGAAGCTGAGCCCAAGGGCAAAGGAAGAAAGTGGTGGTGGCGGTGGTGATGCGCTGCTCTCCATGAGGAAACTGTGCCCCAACTTTGACAGGGAAGATGTGCTCGACACGGTTCTTGAAGTGCCCGTTCCGGAGGAGGCGTTCAAGCAAATGGGTGGCTCGCCCAGGTCGCGTTCATGGCACAACGTGAAGGCATGGTTGCAATGCTCGCACGCTTCGGCTGATAGGCCACCACCTGGTGGTGGTGCTGTTGGTAACTCCGAGCTCCAACTTCTTCTCAACGTTGTTGGTGCCCCATTGATCTCTCTGCCTGTTCAAAATGAGCAGCCTGTTAATGGGTCTATCATGGACCATCCCATCGTAAGGATTTCATCCTTTCTTTCTTTTTCTTTTTTGTGTGCACAGGATTGCATATTCATGATGTTTTGAGTTCATGGTTATGCCTATGATTGTGGTGTATGATCAATGCTTCTCCCGCTTTAGCCTTTGACTTCTGATTCAAAAATGGGAATCAGAATTGTTTGTGAAATTATAGTTGAAAACAATTAATGATCAACCTAGGCATGCTTGTTTAACTTTGATGCCGTGTTTGATCAAATGGCCAACCTTCTCAAACAATAGTGTTGCAACACGTTCGTATAGCGGAATCCAATGCATAAAGCTTAGCATGAGATCGTTCTTCGTCTCAACACAATATGGCGCCTTTGATTAAGGGCTATTGATCAACATGTTGTTTGTTCAACTGTTTTAGATTGGACTGAGCTATCTCTTGTTATTATTATTTTATAACGAGGAACCTTTGCTGAATCAAGGAAAACCCTGGGTCGGCCTCAACCCCGACCACCTTGCCTTATCTGGCCCACCTCTGAAAGCTAGACACACCCGTGCACCAGTGGGGTTTGATCAGGTGCCTTCATCTCTCGGCTGGCCACATTGGCTACCCACACAGTGGTGACTGAGCTATCTATCTATTATTGAACACATCATCACAGATCTCCTTCTAGGGTAACCTCGCAAAATTAATTATTTTTGGTTTTTCTCAGGAAAATCTTGGAAAATACCAGTATAAATAAAATACAGAAAATATATAATTATGAATAAAAATAAGGAGTATAAAAAAGCATCAGAAATGTTTTTGTTGCTTAATATTAATTCGTGAGAAAAACACGATATTCTGTTTTCGATTAGTCAAGATTGTACGTTGCCACTAATTTTCATTTCATATTAAAAAATAACCCTTGTGTATTTTTAGAATGAAGTCCAAAACCTTTCTAGATCGTACAAATGAGATCTTACGAAAGCTTTGTCCATGCAAATGGGACAATGATTTTTCATCTGAACCATCACATATGGAGAATTGCAGTCAAGATTACTAGTGTATTCCCATAGTAGATGAAGAAGATCAAGGCCATCCAAATTTAAGATCCAACAGTTTATAACGGGCTTATTTTGGATAGTTCTTTTACTTTTTTGTCGGCAACTCTTCTTTTTTTCCTATGAAAATTTTAACTGTAATGCGTTATAAGGGATTTATGCTTAGATCATACGCACAGTGCACACAAAGAATGCAAAGATAGATACTGATATTCAATTCGTGAATGTTTGTTTTTGTAATTTTGTTGATTATGTGCAGGAGTCTTCAACAGCCAAGTACATTGTTCAACAGTACCTTGCTGCAACTGGTGGTTTGCAGGCAATGAACTCTGTGTCAAGCATGTATGCAATTGGGAAGGTAAGGATGAGAGCTTCAGAATTCCATCCCGGTGATCAACTGGTTAAACCGCGAAATGCCGGCGAGTTAGGAGCATTTGTGCTGTGGACCAAGAACCCTGACCTCTGGTACTTGGAGCTGGCGCTTTTTGGTTACAAAATGAGTGCAGGAAGCGATGGGAAGGTAGCTTGGAGGCAGACACCATGGCACCAGTCACATGCTTTGAGAGGACCTCCTAGACCTCTTCGCCGTCTATTACAGGTATGAATTTTCTCTTGAATCTTGTTGTCAAATCACATATATAGCTTGGAGATCCAAGGAGTTTGGCTCAGTGTGAGGGGGAGCCTTGGCCGCTTGGCGAACAGTCAAGGTTCCACTCCCACAGGCGTCACCCCTTATGCCAAAGTAAGGCAACTGCATGGAGGCGAGGGGTGTGCCAGGTTTACACCATAGGGATAGCGATCGTAAGTATGGAAGGCTTAGCCAGCACAACTAGGTCTCTGTTCCTGAAAGCGGTTCTCCTGTTATGAAAAAAAGGTCACATATAAAACATCTGCAGTAGGGATGTCAATGGATTGGATTTCATTTGATATCTGACCCATCTGACTTCATTTAGTCGGTTTTTGTAAGTCAAAACCATATCCAATTATAATCGGGAATGGAAACCAAACCCAATGGATATTCGAACCCAATTACATGTAAAAAATTAGATTTGGTATGAGCTTTTCACCATCCGGATCTGAATCCAAATAAGAATCACTCTAGCCAACATCTGATTAGCAAAATCTGAATCCGAACCCCTTTACATCCCTAATCTACAGTGTGAATGTTCGATGCTTTTAACCAGTGAAGGGCAATCCATTGATGAGAAATATCATATCATTATTACTTTGATTTAAACAGTTGGTGGAAATTTATTGCTCTATAACTCCTTTTGTAGGGTCTTGATCCAAGAACAACAGCCAACTTATTCGACAATGCTGTTTGCATAGGAGAGAAGTTGATCAACAATGAAGACTGCTTCATTCTAAAGCTAGAGACAGGGGCCCAAACATTGAAGGCAAGAAGCAGCTCTAGCTTTGAGATAATCCGCCACACAATATGGGGTTACTTCAGCCAGAGGACAGGCCTCCTCCTCCAATTTGAAGACTCCCATTTGCTTAATATGAAGGGCAAAGGGGATGAGAGTGTCTTCTTGGGAGACCAGCATGGAGTCTTTTAATACAGGACTACGGATTCATAGACGGGATCAACATTGCACATAGTGGTAGGACAGTAGTCTCTTTGTATAGGTACGGGGAGACCTCCACTAGTCACAAAACAAGGATGGAGGAGACATGGACCATTGAAGAGATTGATTTTAACATTTGGGGTTTGTCTATGGAATGCTTCTTGCCTCAAGCAGACCTCAAGAGAGATGAGGGTGATTAGCTTATAAGACAAATGCAGAAGAATGAGGATTTTGGAGGGAGCAGAGATACAAAGAGCGGCTAAATGCCATGGCTATTCCATGCAGCCAATCACATAACAGCATTTCATGTGGGGCCTATACTATGTAGCTGTGGGCCCCATGCAATGCTGCCAAGTGATTGGCTAGTGTCACATAGCCATGGCACTTGGTCGCTCCTTGGATCTCAACTCATTAAGGAGGGTGAGCCTAGAAATTGTGATCTTTTATTTCTACAGGTAAGGATAGGAAAGCCACCATTGGGCTTAAAACCCAAAACCCATCATTCAGATAAAGCTCAAATTCTCAGGAGACCCACAAATCACCAATTACGGCGTGTTTTTTTGTTATAGGCAAGCTGGGGTTAGGCAGACCCCCACCAGTTATACATCATACCATTGGGATTTGAACTGGCAACGTCCCAACACAAGGTCATGTGCACTAACAGCTCCTACCAAACAAGTGGAGCCCCCATTGGTCCAATTAAAGCGTGTTTGGCAATATGTAAATGAAACTCTTTTATGAGATGGTTGTTTCTAACCCGTGCGAGCACGTATGTGTTATGTGTTTGTGTGTGGAGGTCAATGAATTGGATTTTGTCTGATATCTCACTGAATTTGATTTCATTTGGTAAACAAAAGCATATCTGATTTATTGGATGCAAATATGGTTTGGAGTTTTTTTTTACTAAATCCGACAAATAACAAAATTTGATGGACATCCGAATTCATTTACTTGTAAAAAAAGCAGATCTGGTATGGGATTTTTAATTACCATCTGAATCCAAACCCTAATTTGAATCTGTTCAGCCATCAATCTATTAGTCGCATATGGTATAGGCCAAATCTGATCCAAATCCAGACTGTTTACATTCCTATGTGGAGTGCAAATTGCCAGAAGGCCCAGTGGGCTGGATTATGATGGGTCCAAATCCTGCTATGAATATGGGGCAACATGTCTAACTTTGAATCTGGATCTGAACTAAATCCAATGTAGTAGAGTTGAATTCGCACCGTCACCGAGCTTCATAAATAGCAATAGTGAACTGTGGAACTGACAGAAAAGGTCAAAAACAAATATTTTACATGTAAAACTTGCAAACAGACCAGTCCTGATCTGGATCCAAAAGTAAAAATCACAGGAAACTGTGAGTACAACCCAAACATACATTCGGATCTTATATTAACATTCATATATTCAATATAATGTGTACAACGATTGATGCATCCCATGTGTGGGTGAGTTTGTGTGTGCACAAACATGTGGGAAAAGTTTTCCATCCAAACGAGAATAAAGAACACCAGTAGGGGTTTCAACAGGATGGATCTGGTTTGGATCCAGGTGAGTTTGAACCTGATTCCAACAAACCCGGTTTCGACATTGATGTGCAGGTACTGGGTTTGGACCTGGGTTTAATCAGGTTCATCATAAATGGCCGTTCATTTCTCAAGCTACTACTCTCTCTCTCTCTCTCTCTCTCTCTCTCTCTCTCTCTCTCTCTCTATATATATATATATATATATATATATATATATATATATATATATATATATATATATAGTTACTAGAATACAAGAACTAAAAATATTGGCATTTTCAATACTTTTTTTGCAAATTCAAGCATGTGGATGTGCTTGGCATAGTAAATTTGCTAGGAATCAACCATTGGATCATGTATTTTTGATAAAAAGTTACTATTTTTGAATGCTTGAATATTTATGAAGATTATGAGCCATTGATTTTAAAGCCTTGAAAGAAATCTCATTTATGCATCAAAATCGGATGATTCAAGAGTGGGTTCTTATAAAACCAAGCAAGGTGGATCACATTGGTAAGGTTAGATTCATGAGAAAAGAACAAAAAATCCATGAAAATCCTGGTTCACATATTATTTCTTATATTTTCAGTTCTCATATTCTAGTGACTATATATATATATATATATATATATATATATATATATATATATATATATATATATATATATATATATATATTAGGTTTTTTTTTGTCAGGTCTCATTAGGTTTCATAGTTTGAAGCGTTTTATGATAGATCTGAACGATAGATATGTTTATCATGCTCTATTTAGTAGGAATCAACTTTTGGATCATGTTTTTTAGATGAAAATTTGTAATTTTATGAGCCAAAAAAATTTGATGCATTTATAGCCATTGATTTTTTGGATCACCTAAAAAATCTGTATACCGTGATCCAAAAGATGATTCCTACTAAACAAAACCTATAGATCACATGCTGCTAAATGTGAGAAAAAAATACTAAAAACTATAACTTTTGAAAGAGCCTAACCAGACATCACGAGAAAAAGCTCACTCATAAAATATATAGGGAACAGTGTAAGGTCCGACCATAATTTGGTATTATCAGACGAGCGTGAAGATTGGAGGAAAAACAAACCTTTAGTGGCAACTTTTTAGTTGCTGCAAGGCCTGGAAAACTTGTAGCAGCTAGCTACTAAAAGTTGCCCGCTAGAGGTCTCATACGTGACTAGAAAGTCGCTGCATTGATCGCGGGATCAATGATGCGCGCGTCTGATAATACGTTACACTTCTCTCTCTCTCTCTCTCTCTCTCTCTCTCTCTATATATATATATATATATATATATATATATATATGCTTTTATTTTCAACTTAAGCAGATTTTCCTGATTTTTTTTTTTTTTGAGAAAAACTCACATTTTGAAAATCTCCCGAGATATTCCCTGAGAATATCCCGAGAATGAGATTTGTGGCTAAGGTGGGTTGTGGGTCCGGTAAGTTACCCTTACCAGAATTCCACTCATCTATGGTTTCACCTTTTTCCATGTCGGTAATCCACAGTATTAACGTACGTGGTACTATTTTATTTGCTAAAACCATTGGCTGGGGGGCTGGTAATTGAGCTGAACGAGCTGAGCTTGGCTCAATCTTGTTGCAAGACGAGCCGAGCTTGAGCTCAAAATCAGCCCAAGCTACACAAGTCAAGTTTCAGCGTGCTTTTGTTTATATAAAACATACATTATTCTCAGAAGAAATAGGATTAAAGAAAAAAAAATTATATGTAAAATATATTTATTATAATCTTATGAGATTATAAGAGTTCAGCAAAGCGAGATATCTGTTGTTTATATTCAGCTTGCTGAGCTTATTTTGCGAGTTGGACCCAGCTTTTTACGAGCTGAGCCACGAGCAGCTCGGCTTGTTTCCTCTAAACTTAGAGATTACCACTTGTAACGTTTTACAAAAATTATACAAACTCATCTCCATGAACCAACAACCACTTGGGCTGACCAACCGACAAAGCCCAAAAAAAAATGAAAACAAACAAAGAAGGAAAAGTGCCGTGATTGGCATCACTCACAAACAAACAAAGGGCTTCCGTCGCAACTCAAAACCCGTCAAAGAAACGTGTTTCTATCGCGATGATTTCAGAGATGCATAATTCAAAAAATCGATTTTTTTTTGTCAATTTATGGCCTATCTTGAAAACATTAAAAACGATTTTTAATAATTTTTATATTTTCTTTTTGGTTTATAACTTTATATATAATTTTTAATGTTTTCTGAAAATTTTTGAGTGATTTTTCCCAAGAGAAACATAGAATTGTAATTTATCGTGTGATTATCCTCGCCGAGATTTTCGCGAGAGAAACTGTTCCGAACCAAACTCCACAGAGATTAAAATTTCAACGTAAAATCACAGCAGAAAAAAGCCCGAAATCTCCACTAAAAAATGGAAACATAGTTTTCATTGCAGGATGGCTACATTAGTACCAGCCTTCGCTAGTTTACAGGAAAAGCACATCAGACACCAAATCCTTCTCACATTAAAAAAAAAAGAAAGAAATAAAGAGAAAGAGTATTTTTCTGGTTCGCCATATCAAACACATATATCGATCGACCGAACCATATTTACAACAACAACAAAAAAGAAGGGGGAAAGAAAGAAAGAAGAGGACATTTATAGCCCCAACCCTAGCGCACCACGGGGATCGGGGTTCATAGATGATCGGGGCAGGCCAACCTGGAGGCGATGGCGGAGTGGTACATGGCGTCGTGCCAGCTCTCCGTCTCCCTGAGCTCCTTCCTCAGAAGCCTCGCCTTCTCCGCCGTTAGCCCCGATCTCTTCGCCGCCCTCGCCCGCCGCGGCCCCGCCCCATCCTCCTCCTCCGCCGGATCCTTCAGATCGTCCGAGATCCCGAAGATCGGCGCCCACCAGGGACGCTTCACGTCGGAATCCATCAACGCGCCGCGCATGATCTCCGCAGTGTCCTCGCCGGCGCCGGGCTTCGCCATCGTCACGATGAACGGCCCCCTCACCGCCGTCGATTGGAGACGAATAACGGACGAGAAACAGTGAGAAGATGAAGGAGAAGAGGAAGAAGAAGAAGATGAAGAGGGGAAATTGTTAAGGGAAAGAGAAGCCATGGATGTGTTGAAAAAATATTAGGGTTTACTGTTTCAGTCGGAACGTGGGGACGGAGGGGAGAGGGATTAAATATAAAGGGGACGAGTACGGATAAAACTCGGTGGGGACCGAACGGATAGGGCTGCAACGTGGATGATGACGTGGAAGGGGAAACGGTCAAATTGACGTAATCTGGCAGCATATTCCGTCGATTCCATGACGGATCGGAGACGTGAACCGTGTTCGGACCACTCCCTGCTCCACGACAACGAGAGTCACGAGATTCATCGCTCACTGTCCGGTTCTGGGTCCACCGGATGGACATAGAATGACCAACCGGTACTCGACAGTGACAGGGTTTGGTCACACCCATAATGTTCGATTATTAAATGGGTGGGTATGGCTTATAAAATTTTATACCAAACCTGGATCCAACTCCAGTTTCGATTAAGATTTTCAAATTTTCAATGTAAAAAATTAAAAAGTATTATTGTACCAGGTATGGATCGGGTCTGATTTATGTAATTCTTATCAGATCAGAGTGTTTTCCTTATAAAACAATCTGGTTGGGCACGAATTTTATACCCGCATCACTTAGTCAGATCCCGGTTTGGACCCACCTATGCTAGTGGGGGTATGGAATGTGGTGGAATCGATGTGGACTCATGATCCATCCCGGTGTTCAAGTCACTCAGGGACTTCAAGTTGGATTTGATTAGTCACGATGACAACCATAAGTATGGCAGGCTAAGACCAGCGTGATTAGTAAGGGTGTCAACGGGCCTGGTTTACTCAGACCTGACCCGAACCAAACCCTATAGGGTACGGTATGATGATAAATAAGAAGACCCAGATCCGGACCTGAAGGTCTGATTAATACATGGACCCGGGTATATATAGTTTGTGAAATTTTATACCAGAACTGGACCCGACCTGAGTTCCGATTAAGACCCACAAATTTTCAATGTAAAAATCATAAAAAAATATGGTTTTACCGGGTATGGTCAGGGTTTGGTTCATGTAGTTCTTATGGGGTCCGGGTATGGTTTTTCTTATAGTAGACCCAATTAAAGCCAGGTCTGAACCTGATACCATACCCAAAAATCTGGTCCAAATCTGTTTCCACCTGGGTCCAAACCAAACCTGACCGGTTGACACCCCTAGTGACTAGGTCTCTGATCCCAGATACGGTTTCTTTGTAATAAAGGGAACAAAAAAAAAGTCTTTTGGATTCAATTTGCAGATAGGGCTTAATCAAATGCGGTTTGCTTAAGTGGATTTGGAGTTTGGACTTGCAATGAAGTTTAGGTACTCCCATATTTGAATGGTATTGGCTCCTTAACTTTGTGGCTTCAAGCCCTATTTGAATGCATTGGATCCTAGATTGTGAATGATTATAGATCCTATATATATAGGATCCTTTTTCACATTTTGGATCTGAGGATTTGAATGCTACTGAGGCCCTTCTTGGATCCTAGATACAGTGATTAGAGTTCACCTGTTAGCATAAAACAGAAATTTGGCATTCGCCCCGCTCCAAATCCCATCATTCAAAAAAACCCAAAATTGTCCGTGAATCAAGTTTGGTTCAAATTCGCATCCAAATCCAATTACATCTCCAGTCCAAACTCTCAACTACGTGTAAAATTGTATCTGACAAGTGTCAAACAAATAACGGGCCAGGGTTTGGTGTTGGAAATCTCATTAGGCAACATTTGATTGATTGTTTTGAATTTGGTGTATCCATGTTTGACCCGAATATGATTGATTTGCAATCTTGCACACATCCAGATCCAGTATGGTTTAACAAGCTTCAACTCATGTAATCGGATTGGTGAGATATCCAACTAATGCCCATGGATCCTAGACAAATTCAAGAGCTATCTGAATAGGACCGGATCTAGATCTTACACTCTTGTAGGCCTTGTTCAAACATGAAAAATGTGGATTGTGGAGCATGTTCAGGTGTCCAACCCATTTGAGAGAGAGAGATTGGATTTGCAATTGCATATAATATGAGCCACTAGATTGTTCCAAATTGGATGGTCCAGATTTAAGAGTTTGTTTTATATGGGAGAGATTTTCTTTAATTTTGAAACCATGTTTGGGCTGTCAAAACTCACCCGAGGTTCATGAACTGGGACGCATTCTTAAGTACATGCACATGGAAGGTTTTCCATGCACAAACCATCCAGAAGGAAAAACAAAGTGTTGTGTCAATCCTAGCTAGATGCATTGGATTTACACAATTGATATATGCAAAAGTGCTACCTCGATTAGTTGGATGATGGGTACACTTTAGACTTTAGACTTTAGACTTTAGACTTTAGACTTTGGACTTTGGACTTTGGACTTTGGACTTTGGAGGTGTTTGGACGTACCCACTTATCTAGAAAAAAAAACAGAAGTTAAGCATTGTGATGCATCTCCTTGTGTAGAAAAAGTTATAAAATCAGGAACTTTCATTCAATTGTAAGGTCCAATGCAAGTTCCTAATTTATCTCATTTTTCTTGGATCTGGTTCATCAATTTTTTTTTATTAGGCATTGCATCCATCGAAAATAAGCGTTTACGATGGTTTGGACATATTCGGCGAAGGCCTAATGATGCTCCAGTTAAAAGGATGAACAAATAAAAAAATATATTAGTCAAAAGAGCAGACTTGAATGGAGATGATAGAAAAGGATATGAATGCTTTGAACCTCACCCAGGACATGGCATTGGATAAAAATGATTGGAGGAGAAGGATTCATGTGGATGACCCAGAATAATTTTCTTTTTTTGGTTCATATCGCCGACCCCAATTGTTTTGGGATGAAGGCGTAGTTGTTGTTGTATAGATCGAGAAAACGGCATCCAGCAGGAAGACCTGGTTGTGCTCACTCAGCCTGCCATACCTATGGTCGTTGTGCCAGCAGCATAAAACTTCGAGCGATGACCAAAAGGGAGTCTCTCATGAGAATCTAAGTCTCTCATGAGAATCTAACCTTGACAGCCAGTCTAGAGGCCTAAAGCCACACCCCCAACCATGCCAACCCTTTTTTATTAGAGGTTAAAGAATTAAGTCAAAAATTAAGAACAGATCAAACTAAATATTTACTGATACACAGTATGCAAAAGCCAATGCACTGTACACAGGCAACCACCAAGTTTGTTTAAGGCGGATCGGGTCTGCCCAACTGTTTACAAGTCGACTTAGATTTAAATAATCATTAGATGTTCCGGGTTTCAGCTTTATATCTAATGGATCCTGACATTGTTACCACCTTGATACCTCTTTTTTAATGTTCAAGGTATTAGGGACACAGTTTTGCAAGAAAATGACATCGGCACGGACCGGCCCCAGGTGGACAAAATTCTGATTTTTAATTTTAATGTTCTGAACGGATTTGGATCTGACATTTTTATGTATTTAACTGATCCAAACCCGATCCATTTGCATCCCTAAGAGGAGACCTAGAACTCAATGGAACTTGTTTTTCACCCAATTCCAAGAAAAGCAACGTGTTTGGGGGTGTGGCATCTCTTCCATTGTTGATAGCTATGACACGAAGATACGAGGGCGCATGACGTGAATTCCACTTGCAAGTTGGAAAATGTTTTGAAAAAACAAGTCACGAGGACGCATAATTTTTTTAATCGATAAAACTCATTTTTTGATATTCCAATTTTACACAATGATTTTTTTAAAACTATTAAAATATTATTTGTATCTGTCTGTGTGCTAGTGTCATAAGGGACATGACACCGAAGTAGCGTGTCCCTGTGACATAGGTTGATAGGAAGTTGGCTGATCTGGTTTTCAGCATTTTCATTAAGTGGCAAATCAAACAAAAGCTGATGTATAGTGGAGTGCAACTTAGGTTTATGAAATTATTATAACGTTCAGGACTTCATAATTGTAGGTTATATGGGGTTTATCATACTTGTCTTCCATGGTGAAACTTAACTTATATTTTTGGGTTAAGATACATTGTTTACATTTATTTATTTATTTATTTTTCATTCCTAGTCAGACCCACCCTCCTAACAGAGGGACCAAATAAAAGTATGAAATATTTAGAAAATAAGCTGTACAGTATATAGGTGGGCCTTTTCTATTTTTATTTTTTAATGTTCCTACAAAGCAAGGCTTTTGATGTTACAAAAGAAATAAACAAATTAACACAAGAAAAGCTTATAAGACCTCCTTTTACTGAAAATGTAAAATGGCATACGAGATTGAATTAAGTACTTAATAGAAAGGAAATCATTAATTTATATATTAAGCTTGATTCCAGACTGAAACGAGAACTCAGGTTGTTAACCTCTTCATGCTTGATTTTAGTTTATTCAAATTAACATCCAAAATATAATTGATGGTGAAGGCAATGTTTGTTTCTGTATAAAGTTTTTTTTATGACAAGGAACCATGTCGAAGCAAGGAAAACCCCGTTTGGGACCCATGACTATTCTCTTGGATTTTGAATCGGATCGGATTAAACTTGGATGTGACCTATATTGACATGGGCACGTCAAGGGACATGGGTGTGTCTCTTGGGTTTTGGAGGTTACATTATAAGGTCATGGACAGGGGCGTAGCTAGGATTCATGTAGGGGGGGGGGGCAAACAGGGATGTAGAAAAAAAAATTATTTGTGTGATAGTCGGGGGTTCAGGGGCAGCGCCCCGATTTTTTTTTTTTTTTGAGATAAAATAAAAAATGGCTACAATTATTAATAAAAATCTATTTCATATGGACAAATATCAAACTATTTGCTACAGTGAGGGCTGGGCTAGGACTGGGCTGGGCTACAAAAATGGATAAAAATCTATTTCATATGGAATCAGGGCTGGGCTTTTAAAAAAAAAAAATTAACTGTTTCGGGAGGCAGGACTGGGCTACGCCCCTGGTCATGGACACATTATGGGCCTCCCCAAGATCACTTTATAAATAGGAGTGATCCATGATAGCTTGATGAGCACTACCATAAGGGCATACGTAGTTGTTGAGTGTCACATTCGTATGTGATCTCTCTCTCTCTCTGGGTTCAAGGGTTATGTTCCCCTCTCAACATTATGGCTTGGGCTCATTGAGGGCATCAATTGGAAAAGAAGAATGCCAACCACCCGCATCCACCGAAGCATTGTTCGGATCGTACAATGCCGCATCCGATAAGTGGCTCTTTCGTGATCCATTTTATACTAACATTGGGTTATGAGCTCACACCGCGCATTCGCTGCGCATATTCGGGGTGTGGGTGTGCGGGCGTCCATGCAATAGCATTGTTCTTCATCGTCAAACTCTCATTTGGTTTTGGAATGTCGGATGGTGATGGAGGAAGCATTGACAAGCAACCCACCGCCTATCATAGTTGTTTCAGTGTACATCATTAAATTCCAGAGGATCGATGATCCGTCAGTGGATTTGAGTTTATTGACATGTGAAGATCTTGTTTGAGTGATTTGAGTATCATCAGAGTTGTGTGGAGGGAGTCTAGTGTGTTTTCTGGCGGATCTACAGAATTTTGGCAGAAATATATCTATGCACAGTCTAACACTTTAATCTGCTTTTTTCAGTGAACTGGCATGGAATTCGCTAACATTGCAAAAATGAAAGTTGTTCACAATTAAATTTCGAGTAACTTTTGTTCAGACCTCATTGGCATTTGAGATATCCAGCAGGTTTGTATTTCGGGAAGAGCATTCTCGGACCCATTGGTGGGTCTGAGTGGATCGACTCTGCACCCGACCTGGTGTGATGCAATCCAGACCCAAACCCATTTGAGGGACCAGTGGATCGGGTCTGCGCTTGATCCAGTATGGGACCTAGACCCGTTAGGGGTTTCGTGTGGACCAGATCCATGATCGACTAGGTCGGAACTAGTCCACAACGCGAGTGGATCGGGTCTCAGTCCCACCATGTCGGATTCGATCCAGAACCCAAACCTGTTGTGGGCTTTGGGTGGATCAGGTTTGAGTCAGATCAAGTCAGACCCAATCCAGGACCTGGAGCCATTGTGGGTTCCAGGTGGACTGGGTCTGAGTCTGACTCTATCAGACCCAATCCGAGACCCGAACCCGTTAAGGTTCGTGGTGGAGTGGGTCTGGTCCCGACTGATTGAGATCCGGTCGAGAAACCATTATTGTTCCTTCGTGGACCAGGTCAGTAACCATGGGTCAAATTAGATCCAGAACCGAACTGAGACCGAGTGAGTAACCATGGGTCAAATCCGAACCACCCGAACCTGTTAGGGGTTTCGGGTGGATCAGATCTATGACCGACCAGGTCGGATAAGGTCCACGACTTGGATCCATTCTGGGTTTCGGGTGGACTGGGTCTGAGTCCAACCATGT
The DNA here is from genome assembly GCF_984573655.1 of Nuphar pumila. NCBI lineage: Eukaryota > Viridiplantae > Streptophyta > Magnoliopsida > Nymphaeales > Nymphaeaceae > Nuphar > Nuphar pumila. The sequence goes on along the minus strand of NC_143254.1, from coordinate 131,008,686 downwards.
TGGATCTGACCCAAGACCCAGACCCGTTATGAGCTTTGGGTGGATCGGGTCTGAGTCCGACTTGGTCGGACCCAGACCCATTTTGAGTTTTGGGTGGGCTGGGTCTGAGTCTAACTCTGTCGAACCCGATCCATGACCTGGATCCGTTGGGGTTTTGGGTAGACAAGGTATGGTCCCAACCTGTTGAGACACAGTACAAGACCCATTCCTATTCCTGGGTGGATCAGGTCAATAACCATGGGTCGGACCAAACCATTTAACTCATTAAGGACATAACTGATCCAAGAACTGATACGGTTCTTTTGAGACTGATTCATGGGTTACTAAGACCGGTTCTGGGGTTTCCGAAACCGCTTAAGACATTCTGGAATTAGTTCAAACATCTTGAAAAATGGTTCAATGGTTTTTTAGACTGGTTCGTGCATTTTTTGGACCAGTTCTGGCTTTTTAGGGATCGGTTCGGTCCTTTTAAGACCGATTCAATAGTTTATGAGACCGGTTTAGGCCACTTGTGACAGTTTGAGGATTTTTTGATCGTTTTAGTGGTTTTCTAGACCGGTTAAAGGCATTTTGTGACCGCTTTAAAGTCTTTAAGGAGTCGTTTAGGTCATTTTAATACCTTAATCCCAAATATGACTCGTAAATGCATGTCTTTGCCATTGATTTCATACTTTTTTATATCTTTAACATGATATAAGGTATATTTCATGGTATTTTTTGAGTTATCCATGATTATTTAAGCATTAGATTATGAATGTATGCACTTTATTTGTGTTATGACATGTTTTACACGAACTTATGGTAAAAAATTTTGACCAACTCACTTTGGTTATCACTAAAGTGATCCAAGTTTTTTTTATTGAGGGTTTCTTGGACTGTGTTGAGATTGAAATTCGGTATTGAGATTGTGTGTGACTTTATGAAACAATGATTCTACCCATAGGTAGGTTATTGTGTTCCAAATTCACACAAGGTGTAATAGTAAATATATATAGCATCCCATGAAGTATGTTTGTATCCAAAGGTAAAATGTTGAATTACTTCTAGTTACATGATATGTTAGTTTTACCAATTGAAATCAATTATTTGAGAATTAAGGTGATGAAACAACTCAGAGTATTATTGTTTTCACCAAAATGAAACGATAATGACTCTATTATGCTTGCCTTAGAAAATATGAATAATAAAGGATTTCACATTTACCTTTTCGATATGAATATCGTATAAAGCGATTAATCTCCCACTCATACAGAGAATAACACAACCGAATAGAAGGTTGTCTATGAGAAGTGAGAGCACTCAGAAGTTTGTTTATGAAAAGTACGAGTGCTCAAATAATCTTAACATGTTTCTTTTGCAATCGAGAATGACTAAGAATATTCGAAGTGTCATCTCTCACTGCAGAATAATGAATGAATTTTTAAAAGCTATTGAGGTAGAAATTATTTATTTAAACAAGATTTCATCTCAGACCATATGTATTAGAAGCTTCATTATGGGTCATTAAAGATCTTATGTAATAATGAAGTTGTTGTGTCATTTTCGAATAACAACAAGACCTTTACCTCATATCGATACATGAAGTTAAAGTACTTTGTTATTATAGAAATGATCGAGAATCATTTAGTGTGTATTGATACAATCGGTACGAAGGAAATGACTGTGAATCCCTTAATTAAAGGGCTAACACAAGGATTATATTCTCAATATGTAATGGGATGAGTTTGTTTTATTCCTTTTGATGTATGACAATACATTATGGTTATACGTGATCATATTTATAAAACTAAATTGATTTTCTATGGTTTTGTACATTGTTGATTCTGTATAAAATATCTCTCATTTAGGTAGAGAGAATAGCAGAATAACAATACTAAAAGGATTAACAAAATAAGTTATAGACCAACTCATTCATAAAAATATTTTTAACATGCTAAACACTGAAAATGAATAATACTGTAATACATGAAAATATGGCATCTCATGTAGAGGTGTTCATCTCCATGACTAGTATGATTCATTCTTATGATACAAGATAGCATATGAACCCACATGAAAATTAAATCTAGATAACGGTAAAGAACCTTGATTATGCGTTTTTTCATGTCAATAAGTCAAGTGAGAGAATGTTGGATTTTGGATCGGATTGGATCTAACTTGAATGTGACCCATATTGACATGGGCACATCAAAGGACATATATGAGTGTGGCTCTTGGGTTTTGGAGGTTCAAGGACAATTATGAGGTCTCATAATTAATTATTCATGCCCATTAGGGACCTCATTAGTGCCCATTATGCTTCTCTCAGATCTCCCTATAAATAAGAAAGATTCATGATAGCATGATTAGGACTACCATGAGGGCATATGTGATTATTGAGTGCTACATTCGTGTGTGATCTCTCTCTAGCTTAAAGAGTCCTGCTCACCTCTCGCCATTTTGGCCTGGGCTAATTGAGGCTGTCAATTGGCTGAGGAGAACACCAATCACCTGCATCCATCGAAGCACCATTCAAATCGTCAAAGGCTACATCCGATAAATGGCTTTTTTGCGATCCATTTTATGCTAAAATATCATGCACGTGACCTACCTTTGAAAGCTACAAACACACCTGCCTGCAAGTGGGATTTGATCTAGTGCCTTCATCTCAACAGACCAGATCAAACCCCGCACTTGGGTGGGTCGGTAGCTTTTAAAGGTAGGCCACATAAGGTAGGATGGTCGTGGGGCCCCACCCGATGTTTTTCTTGCTTAGATGAGGGTTCCTCGTCATAAAAAATGTTGAGGTGAACATCGGCTACCACGCTTGACAATGTTTCAAGTTTTAGCTTTTTTGACTAATGTAGAAGTTCAGACTCCAACAGAATCTTGAACTTCACTGTTGGAACTGAGTTGGATCCAAATACGAGTATGAACCCACTGTTTAAAAAATGGATAAAGTATCATGTCAAGCCTGACCGGACTCATGTCCAGCCCATGTTTATTCCTATTTAAAGGCATCACAAAATGTCTAAGCATTATTAGACCACAGTCCCAACTCTCATGGGAAACTGCTGAGCTCACAATCCTTTTCTTTTCTTTTCTTTTCCTTTCTCACCGTGAATGAAACAAACATCAAATCATCTCAAGTTACCATGCGCTCTTTTACTAGGTTTGATGCAAAGATGCTATGATAGAAGTCTCATATATTATCTTAGCAGATGGATCTAAGGTGTGGTTTAACGGGACTTGAAAAAATTATCAGCATCCTTAGATTCATCTTCTTTTACATGTATTTTTTTTCTATATTTTACACCAAGAAACTAGACTTTGTGAGACAATCTAGCCGCACTAGAGGCATTTGTTTCATGCTCTTTCCTGTGAGAGTTTGAAGGCCCTAAAACTGAAGAAACAAACAGGGTTTCTAAAACAGAAGTTAGGATTCTAGAGAACCCTGAATCAGAAAACCAGGGCTACATAAACTGTAAAGCACAAACACAAACTATTTAAACTCACCAAGGTTGTGAATGCTATGATGTTTAGCACACATGCATGAACCCGTCCGGTTTGTATTGGCTACCTGACCTGACCCAAGCCCGAATTCTCGAGTATGAGTATGGAAAGTGCCGACTGAATAATATTTGGGTCAACCCAAACTCAACCCGAGCAATATGCTGGCTTGGTTTGGTGATGATTTTTGTCAGGTACACAACCTGACCCTGCTCTTTTGCTGGGTACCTGACCCCACCCAGGTATTATATATAATAATAAGGGAAATTTTAAAATACCCTCCAAACATTTCTGCCTAATTCATCCGCACACCAAACGTTTTAGACTTTGCAAATGCCTTGGGGTAATCAAATGACCTCAATCATAAACTAGCGTGGGTTGTTCTTGGGTTAATCTAACTCACTAAAATATAATCACACAAATGTGATCTAGATGGTTAATTTTATATGAATAGATTCTTGAATCTTTAGATTATGACATGTAGTTAGGTTTTTATAAGATATAAAAATCAAAGGTCTACAATTTTTAAAATAATCAATACTTAAAAAATCACATTTTTTATTATCAAAAAGCATGATCCAAGCATCATTTTCTAGCAAATCAACCATGTTGAACACATTCCAAGGTCATATTTGCAAAAAACAAACAGAAACCCCTATTTACTGGTAATAGGCTCACGAAATGCTCAAAAAGCGTTAGGCAGCTACCACTTTTTTCAAATCTATATAAGCTAAAGATTAAGTAGATTAAGTGGTGAGATCTAAATGAAAACCTTAAAACTCACGTAGTTACTATCATAGAAATAACTAATTGATCTTGATTCTTGAATTAATGAAACTTTTGTCAATTATATATAACCACATCAGCTTTGGGTCAAATGAAAATGCATTTAGTTTGTATTCGGATATTTATTGGATCAACTATTGAGGAACCAAGCAGACCCAATTGCGTTATAGTGTGTTGAGTAATTGTTAGGTTGATTGGCTTATCACAATCTAAATATATATATATATATATATATATATATATATATATATATATATATATATTTTGGAAAAAACGAGCTTTATAGTGTAGCCGTTAGAGTTGTAGTGTATGTTAAGATGGTTAACGATTTATGTATCATTATAGGCAATAAATTTTTTGCTAAATGCATTCAATTGACAGCCTTGCACGTTTTATTTTCCTGGTTATAAGGGTAAAATGGTAACTTCACAATATGAGTTAGATTAACCGAAGAACAACCCAACGTGAGTTTATAATTAGCGTCATTTGATTAACCCAAGTACAAACTTTTGAAGAGCATTTGCAAAGTCTGAAACATTTGGTGTGCAAAAGAATTAGGCCCAAACGTTTGGGGGGTATTTGAAAATTTTCCTAATAATAATAATAATGATAATAAATTTTTAAAATTGTGCGAGTCCACATTTGGGATTCTATTTTCATGACCTGACAAAACTCGAACCCAAACCTGGTTATTATAAGTTACATGGTTGGGTCCAGGTGAACCTGACCCGGACCTCACCCGACCCATTGACAGACCTACATGCATGCCTATCTGCAAGTGCCGACATGTGTATTTGTGAGCCTACATGAATTCAACAATTCTATTAGGTGATATCTATGGACCATGTACATTAGCATGCATATGTATGAGATTTTGGCATGCTTGCATTTAATGCATATTTCTGATATGGCATGCATAAAGAAAAATTCCCATTGTTCATGCTAGCAATGCAGTCATGTATGACAAGATAGCATTCAATATACATACATGCATGGTATGCTATCTTACGGTTTTTATGTTACACATATATGGTATGCTTGGACACAATTCCCTTTATGGCTATGGCATGTTTACAAAAAAAAAAAAAATTACCATCAACTGAGACATTCTTGTATAGAAAGTATACACATACAGCATGCTGTTATATGATGCACATGATTTTCGGTGAGGGTCGTTCTTCGTCATAAAAAAAAAAAAAAAACTGCTAGTTAAAATAACCTGGATCCTGAGCAACCCCAGTTCCAAATATACTAGTAACACTACTTAACCCTTAAATAGTAGCCACAACTACAGCCATTATAAGTAAACTGGATTGTTGTAAAGTCAGTTGAGCCATCATATTGACATAGGTCAACCCCCTCATCGAAATGCTATGCCTTGAAAAAAAGTTTCAATGAGGCACTTATGTTCACATGAGAAATCCTACTCTTCCGAACATGGACACTGATTTTTCTCACACATCATTGCTATTGACATGAGAAATTTTACTCTTCCAAACATAGACATTGTTTTTCCTCGAAGCCTACAATTTCAGTCACACCCCAAACCAAATAGGTGGAATGAAATTCCACAAGACAACTTTCAGAGAGCGGCATAAAGCATCTAGATGTAAATGGTACAGGTTTGGGTAAGATACGAGACTGACACGAACCTATTTAGTCGGGTTTGGTATAACATGTTAGATCCGATTAAATAATTGGGTCAGATTCAGTTGCTAGAAAGTGAATCCGATCTGATTTGAATCCAGATTCAGGTTAATGTTAAAATCCGATTGGATCATTAACAACCATGTTATGGGGCTCAAAAAGTTTGGAGAATAAGCAAATACAACCTGTCTCACTTAAGATTTTTTATGACGAGAAGCCCTTTTGAAAGTTAGGGAAAACCCCGGGTAGGGCTCCACGACCACCCTGCATTATGTGGCCCGCCTCTGAAGGCTGCGGACACACCCATGTGCCAGCGGGATTTGATCTGTGGTCTTCAACTCAGCACCTTCACATCGCCCCACTGGCCACGCAGCCGACCCGCCGTGGTCTCACTTAAAAGTTAAAACGGTGTTTCTTGAAAATAATAGAAAGTGTAAAAGCTACATTTTTTGCGGCAGCACACTACAAGAAACATGTGGATTAGCGACGACCTAAATCCGTCGCTAATCCATCGCTAATTCGTCACTAAACAATTTAGCGACGGATTAGAGACGGATAGCTTTCATCGTGAACTTTTCGACGCTAAGTAGCGACAAAACTTATCTGTTACTAATTTGCGATGGATTAGCGACGGAAATGATCCGTCGCGAGTCTGTCACTATTTTAAATTAGCGATGGATAATATCCATCGTGAGTCCTTCGCTATTTTAAATTAGCGACGAATAATATCTGTCACTAATCCGTCGCTAAATTTAAAAAAAAATTTGCTCGCTGCCGGAAGGTATTCCAGCAGCAATAGGCCGGACTTGGAGCGATTCGTCGGTGGCGACGGAGGAGGAGGACGACCCACCACCGGATCCCAGCAAGCCGTACTCTGTCGACCCCAAGATCTCCGATTGGGTCTCGCAGAGGTCGGAATGGACCGATCTCGTTGTTGACGGCCATGACGGAGACGAGGCCGGTGTCGAGGCAGATGGCGTCGCGGAGGCGGTCGTGGTCGAGGAGGTCGTCAGAGCCGACGGGGAGGTAGGTGGCATGGAAGCGACCTGCTCCCTAGCGCGCTCGACCGCCTCGTCCGACTCTCAGCCGTAGAGGTGAGTGCGGAAATGGGGGTTGTCGAAGCGGCCAGTGAAGAAGGGCAGCATCGCGTCCAGCACCCGCGGGTCCACCGGTGATGTCGCCTGCATGTCCAGGTACAACGGCCGCCCCGCGATTTGCACGTCCTTCATCGAGATTCCTCCACCCTCCTCTGCTGTGTCGGAGTTGGGCGACGGCAGTCGCGACGGTCGACATCGTCCAACAGGATCGTCCAGTGAGCCTTACTGTGGCGAGCATGAGGCTCGGCTTCATCGACCAGCGGGAGCACGAGGCTCAGTTTAAATCGAACATCAGTTTAAATTTCGAACGGGGGAGAGAGGGAAAATTTCACGCCTTAGGTGGGATGGTTTAAATCAAAAATTAGCAATAGAATTAGCGAGGGAATTTTTTCGTCGCTAATTAGCGACGGAAAAATTCCCTCGCTAAATCCATCGCTACAGTTTTGCAGTGAAATTTTTTTTTCGTCGATCTGTCGATAATTAGCGATGGATTTGAGACGGAATTTATACCATCGCTAATTTCAAAAATATTTCAAAGATTGGTGATAGATAATGTTCTCTCGCTAAGTCCGTCGTTAATTTGCGACGGAAAAAATATGTCGCAAAGATCTGTCGCTAATAAAGGTTTTTCTTGTAGTGGCAAGGAATCTTTTTAAATGAAAAAATCTTTTTTTTTTAACTTGTGAGGTGCATGCTTTAACCAAAATTTTTTAATAATTAAACTTATTTTTTTTACGGACATTGACTTTTTTAATCAAATATCGGGTCGATTTCGGATTCTTTCTTGGATTTGTATATGGTTAGAGGGCTTTCACATTCCACTCGGAGTCTGAATCAGAATCCGTTTAAGGCACATCCGGTTAAGTCAGATTCAGTATTTCTTTCTTTAGAACTGAATCTGACCCGTTTACATCCCTATCTTTGTTGGAAGCAGTGATCAAAATTTAAGTCTTATATTCATAGCTCAAAGTCCAAGGATTAATTGCTATTCTAGCCATATGTTCATTTATTTATGAGGCCACAATTACATTTGCATTGCTTGTGCAACATTTAAACTTTCGTGAAATTTGCAATTAGTTCTTTCTTTTTAATCAAAACCATATGGTTGTAAATCAACCACCATAGCCAATAGCTGCCCAATATGGTTATAATTCTAAGCCAACAATCACATTTTATAACCTCCCCTAAAACTAACACTACCAAGTTTTCATTCGATTTGGTCAGCTTTCTGATACAGGTCCTGTGACCTTTCTTTTTTGGATAATCAAACGAAAAAAAACCATTACTAATTGTATGTTGGTTGCCCTACAGTTAAAACCAGAATTGTCAGTTGGGGAAGCAGAAGCGAAAAGCAAGAAGTGCGAGACTATTTAGAAGCAAATTATGAATCGTCTCAGAAGCAACATAAGAAGCGAACTAGAAACAACCTAGGAAGCAATGAGAAAGCAAGAGAGAAGCAAAAAAAAAAAAAGAACGTAGAAAAAGCAACGAGAACAGTGAAATACAGAAAGCACAATAAATCGCTATTGATGATAAACAGAAAGCACAGTAAATCGTTATAACAATATCACTCAAGAGAAAGAGTTACGTGGTTCAGCACATTGCCTACATCCACGATAGGAAAGGAGCTCTATCTTTTTCTCATTATTTTAATAGACCAGAACAACAACCAATATACATGGATCTTCTTGACAAATATGGTTCTTATCATAAATCAACAAAGTACCAAAACGATAAGAACAAAAAATCTAAGAGGAGCAACTTCAAGCGATAATGAAGGGATTCATATCAAGGCTATTATGGAAAGAGTCCTTCGATCTTCGATAGTCTCTATCCTCTTCAACACTCCCCCTCAAGTTGAGGAGAGTAAATGTCGAGCAATCCCAACTTGCTGAGAATATCCACCAACTTGTCGTTGGTAACAACCTTTGTAAATATATCTTCCAATTGATCATGGCTTCTAACATATGGAGTGACGATTTCTCCATTCTGAACTTTGTCCTTAACATAATAGCAATCGATCTCGATGTGCTTTGTCCGTTAGATTAGCAGCGATGTGAATAGCTGCTTGACTATCACAGAAGAGCTTCATAGGCTTTTCTGAAATAAAACTTATTTCACTTAATAAAGCTTTTACCCAAATGAGTTCACAAGTAGCAACCACCATAGCTCTATATTCAGCCTCAGCGCTTGATCTGGATATCACATTTTGTTTTTTGCTTTTCCATGAGACTAAATTGCCTCCAACTTTAATGCAAAAATGGGTGGTAGATTTCTTGCCTGAAGCACTTCCTGTCCAGTCAGCATCACTGTATCCTTCTATTTTAAGATGATCATTATATTTCATCCATAATCCTTGGCCTAGAGAATTTTTTAGATATCTTAATATGCAATTTATAGCATTGAGATGAGATTGTCGTGGAGCATGTCTGTACTTGCTGACTTCACTAACTGCATATGTGATGTCAGGCCTAGTAACAATTAAATAGATCAGTTTGCCCACTATTCGTTGATACTGCTTTATGTTGCTTAGCAGTTCATCACTGGCTAAATCCAACCTATGGTTCACTTCAATAGGTGTTTAAAGCGGCTTTGCACCAAGCTTCCCAACATCTTTAAGCAAATCTAACGTATATTTTCATTGAGAAAGGGAAAGCCCCTTTTTGAGTAACCAATTTCTATACCAAGAAAATACTTTAAATTTTCCAAATCTTTGATATCAAAGACATTGTGAAGATATTTATTCAGTTTCTCAATTTTCATGTTGTTATTGCCAGTGACAATTATATCGTCAACATAAACCAAGACGATAATGATAGAATTTTCATCTTTGTGAACAAACAAAGAACTATCTGAAACACTTCTTTTGAAACCTGGCCCCATAAGAGCTTTACTCAGTTTTTCGTACCAAACACGTGGAGACTGTTTAAGCCCATAAATAGATTTTTTTAGTTTGCAAACTAAATTTTGCCCTTTCTCATGACAGTATCCTAGAGGAATTTGCATGTACACTTTTTCTTGAAGATCACCTTGTAAAAAAGCATTTTTTACGTCTAATTGGAAGAGTTTCCAATGAGAATTGCAAGCAATAGACAAACGAATTCAAAGGTTGCTCATTTTTGCAACAGGTGCAAACGTTTTCGTGTAATCTACCCCTTAGGTTTGAGTAAATCCTCTAGCCACTAATCTGTCTTTGTGCCTTTCTAACGTCCCATCACTTTCAAATTTAAGTTTATATATCCACTTACACCCAACAATTCTTTTACCTGGAGGAAGAGAGACCAAATCCCAAGTGTTGTTTTTTATTAAGGCTTGAAGTTCCTCTGTCATAGCTTGTCTCCATTCTGGACATTTGAAGGCTTCATCAAATGTCGTTGGCTCCCTGACAGCTGAAATCTTAGACAAGAAGGTTGTATATGAGGGTGACAACAAGTTATAAGCAACATAGGAGGTTATAGGATATTTAACCGCACTATAGGTAATATAGTCTCTCAGTTTTTCTGGTGGCCGAAAAATCCTTTCTGAACGCCTAATATTCGGAAGATTGGCATTGTGTTCATTTCTAGAAGTATGCATATCTTGACTTGATTCGGTGGAGGAGTTGAGAGAGACACTATTTTCTTGACTAGTCTCAAGAGAAATATTAGGCAAAACCAGATGGTCAGAATGAATCTGACTTGGCACGTGAATGCTCCCCCTGAGAACTTTGTTTAAAATATGTTTGATTTTCATCTTGGGAGACTAACAAATTTTTTTTTTCATTATCATAACAACGGTAACCCTTTTGAGATAGGGAATACCCTAAAAAAACACATCTGATGGCTGTTTTTCCAAACTTGTTTCTATGAGTGGGAGAATTCCAAACATAGGCAATGCACCCAAAAGTTTTCAAGTGTTCTATAAAATGTTTTTTTTTCTTCAAAATCTCTATAGGAGATTTGTTTCCAAGATTCCTACTAGGAATTCTGTTTGTGAGGTAACTTGTTGTTGCAATTGCCTCATTTCAAAAATGTTCGGGCACTTGACTTTGAAATAGGAGAGCACGAGTGACTTCCAGAAGATGTTGGTTCTTTTTTTCAGCAACTTCGTTTTGTTGCGGAGTTCCACTACAAGAGGTTTGGTGCTCCATCCCATTTTTATTTCAAAAATCAATAAATGACTGATTTATATACTCATTCCCATTATTAGTTCTCGAAGTTTTAATTTTCATTCCATACTGTGTGAGAACCATATTATAAAAAATCTGAAACTTGGAAAAAACTTCATCTTTGGACTTTAGAAAATATATCCACATGGCTTTAGAATAATCATTAATAAAGGACAAATAGTATTTGAAGCCATCATAAGAAATAGTGGGTGACGCCCCCCAGACGTCAGAGTGCACCAATTCAAAAACACTAATAGAATTGTTTTCAGAAGAACCAAAAGGAACTCTAGTTTGTTTAGCGTACCTACAGATTTCACAAGTATTATAATCAAACTCCATGCCTGGTTTTAAAATCTGTAAGACTTGACTCGAAGGATGCCCAAGACGAAAGTGCCATCTACTGTCCTCCACTTTATTAGATGCAACTAGTGCTTTATTCTGAGCCTTCAAATAATAAAGACCACGGTACTCTATTCCTTCACCAATCGTCTCCCCGTTGTCTGATCCTGAAAAATGACATTAGTGGGAGAGAACACAATAGTACAGTTATGAGTCTTCGTGATTCTACTAACTGACATAAGATTAGAAACAAGAGATGGCATAAATAACGTTTTATTAGCTTGCCCTTTTTCAGTAAGTTGAACTTCTCCTTCACCCGTGACTTCAATAAAACTACCATTGGCAATGGTCACGAGTTTGCTATTAGGGAGATCCTTAATTTTATTCAAACTAGATTTGAACCCTGACATGTGATCAGAAGCGCCCGAGTCTATTATCCATGGGTGATCACATGTTTGAGAAAGAAAAACACTATTACCTGTAGGTTCGCTCATTTCTTTGATGGCAAGAGTGGCAACATTCTGTTTAGTAAAATTCTGAAGAAGCTGAGTCAATTTTTCCATTGTCACCGGAGTTTCAGTTTGATCATCACGAGCAACATGCACAAACTTATACTTGCTATTGGGGTTAGACGGGTTTTTTGAAAGCTTCTAACACCTATCCTTATTGTGATTATCTTTCTTACAATAGGTGCAAAACATTTTCTTTTTTTCTCTTTCTTTCTACACAACATTATCTCCTGATTCCTTTTGATTTGATATAAGAGTTGATCTTCCGTCAGACGCAATTTCAATCTTGTTGGAAGCATTCATAACATTTCTTCTGCATTGTTCACGCATAACAATAGAACAATCAACGTTTAAACCTGGGAGGTCTGAGGACATGAGTACCTGGCTGTGAAGTTGTTCATAGTCTGGCCCTAGGCTAGCGAGCATTTGAAATCTTTTTTCATGCTGACGCCATTTTTTGAGAGTGGCAGGATCAGATCCTATAGGAGTGTACGAGTCCCACTCGTCCCATGCATCATGCCAATATACTCACTAAATGGACGATCTCCCCTTTTTCAACTCATGTATTTCTTGAGACAGTTGATATCGCCTGGCAATATTGTACTGCTGTCAATACATCTCCTGAGCCGAATCCCAAATGGCTTTAGCAGATGAGAGAAAGATGAATCCATGGGCTATCTTGGACTCCATTGATTTTAGCAACCACGCCATCACCAGATGATTGCTAGACTCCCACTCTTCTAGCTTTGGATCACCAGCTGGAGGCCTTGGTTTAGATTTGGTAACATGGCCAAGTTTAGATTTGCCACTTAACACAAGAGCAACAGACTTGGATCACATGAGATAATTGAACCCATTCAATGGTTCAGTGGTAATCTTTAGAGAAGCATTAAACTGATCCTGCGACTGGTGTTGAGAGTTTTCAGTTGCAACATTGTTTGATAGTCCTTCCTCAACCATGAAGAGAAGAAGAGACAAAGAGCAACAACAAGGTTAATAACCTGGCTTTGATACCATGTAGAAAAAGCAACAAGAACAGTGAAATACAGAAAGCACAGTATGTAAATCGCTATTGACGATAAACAGAAAGCACAGTAAATCGCTATAAGAATATCACTCAAGAGAAAGAGTTATGTGGTTCAGCATATTGCCTACATCCATGATAGGAAAGGAGCTCTATCTTTTTCTTATTATTTTAATGGACCAGACAACAACCAATATATATGGATCTTCTTGACAAATATGGTGCGTATTATAAATCAATACAAAGTACCAAAACGATAAGAACAAAAATCTAAGAGGAGCAGCTTCAGGTGATAATGAAGGGATTCATATCAAGGCTGTTATGAAAGGAGTCCTTCAATCTTCGATAGTCTCTATCCTCTTCAACTGAGAAAAAAAAGTAAAAAAAAAAATAGAAAAACACAAAAAAAAAGGAAAAGCAAGCTTCCTCTAAACAAAAAGCACGCTTCTCAATCTTTTTAGTGTGTTTTCATACATTTCAAAAAACGTCACGTTTGATGCTTCCGAAATGTGCTTCAGAAAATTAAACACACTTCTCCATGTAGTATGGTGCTTCCTATAACCGTCTGGTTAAAACCTGCCCACCAGGGAATACACCCACCTTCAACCTTCCAACATAGAATGCCACCCTTGAGTTTCAATCTTGTGATGTCCTGTCAACTTGCTGACATTCTAAAGTTGCCCTCGGGGGGAAGGGCAGGAGTTAGGTGAATATTGGATGCCCAAGAGCATGGTTTCACCATTTTGAGAACCAGTTTAATAATTACACTGGGGAAGTCCTTTTCATGACTTCTCTAGCTAGGTTGGGTCTCACCTAAGAAGCCCAAAAGACCAATCCAAACCTGATAAAGGCCTAATCAACAATCGCTCTCTTTTGTTAGGCTTCTATGCTCATCCCAATTTTATTCTAGGAAAATTTCTTGGGATTAAACCCATATCTCACATTTGATTCACTTAACTGAATAGCAGCAGTCTTCAGGTGTGGTTTGCCGGGTCACATGTGATTTCAAATGAAATTTGAATCAGAATCACACGCGTTCTCATTTAAATGAAAAAACAACTCTCTTTTGTAAAGGCAAGTGAGAGTTAATTCCTCACGATTCATTTTTTGATGTTTGTTTAGCCAATACCAATGAGATTCATTTTCTCGTCTGAATTAAACTTCAAATCGCATGAGACTCAACCAAACATGCTCTTCATGTCCAAAGTTTCCAAATCATCTCATGCGTACATCTCCTCTCAATCCCTGAGATCGGAAAGAAAACCTCAGATTTGAGATCTGAAATTACCTTACCCCATAGAATCATATTTTATATGACATTATATTTCATCACCACCGCACGTCAGTTGATGGAAGTGTGCATGGGGCCCACTCTTACACATCTCATGATTCTCAAGTGAAATGTGTGGTGGGGATTGAATATAACCAACCATTGGTTATATTTAATATGACTGTAACTAGAGCTAGTAAACAAGCTGAACCAACCGAACAGGGGTTGTTCGGGTTCGGTTTGTATGGCTTGTGCCAGCAGAGCCAAGCTCATCTCGTATGGGCTCTAGCCAAATGAGCTAAGCCCGAGCTGGCTCACCTAAATAAAAAAAATATTTTTATCAAAGGATTCATTGTGAGAATAGAACTCCTAGCTCGTTGGACACAAGTACACCCAACCACCCAGCTGAGCTAACGTATTTTTTGAGTATATACTATATATAAAATTCTATATAAGCTATCTAAACGAGCCCATACTCATACTCGAACTCGACTATATATAACGAACAAGCTTGTGCTTGGCTCGCCATTTAAACAAACCGAACACGAAGGAGCTTGGGACGAGTAAAACTGAACTGAGCCACGAGTTGTTAGGTTCGTTTCCTAACCCTAACTGTAACTGCTTTGTTGCTTATGGAATTTTATAAGGTACATTTCCACTCATTTTTCAATTAGGTATCATTATCATGGGAGCAGATTCGGTGTTCTACGCAAAACACCTTAACCAAGGGAGCCATATAGTGGCTGTGCCCCTACAAAAAAATGAAGCCCCTGGGATGCCACTGGACCGGGGGGAAACAGGGACCTGCCCTGCTTTGCCCCGTTTGGATTGGGGATGAAGGACATGAAACGGGGATGGAGGCGGGGGTGGAGGTTAAAATCAAAACCTGTGTGGAGATGGAGATGGAGGTGGGGATGGACTTATGTTTTCCCTCGGCCTGTTCCATCCCGATCCCCACCTTGCCCCGTCCCCAATCCTTCTTTAGGGAGGGTAATGGACCGAGGAAAAATTGGGTCTCGCCCCCATTTGAACTGGGGATGGAGGATAAAATCAAAACCCGTGCGGGGATGGAGGGCAGGATTTTGAGACAGGGCAGGGGTGGAGACCTTGTCCCCCTCCCCGGTCCACTGCCAGCCCTAATCACAGCTTTATGATTGCTATGGTTCTAGAGAGAGAGAGAGAGAGTTGGGACTGCCCATCACATATGATCAGACGGCCTAGGCTGCAATAACAGACTTTGATCTCATTTATATTAGTGGCACAGATTTTGACATTGAAACATCTTTAAATTTGATTTACCATAGGAAAGGCATGTAGACAACAATGAAAAAATGTCCTTTCAAAAAAATAAGAATTCCTTTAAAAAACACAATATGGCTAGAAAGTGACTAATCCAATGTATTCTAAGCTTATGCAGGATGTAGGAAATTCAATATGATCCAGATATGAGATGTGGATCAAGAATGCAATTTGGATCAGGCCTCACCCTTTTCAACGAATCCTACATGAATTTGTTTGGTCTTATTCTCTCAAATTTTATGATCTGGATCCAAATTGTGATAGGTTTTAGATCTGGATCTTGACAAAACATCAAGGTAGTCGGGTCCATAACCCGATCTATCTGGACTTAGTAAGTAAGTTAGTACAGATACAACCCGCTGAGACTGTAACACTAGGGTCTCCTGCTAGTTCCTCAAGGGACCAAGATAAAGTCCACATTAGATACAAGGAGGGTACCCATCAAAGGGTCCGTCTTTCCGTACATACATTCCATCTTGCTCTTGGATAAGGTTAGACATGATTGCAAGAAACATGAATCCTAGTGGGATAACTAATTAATTAATTTTCATTTTTGTTTTCTTGATAGACAAGCTCAAGAATGGGGATATTTATTTAAATAGGGGGGAATTTAGATATAAGCATAACATATGATAAAAACTATGTTTCAAATGTTTAAATAAAATGCCTCTCCCTGGTGCCAAAGGGTAAGCCCACAGAGTTTTATGCTGACAGACGAAAGTATGGCAGGCAGAGCAAGCGCGGCTAGGTCTATGTTCCTAAGGGTGATTTCATCCTGTAAATATCAAAAGAAAAATTAAAAAAATACCCTATTCTTTGTAAATTACTCTGTTATCCGCTTGTGTTACTTTTACTCTTTGGAATTTCTTATTTACCCTTAATTGTGGTAATAAAAATAGGAATCTATAAAAGTGATTCAACAACAACAACAACAATAATAATAATGAACGGTTAAAACTTTATTTTTGAAGAGCTAACTAGAGCAAGGTGAATCACAAAGTAACTTAGTCATCCGAGCAATTTGTCAAAATGTTAGGCTTTTATCTTTGATTATTTGAAGCTTGAGTCCACTAAACACAAATTAGCGATAAGTTTAGGCAGCTATACGTAAAATCATGGCTGGCAACTCGGCGAGTCAACTGGTGACTCTCCCGAGTTAGCTCGGATCGGGCTCTAACCGATATAGAAAAAGTGTATGACTCAGTTAGGACCAAACTCGGATGAGTCAGCCATGAATCAGCCGAGTCAGCCATTGACTCCACTGAGTCTTGCTTACTTTTTGTCAATATATCATGATATTTGGCAATTTTATATTTTGTAAATTTAGACTTACAAAATATCTTAAGTAAATATCAATATATCATGATCTTTTTGTAAATGTAGAACATAAATATCTTGTAAGTTATGTGTATTATTATATGTAATAAATCACATTCATATATTAATTTAAAATTTCTTGTGCTATAAAAATATATATTGTATATTTTTAATAAATTAAATAAAAAACCTTGACTCACTCGAGTTACCGAGTTGACTCATCTGAGTCGCCAAGTTGCATGCGTATGATACGATACCGAGTATCGAGAATGCCAACTATGCGTAAAATACTAGAAACAACAAAAACTTCTAAAAATAAAGATGCTTTCTATTTTTATTTATGAACACTTAAAAAAAAAACTACAAACACAAAAGCTTGCTATTTAAAATGAATATAATTAGCAAGGAGTTATCTATAAAAAGAGACAAGAAAGGATCACTTGCCCAACAGTTGATGTGTCTAACGTGGTACGTCTGTTAAAGCATTTTCCTTTACATCTGTTTCGTGGGCCATGTGTCACACGCTACCCATAGGGCAAGCAATGGTATTTTGCGACTTGGCAACATCTTATAGGGCCAAGTAAGCCGTATCAGGGGAGTATGTTGGGATAGGGTAGCAGTACCATGTGCATGCAGGAAGACCTAAAAGATATTTCAAATAATTCCGGTGATCTATATCTTTCTTCCTTTGAATGGAGATCTTTTCTATTCACAAAGGACAAGAAGGACACCTAGTTGCGCTGGCTAAGCCTGCTTTTTTATTTATGGTTGCTTTTACTGATGGTGTAAACCCATGCCCCAATAGAGTCGTTTGGCTTTGGACTGAGCGAGGGCTTATCTAGGGATGGCAGTGGACCGGGGGAAAGCGGGCCCCGCCTCTCCCTGTTTGGACCGGGGATGAAGGGTATGAAACGAGGATGGAGGCGGGGACGAAGGTTAAAATCCATCCCCGTCCGGGGGTGGAGGCAGGGATGGACATGCACTTTTCCCCGCCCCGCCCCGCCCCGTCCCTGCCACGATCCCCGCCCCAACCACTTTTCCCCGCAATATGTCTGCCCCGCCCCGCCTCATCCACGTTTGAACCGGGGATGGAGGACATGAAACGGGGGTGGAGGATAAAATCCATCCCCATCGGGGATGGAGGATAAAATCTTGAGGCGGGGCATGGCGGGGGGTGGAGACCTTGTCCCCTGCCCCGCCCCGCCCCACTGCCATCCCTAGGCTTATCCCTTGCCCTCATTAATGTGTGGGGTTTGAGACTCATGACCAAAACCCCTTGGGGCTAGCTGGAATGGATCTGTCTTGCTAGCCAGACATAGCTCAAGCAAGGCCATGTAGGGAAGATGGTGTGGGACACGTGAAAGGCCACAAAGCAAATATAAGAAATGGCTTGTGGGACGATGGAAATATATATCTTGCAATCTTGCGATATACTTGGTCGACTGCACGTTGTAGATCAGGCACCATAGTGGTCTAGTCTGTCTATGAGAAGTTTTGATATGATAACTTTTTCAAATCATTGTTTGTGTAGCATGAGAATAACAGAGTGAAAAAAAAAATGTGTAAGAGAAATAGAGAGGTGGGTCAACCATAATACAGAGAGACCTGAAAATCATATTGGATGCATGGAAGATGAAGATGAAGATGAAGGAAGCTCTTGTTGTGGCAGCCTTTGAAGTGAAATGTGTCGTGGGTGAATGCTTGCCATAATGCAAAAACAAATTTTGACAGAAAAAATTATTTTCCCTTCACAGGCAGAGGAATTTTTTCTATCAAAAGTTATGCCTTTTAGAAAAACTTTCCTTTCAAAAAATTTCTCTCGTTTGGAACGGTTGAAAAAAATGTAAATTATTTTTGCCTATTTTTTTCAAATTTTTAAACTATTTTCTCACTTCCCAACGTGGCCTTCACAATTTTTAGCTCGTGGGATTGGATGCCAGTTGGCAACCAGTCGTTTTGGGGAAGTGACAAACATGCATGTCCACTTCTACATAATATTTTTGTTTCTTACGTGGTACTACTACTGACCTCCTGCACGTGATCTACATAGCAAACATGCGTAGAGGGTTAAAGTTTGCTATACCAAAGTTTGTTTGTTTTTTTTGTTGGTGAAACTGACCTCATGGACGTGATCTACATCCTCCTTCTAGTAGAAACCAGCCTTTGAGAAAAGCTGAAATTTGATGTATACAAGTTTTTTCAGTGATGCAAAAATCAATGGCTACAATTGCATCAAATTGTTTGACTAAAAAAACAAAAATTTGAATAAAAAACATGATCCAAAAATCAATGCTGAACACATTTACAATGTTAGATTCAGTCAGTCAAAACAACTTATACAATGAGGTTATAACTAAATTGTAGTTACAATCGCGCGCGTGTATATATATATATAATGGGTTTATGTTTGCTACAGTGGTTTGTATGTACAAATGACCCAGTAAAATGGGACGGAAACCCTTGTTTGAATTTTTTTTCTCACATCTTACACCAGAGATGTGATGTGCAGGTTTTGTTTAGTGGGAACCGGCTTTTGGATTGTCATAATCCGGAT
Organism: Nuphar pumila; assembly: GCF_984573655.1. Taxonomy (NCBI): domain Eukaryota; kingdom Viridiplantae; phylum Streptophyta; class Magnoliopsida; order Nymphaeales; family Nymphaeaceae; genus Nuphar; species Nuphar pumila. Next base: position 130,989,208 of record NC_143254.1, on the reverse strand, counting down.
TGTATATGGGTTTTTTCGGCGATCAAAAAATCAATGGTTATGAAGGCATTGATTTTTATCGATTAATAAGAACATGTTTTTTCATCAGAAAACATGATCTAAGAGTTGATTCCTACTAAATCGAGCATGTTGAACACATCTATAAGGTTACATTGTTTCTAAACAACTTGCATCATGAGATTCAAACTAGATTGTAGGTGCAATAGATTATATCAAAATAAACTTTTTGTTTATATATATATATATAGTAGGTGGTAGCTGCCTACTTTATTTCATGTCTAATGTCATCCTATCAGGCTTTGAAAGTTTTTTTTTTCTAAAATCTGAACATACAAATGTAATCTACATACTTGATTTTATAGGAATTGACTCTTGGATCATCTTATTCCAACACCCATGTTGATTTTTATAAGATTTAAAAATTAATGGTCTACAATTTTAAAAAACATCCAATACTTAGTTTTTTTTTATCGAAAAAACATAATTCAAGTCATCCCGCATAATGGTGAGATTTACTTAGTGATTCTGTTTTGATTTTTGGGAGCGAGTTGTCCCAGTGGTCTCCATTCACTCGTAAGTCTACGGAGGTCGGAGCTATCTATGTATTATAGGTGATAGATTCGCAACTACTGCAGTAGTTTAAGATGCATCCTACTTTTTGTTCTGCTTTAATGGTGATTCTTTCGGTTACGGTCTGCTCGCTTTGGATCCGCTATAGTCAGGTACTCTGAATTAAAACATCTAAAAATAATATACCCCCGGAATACCTCGGTTGTTTGTGATGGTCTTCCCCCACATACTAGGGTGGATGAATAATTATCGACACAAAAACTCCTTTTTAATAACAGTTTAAAATAAAAATATGCCCTACTTATGCAAACAGTTATGTTTTGTATTTGCGCTTGATGGCCCAATGTTCATCCCGTTGGTGTAGTCGGTGGAGTGCAATCATGTTTTTCTTGAGCTGGATCATGAGTCTCAGGTGTCTCTCATCTCCAACAATCGTCCTTGGAGTTCCTAGATGTGTTAGCTGGATCATGAGTCCCAGGTGTCTATCATCTCCAACCATCTCACATGGGCCCCACATCCCACATCAAACGCGGGTCATCATTTTTTGAGCCTAAGCAGGACGCAAAGAGATTTGCATGTACGTCAAAAATATTAAGGACGCACCGGTCCAGAACGTATTGTCCTGGAGGAATGCATCGGGCACTCAACGCCCCATTAGTAGGGGTAGGGGTGGCAATCCTATCGGGTTGGCGGGTCGACCCGACGGATTGGAGGGTCAGCATACCTCAACCCGAACCCGACCCGTTTATTAAACAGGTCGGCTGTGGCAAACACGAACCCGGTCCGTTTAATAAATGGGTAACCTGACACAACCCGCCAACCCATTTAATAAATGGGTTGGGTCGGGTAAACGGGTTCTCAGGTTTGCGGGTCGGGTTGGGGGGTCGGGTTGGCGGGGATGGGTCAGGTTGGCGGGTTGGGTTGGCGGGTTGACCCACCCGCCTAACCCGTTTATTAAAAGGGTCAGCCGGGTTGGTGGGTTGGCGTACCCCTAACACGAACCCGACCCGTTTAATAAATGAGTTAGGTGGGTCAACCCGTTTATTAAACGGGTTCATTTTTTCCAAACCCGAACCCGCCTAAGAGGTGGGTTGGCGGGTCGGGTTGGTGGGTCGTGTCAGGTTTTGCCACCCCTAAGTAGGGGTGGCAATCAGGGCGGGTTGGTGGGTCAGCATACCTCAACCCGAACCCAACCCGTTTAATAAACAGGTCGGCTGTGGCAAACACGAACCCGACGCGTTTATTAAACGGGTAACCCGACACGACCCGCCAAACGGGTTGGTGGGTCGGATTCGAGTAAATGGGTTGACCCACCCGCCTAACCCGTTTATTAAACGGGTCAACTGGGTTGGCGGGTTGGCATACTCCTAACACGAACCCGACCTGTTTAATAAACGGGTTAGGCGGGTCGACCCATTTATTAAAGGGGTTAGTTTAAGCCAAATCCGAACCTGCCTAAGAGGCGGGTTGGGTTGGCGGGTCGTGTCAGGTTTGCCACCCCTACCCATTAGCATGCTGCTGATATGGGGGACAATCTTGCATGGCAGAGACACTGCAGCCCCGTGCAAAGTGGTTCCTGCAAAGACTGCTCTGCTCCAACGCAATGCATATCGAGGAACACAAGAGTCACAAACTGCGGTGTGGGACTCATGCATTCTGGACAAACATTGTCTCGCGTGTCTCAACAGTATTTGTCCAGGCAATCAATCCCAACCTTAGAGAGTACTGTCATTTTGACTTTCTTTCAACTAGGGGTGTCAACCGGTCGGGTTAGGTTTGGACCCAGGTGGAATTAGACTTGGACCTGGTTTTAAGGTATGATCTGATCTGGTCTATTATAAGAAAATCCATACCCGTCGTGCCCGATAAGAACTACATGAACCATACCCCAATACCATATTTTTTTTATCATTTTTACATTGAAAAATTGCAGGACTTAATCAAAACTCGGGTTGGGTCTGGTATAAAATTTCACAAACTATACTCGGGTCCATGTATTAATCAGATCTTCAGGTCCAGACACGAGTCTTATTATTTATCACCATACTCAGGCTTGGTTCAGGTCAGGTCCGGGTAAGCCCGACCCGTTGACACCCCTACTTTTAAGGGCATGTTTGTGTTCCAAAGAAAGGGGCTCTAAGCTGGACAATGTGCATAGCCTCCCACCATATAAACAAAGTCCTACCCCTCCCCGTCAGACTTCGTTTAGGTTGAAAAATTGAGGTCTCTCGTTGAAAAACGGGTCTCTTTCCTCAAGGAAGAAGACTGGTTTTTCAATTGGAGGTTGTGGGGGCCTGCAAAAACACATGGGCCTCATGCAAATAAATTTGAGTTGGACCGAACCCAACCCGCTTCAAATTATTACATTGAGCGCTAATAGGCCAGGCCATAGGCTGCTCTTCATAACCGAGCCCGTTAAAAACCGAGCCAAAACTTGACACGTTAGTAAACAAGCTGAGCCATATATCTAAACAGAAACTTAAAGCCCGACAAGCCAACATCTAAACGGGCCCGGGCTGGGCCAATGCCCACCCTTAGGTATAACCAGTTGGCTACGGCTCACAGTTTCTCAACGTTATAGAGAAAGAGGCAAAGAACTCCCAAACCATCACAGCTGCTGGTACTAAATGCCTAGGAAACCGTGGTTTTTTTATTAACCGACTTCTAGAAACTGTGGGCTTGGGAGATTTTTTGGAATTTTTTTTTTTTAAATACTTTGCATATGTTTCCATGTGTTTAAAGGCCAAGTGGCATCATTAGCGGCCCTTGTTTGTGTCAGAAACATAATTCTTGGAATCATCCCTACACTCTCCCTAAACACGTCTCGAGGGAGAAAGAGACCCGGTTCTTTTAGTGATTCGGTTTACATGGACCAAGCACGACACGAGTAAAAGTTATCGGTGTATTGATTTCAATAATACTTCTTTTTTTATGATGAGGAAACTGTATTTGAAAGCAAGAATATTTTTTTTATTATTAAAATATCTTTTTTATTACGACAATCAGTCACCCACAACACATCTCATCTCATGGCCTACCACAAAAAGAGTTTTCTCTATCTTCATCTTCTTCTCACCCACTACCGTTTTCAGCTCTCTCTCTCTCTAAGGGGGGTTGATCAACCCTCTCTCTCTCTCTCTCTCTCAGGGAGCTGATCGACCCCCCTTCTCTCGTACTTTTCTCTGCTACACGGTTAAGTGAAATTTTTTTATTTAAAAGTCATGATATCAAAGTTTCTCGTTGCCAAAAATTCCTTTTTCTATGAACTTTTTTTATCTTAAACAGTGGCTCACACTACAAGAAAAACGTTATTTAGTGATAGAAATTTGTGACGGAAATAATTTGTCACAAAGTTGTGATAGATTAGAGAAAGAAAACTATTTGTTCCTAAAATTAGAATTAATTGCAGAATTTACGACGGAAAAATTTTGTCGCAAACACCGTCGCAAATTTGTGATAGATTAGCGACGAAAGAATTTCATCTCACACTCCGTCGCTACTTCACGATGGATGAACGACATCATTTTTTTTGTTGCTACTCCATCGTAAATTTACAACGGCGTTTGCGATAGAATTTTGCTGTCACTAATCTATCGCTAAATTTCCCGTAAAACCCTAATGTGAGCTCCCTTTTTGTTTCATTCATCTCTTTCTCTCACCCCCATTGCTCGCCCTCCCTTCTCCCCCTTTCGGCGACCACCTTTCTCTCTGGCGACCTCCTCCCTCTCTGACGACCTCCTCCCTTCCCTTCTTCTTCCCCTCATATCTCTCTCAACAATGCTCCTCTCCTCCTCTTGCTTGCTCTTCTCGCACCGGCGCCCCCTTCTCACAACCCACAAAGCGACAGTGGTCGGCCACCTCACCGGTACGCCTACACCTCTTTTGTACCCTGCACGCGACAACGTCGACCGACGCTGGTCCCCTCCCAGGTACGCTCTTTCCCCTCTTCTCTTCTTCTTCTGTTGTCGAAAGGTCGGCAGGATGTCATCGGCCCCCTGTCACGCCTCTCCCTTCTCCTCCTCTCCCTCGTCTTCTGGTTCTTCTCCCCCTCTTCACTCTCTCTGTTGTCTCGACGGAAGGCTGGCAGGAGGCCGATGGCCCCTGCCATGCCCTCGCTCTTCCCCCCCCCCCCCCCCCCTTTTTTTGTTGGCTCGCTGAGAGGTTGACAAGCGGCCCACAGCCCCTTCCGCACCCTCCCTCACTCCCCTATCTTTGTGGGCTCGTCGAGAGGTCAGCAAAAGGCTGACGGCCCCTTGTCGCACCCTGCCTCTCCCTCTGTTATGTCGTTGGGAGGTCGACATGAGGCCAACAGCCCCCTGCTCCCTTTGTGCCCGTCGAAGGGCCGACAGGTGGCTGACCCCCCCCCCCCCCCCCCTTGTCGCCTCCCTCACTCTATTGTGGTTTGTCAGATAGCCGGTAGGGGGTAGGGGGTCGGTGGCCCCTGTGGCACCCTCCCCCTTCTGTTGGTTATCAGAGAGTCGATGAGAGGTCGACAGTCCCCCTATTGCGCCTTCCTCCCTCTCTCTGTGTGCGGGAAGGGTCTGACAGGTAGCTCTGTGTTGCCCCTCCTCCTTTCCTTTGGGCCCTCTCTTCTCCTCGCTCTCTTTCTTTGTTCCGATGGGGTCAGGGTCGACCAGGTAGCCAAGCCCACCTCCCTCTCAGTCAAGGTTGAGGCCGGGCTCGGCCTGCCAACTGACCCACGTCGGTGACCTTATCGTCCTTTTGTTCTAGTAGCCTCGCTTCGTAGCCGACCTGCGATCATATATAATTATGCTTTGCAGGTGCATAGCTGAGCTAATTACGTGATGCTTAGTGCTAAGCATTGCATGCGGCTAAAAATGCAATGCAAAAAGAAATAAGGAAAAAAAATAAAGACAATAGCATGCAAATCAGGTAAATACCCATGGTGAGTAAGTGATGCAAGTGCATCACAAGTTATTTATTTTCTTGGATGCAACATTTTTTTGTTCACACACTTACTTAGTTGTGGATATGTAGGACTGCTTTGATGAAGTTCAATGATCATGCTGAACATGATTTGAATGTATGAAAATAGAAGTGCTCTTATTTTTTGAGTTTGAATTTCATGCTAGTTATGGTAGTAGTTAGCGGGATATTGGATTGTGTTTGTTGCAGGTACATGTTTGACATTGTTTTGGTACGAATAATTTGAATATATTGCAATATTTGATGTGACTGTATTCATGCTTGCATGAAGTTATTTTTAATTTGATTATGCCTTATATGTCAATTTGTATCATGAAAATATGTTTCAAATGAATGTATTGTGTTATGAATGGGTTTGCACATAAAAATGAATGATAAGTTATCATCAATGCTTCAAACATGCTTCAAATGAATGGTTTTGCACATTAAAAATATTAAATTATCAATACATGCATCATAGTTTTTGTGATTGAATGACATTATATATATATATATATATATATATATGTGTGTGTGTGTGTGTGTGTGTGTGATATATATCAAATCATTACATCCACTCTGAATGCATGATAAATTAAATATTTTCTTCATCATAGCATTCTTATGATTCTCTTTTAACTGGTTAGAATAGTATCTGTAACATCATAGGACAAAATAGTTGCAAACCGTGAATGGATGTACCGTAAGATAATTGACAATAAGGTATCGCTTGAATATATGGATGGTGTTGACAGTTTTATTGAATTTACAATGGCAAGTATCAGTACAGTGGATCCCACAGGTCGGATCAGGTGCCCCTGCACGATGTGTAAGAACAATCAATTTGTAGAACCTCATGGCGCTAGACATCACCTATATAAGAAGAGTTTTGTGAATGATTATCAGAATTAGATGTTTTATGGTGAAGAATTTTGAAACAATTTTGACGCATGGGTGGATGTGGTGCATGATAATCCATATATGAATTTGATATTTGATGTCACAGGACCAGAAATGGGTTCTGCTATGGGTCCTACTGATGTACCAACTAGGGTAGAGGAAGAAGCAGCAAACGATGCAGTTAAAAGATTTTTTTATTTACTTAGAGATGTTGATGAGCCACTTTGGAATGATTGTGAGAGTCAAACTATCTTGTCTGTAGTTCTTCAATTAATGAATTTGAAGTTTGAGTATAATTGGAGCCAATCATGTTTTGATTGGTTGTTCTCTATTGTGAAGAGTATATTGCCCAAAGATGAGAAATTGTCATAAAATTTCTATCGTGCGAAGGTTATAGTCAACGCTTTAGATATGGGGTATCAAAAGATAGATGCTTATCCAAATCACTGCATGTTGTATTTCAAAAATCATGAAAATAGTTGATCATGTTCATCATGTGGACATTCTCGGTTCAATCCAAAGACAAGAAGCAATGGTAGCACGAGGTCAAAAGAAGTGTCATACAAGTCGTTTTGCTACTTTTCTTTCACCCCTAGATTGCAATGATTGTATATGTCTTCGAGGGTAACTAAATACATGAGATGACATGCAAATAAAGTTTGACATGATAAAGACAAGATCACGCATCCTGTTGACGCGGAAGCTTGGAAGCACTTTGATCGTACTCATCGGACCTTCGTAATGGAAATGAGAAATGTTAAGCTAGGTTTATGTACAGATGAATTTAATTCATTTGGGGGTAGATTAACTCCATACTCGTGTTGGCCAGTATTTGTCATCCCATACAACCTTCCTCCAAGCTTGTGTATAACAATAACAACAACTACACCTTCATCCCAAAATAATTGGGGTCGGCGATATGAACCAACAAAGAAAATCATTCTGTGTCTTCCACATGAATCCTTCTCCTCCAATCATTTCTATCCAATGCCATGTCCTCGGTGAGGTTCAAAGCATTCATATCCTTTCCTATCATCTCCATCCAAGTCTTCCTAGGCCTACCCCGACCTCTTTTAACTAATATATCTTATCATTTCTCCATCCTTCTAACAGGAGCATCATTAGGCCTTCGCCGAATATGTCTAAACCACCGTAAACGATTCTCTCTTATCGTATTTCTAAACTTGTGTATGAAGCATTAAAATCGTTTCTTGTCTCTATTGATCTCTGGTCTGACCTCTTCGGGCCAAAATCTTGATGTATTAATGATCTGAAAATATTGTGGGATGACGGTGTTCTCACGTACGATGCTCACAAAAAACAAAACTTTAATATGAAGGTTGTTTGACTTCTCTGCATATAGTATGTTATATGGTTGGAGCACACATGTAAGGTTGGCATGTCCGTACTGCATGGAGGATACAAAATCTTTTAGATTGACGCATGGAAGGAAGTCGTGTTGGTTTGATTGTTACCGTCAATTTCTACTCAGCAATCATCCGTTCCAATGATAAAATAATGTGTTTCGAGCAGGCATAACTGAAATGGAAGGTCCACCTATACGGTTGTCTAGCATAGAGATTTTAAGACAATTGTGATACTTTCCATATGAACAAACAAATGCTTGTAGTCCGACACCCTTCTTTGGATTTGGGAAGGATCATAATTAGACAAAGAAATCTATATTTTGAGAACTACCATATTGGTCGACATTATTAATACAACATAATTTGGATGTGATGCATGTGAAGAAAAATGTATTTGATAATGTATTCAATACGGTAATGAATGTTAAAAGGAAAATAAAGGATAATCTGAAGGCTCGTATGGATTTAAAAGTAATATGTAAAAGACCAGAATTGAAACTCAAAAAGTACAATGACAAAATACTGAAACCAAAGGCAAGTACATGCTTAGACCAGATCAAGTAAAACATATATGTCAATGGTTGAGACAGTTGAAATTTTCAGATGGATACGTCTCTAACATTGCTCAGACTGTGAAGATAGATGATGGATAATTATATGGGTTGAAGAGCCATGATTGTCATGTCATTATACAACGGTTGATTCTCCTAGCATTCCATGATATGCTAAACAAATTTATATGGGGGAAATTATCCGAGTTAAGTAGATTTTTTAGAACATTGTGCGCATCAGAAGTTGTAGTAACTGAGGTAAAGAATCTTGAAGATTCTGTCGTCACTACTATTTGTCAGCTAGAGAAGATATTTCTGTCAGCTTTTTTCAATGTTATGAAACATGTGATCATACATTTGTCATATGAACTTAAAGTTTGTGGTCCTGTGGAATATTGGTGGATGTACCCATTTGAAAGGTATATTTTTCTCTTCAATGCTATTGGGAATTTATTGTATTACGAGATATATATTGTTGACAGATACATGTTTGACATCAAAAAAAAATGTTTAGAATAAAGCAAGAGTGGAGTGTTTTATTTGTGAGGTGTACACTTTAGAAGAAATTTCAAATTTCTCATATATGTACTTTGAACCTCACATTCCAACACGTTATACTTGCCACCTCGTAATGATGCCTGTCAGGTATGAAAGTTTCAAATCGTTAGATTTCAAGCTAGTATATGCATGATTTCATCACATATGAGCATGATTTCATCACTATAAAAGTTTTTAACTGCCTTATAACACATATATGCATGATTGAATCACTATGAAAGTTTTTTGACAACATTAGAACACATATAAGCATGATTCCATAACTACAAAAGTTTTTTTACTGCCTTATAACACATATATGCATCATGCATGATTGAATCACTATGAAAGTTTTTTTATAACCTTTGAACACATATATGTATGATTGAATCACTATGAGAGTTTTTTGACAACATTAGAACACATACAAGCATGATTTTATCACTATGAAAGTTTTTGACAACCTTAGAAAACATATATGCATGCTTGAATTACTATAAAAAAAAATTTGACAACCTTAGAACACATATATGCTTGATTGAAGCATTATGAGAGTTTTTTGACAACATTAGAACACATATAAGCATGATTTCATCATTATGGAAGTTTTTGACAACCTTAGAATACATATATGCATGCTTGAATCACTATGAGAGTTTTTTGATAACCTTAGAACACATATATGCTTGATTGAAGCACTATGAGAGTTTTTGACAACAATAAAACACATATAAGCATGATTTCATCACTATGAAAGTTTTTTACTGCCTTATAACACATATATGCATGATTGAATCACTATGAAAGTTTTTTTACAACATTAAAACACATATATGCTTGATTAAAGAACTATGAGAATTTTTTGACAATAATAGAACACATATAAGCATGATTTCATCACTATAAAAGTTTTTGACTGCCTTATAACACATATATGCATAATTGGATCACTATGAAAGTTTTTTGACAACATTAGAACATATATAAGCATAATTTCATCACTATGAAAGTTTTTTGACTGCCTTATAACACATATATGCATGATTGAATCACTATAAAAGTTTTTTGATAACCTTTAAATACATATATGCATGATTGAATCACTATGAGAGTTTTTTTACAACATTAGAACACATATAAGCATGATTTCATCACTATGAAAGTTTTTGACAACCTTAGAACACAAAAATGCATGCTTGAAGCATTATGAGAGTTTTTTTATAACATTAGAACACATATAAGCATGATTTCATCACTATGAAAGTTTTTGACTACCTTATAACACATGTATGCATGATTGAATCACTCTGAAAGTTTTTTTACAACATTAGAACATATATAAGCATGATTTCATCACTATGAAAGTTTTTTGACAACCTTAGAACATATATATATATATATATATATATATATATATATATATATATATATATATATATATATATATATATATATATATATATATATATATATGCATGACTGAATCACTATGAAAGTTTTTTTACAACCTTAGAACACATATATAAGCATGATTTCATTACTATGAAATTGTTTGATTGCCTTAGAACACATATATGCATGATTGAATCACTATGAAAGTTTTTTGACAACCTTAGAACATATATATGCATAATTAAATCACTATGAGAGTTTTTTGACAACATTAGAACACATATAAGCATGATTATGATACAGAAGATATTTATTTGACAACCTTATAACATATATATGCATGCTTGAATCACTATGATATTTTTTGACAACCTTAGAATACACATCTGCATGATTGAATCACTATGAATTTTTTCTGTCAGCCTTAGAACATATATCTGAATTATGTTAATGTCCTTCACTTTATTGATAGTTAGTCTACGTGTAATTCATTCATGTTACTTTGATTGCCTTACATTAGGTGCATTGCATGTAATTTATTTCATTATATTTTGTTTATCAATACTAACCTTTCTTTTCTCTTGTAGGATGCTGGAGATAATCAGTGTAGAGGAGCTGATGGAGGCATGGATGAAGGGGTAGATCGAGACAATAAAGAAGATGCTGCTAAGAATCTTGGTGATTATTAGATTTATGTGTTGAATTTGTTGTACCTTCTTGTTGTTCAAAAGAAAGTCTTTGTAAATGTTCACTTGTAAATAATTAGAACTTGGCGAGAATTATAGTGGATCGATAAAGTTTTTTACCTTGTATCTTGTGTTAAATTTGTTTCAGCTGCTTTGTATATATATTTTTTATGTGTACTTTGTTTTTTATACACAGGATATATAAATTGTATAACGAGAAAATTTTTCTCGATATTTGTATTTTAAATAAATTTTAAATTTTATTTTTTGCGACAGATTAGCGACGGATAATATTCGTCGCTAATTAGTATTGGCCTCCAATTTAGCGATGGATTAGGGATGAATATTTATCCGTTGTAAAACTGAATCGGCCGATGTTTTACGATGGATTGTAATCTGTCGTTAATGTAGCGATGAATGCGTATCTATAGTAAAACCAAATCTCTGCGGATTAACGACAATACGAATCATGGCATTCGCTAATTCATCATAAATTAGTGATAAAAGTAGCAACAGATACTTTTTGTCCCCTATTAGCGACTAAAAAATTACGATGAAAGTTATCCATCGCTAACCCGTCGTTAAACTGTTCAGCGATGGATTACGATCGTCGCTAATCCACAGATTTCTTGTAGTGTCACCTACCTGTGAGGTAATACCCTAGTTTTAACCATACTATCGTTACTAAACAAACCCACAAGGTCGGGTAGTTTCTTGGTTCTTTGCGGGGGCATGTGAATTCAAGCCCTAGGATTGATGATGCTAAGTTTGATCAAGTCGAGTTGAGCTCAACAAAAAATCGTTCTCCATGGTTACTGGGCTAAGTCATGGTGGACTTAAAACTGGGCTCAATGCAGTTGAACCTCCCTGTAGCTCGGTTTGGTAAAATGAAATTCTTTGTTGCCGAGCACGTAGAAGTGTAAGCCAAGCACGTATGTGCCTCATGGTGAGTGCCCAACATCACGATCTCCGCGAACACCATCAACAAGTTCGTGAACTTGGTCGTGTCGTCAAAGGCTGGAGTTGATGCGAACCGATCCAGCCTCACAGGCAAACCGAACCGAGTCCTTAGACTTTGACTCGGGGTTGACAAGATCTCGGGGCTTGACCATGAAACTCACAAAAGAAGATTCCTCGTGGGAGGTGCTCTCTGACGTGGCCACTGCCACACCCTCAACCACAAAACGCACCACTACCAACGGTTATCAATCCGCCATCATTCCACGTGTCCTCCCCTCAGCATTCCATTGCCACGGCAGGGAGGCTGACACGTATCAAAATCGATGACATGGCACTTTAGGTTAAATATCTAATACTAGAATCACATGGGACACGTGTCGTCATCTCCATGGATCACTGCCAGCAGATCTTTTGCGTGTCTGGGGAGCACCGAAACCAACGGAAATATCGTAACTAGTGGACGAAGGGCCCGCCACGTCATGGTTTTTGGTGTACCAGTGATATCTTGCTGACGTGGAACATATGCAGAGGTCCCCCCCCCCCCCTTAGATATTTTCGCCTCTCCCCACTACTTGAAACGAAAGAAAATCCCAATGGGCTCTCTGTGTGGCGGTTAGCGATTGAATAGGTACGCCAGAAAACCAATAATCAAATCCTGCCTTTTTTTATTTATTTTAAAGTTATTTGGTTGGTTAAAAGAGTTTCAATAATATCTTGAGGATCACACCCAATTCAGATATTTGGATCTTTTCTAGAGAGAGAGAGAGAGGTGTGTGGTGCTGCGGTTCTTCTATCAATTTGGGGTGCTGAGATTTTTGGCTGGTGATCTTGGGTGGGGAGGATTTTGGAGGTGGTTGGGGGCGCTGAGATCTTTTGTTGAGTTGGGGTGGTGAGATTTTTGTTTTTGTGTTTGGTTGTTTGGTTGGGAGGGGTGGATTTATTTGATGGGAGAATTGGTGGTGGATTGGGAGGATATGGAGGGAGTTGTGGATGAAGAAGGGGGGAAAGGGGAGGAGGTGAGGGAGAAGGAGATTTTGGTGAGGTGGGAGAAGTTCCTTCCCAGGATGATCGTGAGGGTTTTGCTTGTGGAGTTCGACGATTCGACAAGGCAGATCATCGCCGCGCTTCTGAGGAAATGCAGTTACAAAGGTGTGTTCCTGTTTGTTTTTTTGGATATTTGATCTTTTTGTGATTTGCTTTAGGGTGTGTGTATTTTTTCAACTGAGATACATAAGTTATTTCTCTTAAACAATTGGCTGTGAGGGTATTCTTAAGAATTTTAAGCATATCAATCCTGTCGTTTTTTATTTTTAGAAATGGTTTTGTATGTTCTTCTATGTTACCATGTTTCTCTTTGCTTACTTTTTGGAGAAATATATTTGTGCTTACCATGTTTTACTGTGTATTCATGTACACAAAAAGCATATATTACTTGGTGAAGTCCTTTTTTGAGGAAAAATGTGTTATGTGTACATATTGAGATGTGATTGGGTGTTATGTTTGGATTTGAGCAGTTTCTGCTGTTCAAGACGGGAAAAAGGCATGGGAGGTACTCAAGGAGAAACCCCATAATTTCGATTTGGTCTTAACTGAAGTGTCGTTGCCATCACTCTCTGGCTTTAGCCTTCTTACCATGATTGCGGGGCATCCAATCTGCAAAAATATCCCTGTAATCAGTAAGTTTGAGTCCATCGTACGGCCCATTTTTCTTACCTAAGGTTTTTGTTGCACTTAATTGCTGATGTAAAACTTGTTCTTTCCATCTGGGGACTCCTTGCAGTGATGTCTTCTCATGATTCAGTCAATATTGTCTTCAAATGCATGTTGAAAGGGGCTGCCGACTTTCTTGTGAAGCCCCTCAGGAAAAATGAATTAAGGAATTTGTGGCAACATGTCTGGAGAAGGCGCTCTGTACGTCATCTCATACCTTGTATCTGTGATAAAGTAGTTTTCTGGCAGCCTATTTTTGGTTCCCGATAATAGTGTTGGTTGCTTATTTTTATTTCTCCTGTTTTTTATGGCCTTAGACAAATGATGGTGCGAGCGGATGCCAAAATCGAAATCCTGCAGAGCTTAAATTTGAAGCTGTGTCTGACAATAATTCTGCAAGCAATCCTTCAAGTGATTATGTGGTTTCTGTCCATAAGAAAAAGGGAAGCGGTGAGAAAGGGAGTGACACCCAAGTGAGTGTTCCATATAGTTTTTAACAGTCGTTGTTTGCTAGTGAGATGTTTGTTTTTTATCGATATGCAGTGTGATGGATAAGAGTTCATAACATCACGTCTATGAAATATGCAGAAAATAATTAGTTTATTGTTTTGGATACACAGATATGATGACGGAGCACTTGTAATGAAACAAGCAGAAGTACAAAAGAAGAGCCATAAGGGCATGCAATAGCATAAACACAAAGTGCGCAAGCACAAGTCAACTATGGGGCAATGCAAAGATCCAACAATAGCTAATAAGAGGAAGAGAAAATAAAAAATATAAATCTGTATTGATTAAATGTTTGGAAAAAGCATAAAAATAAATGGAGACAAATAGTCCCTATATATACACAAAAAGGCATAAGCATCAAGGCCATTGGGAGCTCTCAGAGTCGTTGAGAGCTCCCAATGACTCTATGGTCCAATGACCATAGCGTCCCTAAATTAAAACAAAAAGACAAAAAATATAAAAACTAAAAATATTACACAACTATATCTAATGGACTGTCCTAATTACATAGGTTAAAAGACAAAAATGCCAATATAACTATTTTAACACCCCCTCAAACTTATGGTGTGATCACCGAAAGTTTGTTGAGAAGAAACAAAAAACAAGGTGCAGGAATAGCTTTCATAAAAAAATCTTTTAGCTAATATTCTGAAGTGACATACTGTAACTCATCATGAACATAGCGACAGTCCATCTCAATGTGTTTGGTGTACTCATGGAAGGTGTGGTTGCTAGCAATATGAATTGCACTTTTGTTATCGCAACACATCTTCGAAGGGTTGAAGATGGCTTTTCATATATCTTTGATAAGATTCCTTAGTCATACAAGTTTCATGATTGTCGTAGCCATAACTCTATATTCAGTTTTAGTAAAATCAACGAATTTTTTAAAAAACACAAAAAACTATGGTTGAAATTCTATCAGTATAAGCAAGTCTTAATATGAAGATGAGTATAGAGAAGGTTCTTTGTTTATGTTATTCTTTATATATCTAACAATTCTTAATACAACACTCATGTGCACAGTGGTTGGAGCATGCTAGAACCATGGTTGCCAGTTGAGGAAGCGGGAGCGAGAAGCGATACGGGAAGCGGGAGCGGGAAGCGAGGCACTTTCAAAATTTTAGGAAGCGGGGAAGCAGGGGACCACTTAGGAGCGATTCGGGAAGTGTCTCGGAAGCGACATAGGAAGCGTCTCGGAAGCGAGGGGGAAGCGAAAAAAATAAAAATAAAAAATAAAAAATACAAAAAAATTGAAAAAAACAGGGGAAGCGTGGGGGAAGCGAGGGGGAAGCGCGCTTCCCATTAAAGGGAAGCGCGTCCCCCATTAAAGGGAAACGCGTCCCCCATTAAAGGGAAGCGCGCTTCCCAAAAAAGGGGGACGCGCTTCCCAAAAAAGGGGGACGCTTCCCCCCACGCTTCGGAAGCGCGACGTTCCGCGCTTCGGGAAAGCGCGCTTCCCCTTTTAGCTAGGCGCTTCCGGTAACTCTGGCTAGAACTGACTAGCTGAATAAACAACATGAGTTATATCTGGTCTAGTGATAGATAAGTAGGTTGAAGACCCAATTAGTTGCCTATAAGGAATGAGATCTTCAAGAAGTGTTCAATTTTCAAGCCTTAGTTTTGCATTGACCATTTCTGGAGTTTTTACTTTTCTTGCCATTTAAAATACCCGACTTATCACAAATATCAGTAATGAACTTCATTTGAGTAAGAATATACCTTCTGGGAGAGTAAACAACTTTAATACCTAAAAATACCTTAAAAACCCAAATAAAACATATAAATTTTTTTTTTAAATATTTGCAATCTCACTAACTCCTTGTTTGTCATTTTTTGTTATTATTATGTCATCTACGTATAGTAGAATTATAACAACAATAGTACCTTCACTTTCGACAAAAAGAGCGGTATCAATATAGCAAGAATGAAAATCCATATGAATTATAACATTACTAAATCTATCATATCAGGCCTTAGGAGCTTGTTTAAGACCATACAAGGCCTTCTTAAGTGTAAGAGTTTTTCCTTGTTCGATATCAAATTATGACAGTGGATTTAATAAGCTTCCTCGTTTAATTTTTCATTGAGAAATGCATTTTTGACATCCAACTGATAGATGAGTCATTTTTTGATAGATGCAGCGGCTATGAGGGTTCTAACACTAGTCATCCTAGCTACGGGTGCAAAAGTCTTTTCATAGAGATTCTTTAGAATATCATTTAGCCACTAACCCGGCTTTATATCTATCTAGGATTCCATCACTCTTGGTTTTGATCTTAAATGCCCATCTACAACTTATGGTTTTCTTACCTAAAGGTAAGGTAACAACTTCTCAGGTTTTAGCTTTCTTAAAGACATCTAATTCTACATTTATAGCTTCAATCCAATGTGAATTTTTTTGCTTCATTAAAATGATATGGCTCCCGATAGGAATGTAGTGCTATTAGACAAGCTCTATAGTTTGGTGACAAAAAGTTATACAATACAAACCAATTTAGAGGAATAGAGACTCAGCTAGATCTTTTAAGTGAGGCCTCTTTTATAGGAGAATTATGTGAGTATTTTTCTAATGCACTTGGAGGGTTTCTTTGCTCACGCCGGGTTTAAATTTATATATATTTAGTAGGTTTTTCAACTATATCATCATTTCTTAATGATGGTCTTACACTCTCAACATTAGGATGTTCATGATCATTACTAAGGCTTCATCCTTATTCAAAGCATTATCACAAGTAGAATCAACATCTCTCGGTGAGAGATCAAATAAAAAAGTATAATTTACTTCCTCTATTTTATTATCTTTATCAAAACCATTTTCATTTTTTAAGGTCAAATCCTTAGAAACATAAAGTTTGTTATTTTTTAAATCAAAACATTTTTAACCTTTTTTATTTTTCCCATAATCAATAAAAACACATTCAATGGCTTTTGGAAATGACTTATATCTTTCGTATAAAAGTACAAAACATTTACAACAAAAAATTCTCAATCGCTTTAAGTTGGGTGACATTTTAAATAATTTCTTATATGAAGAAATATTTTGTAAAGATGATGAGGGCATTCTATTTATCAAATAAGTTAATGTTAGAACGGCCTTGGCCCAATGACTAATATAATGAGCCAATGTTAGCACAAGTCCACTATAGGACAATACGAAGAGCCAACAATGGCCAATACAAGAGACAACAACAACAACAACAACAACAACTACGCCTTCATCCCAAAACAATTGGGGTCAGCGATATGAACCAAAAAAGAAATTCATTTTGGGTCTTCCACATGAATCCTTTTCCTCCAATCATTTCTATCCAATGCCATGTCCTCGGTGAGGTTCAAAGCATTCATATCCTTTCCTATCATCTCCATCCAAGTCTTCCTAGGCCTACCCCGACCTCTTTTAACTAATATATTTTCCCATTTCTCCAACCTTCTAACTGGAGCATCATTAGGCATTCGCCGAATATGTCCAAACCACCGTAAATGATTCTCTCGCATCTTATTTTCAATGGGTGCAACACCTACCTTCTTACGTATCTCCTCGTTCCGAATCTTATCTTTTATTGTATTTCCACACATCCATCTAAGCATCCGCATCTCAGCTACACTCATTTTTTGAACATGATGTCTCTTGGCAGCCCAACATTCCGTACCATATAGTAAAGCGGGTCTAATAGTCGTCCTATAAAACTTTCCCTTCAACCGCAATAGCATTCTACGATCGCACAACACTCCAGTTGCACTTTTCCATTTCATCCACCCAACCTTTATCCTATGATTTACATCTCCATCAATTTCTCCATACTTTTGAATGATGGATCCCAAATATTTGAAATAATCATTCACCGGTATTTCTTGCTCACCAAGCTTCACTACACTCCCATCACTACTTCGTTGCTTACTAAACTGACATTCCATATATTCAGTCTTACTCTTACTCAACTTAAAACCTCTAGCTTCCAATGTCTGTCTCCATAATTCTAACTTAGCATTAACCCCAGCTCTAGACTCATCAATCAAAACAATATCATCAGCAAACAACATACACCACGGTACATTTTCTTGAATTGATCTCGTAAGCTCATCCATCACTATCGCAAATAGGAAAGGGCTTAAAGCAGATCCTTGATGTAACCCAACCGTTATCGGAAAATTGGTTGTCACCCCTCCACAAGTGCGGACATTGGTTACTACTCCTTCATACATATCTTTAATTATACTACTGTACTTTAGGGAAACACCTTTCTTCATCATTGTCCACCAGAGAACGTCCCTAGGTACTCTATCTTATGCCTTCTCTAAATCAATAAAAACCATATGCAAATCTTTGTTCCTCTCTCTATATCTTTCAATAAGTTGTCTAAGAAGATGTATAGCTTCCATAGTTGATCTTCCAGGCATAAAACCAAATTGATTCTCCGATATCATGACAACCTTCCTCAACCTAGACTCAATCACCCTCTCCCAAAGTTTCATAGTATGACTCATGAGTTTTATACCACGATAGTTTGTGCAATCTTGTATATCACCCTTATTCTTATATAAAGGCACCAAAGTACTTTTCCTCCACTCATTAGGCATCTTATTTGTTCGCAAAATCAAGTTAAAAAGATTTGTCAACCATTCTAAACCTTTCTCTCCCAACCATTTCCAAGCCTCGATATGTATACCATTTGGGCCAACTACCCTTCTTGATTTCATTTTCTTCAAAGCCTCTGCAATTTCTCTCTTTTGAATCTTGCGCATGAAATCACGATTTATCTCATGAAAAGGAATGGAGAAGTCTCCAAGATCTTGAGCATGACTATCATTAAATAGCTTATCAAAATAATCTTTCCATCTCTCCTTAATCTCCTCATCTTTGACTAAAACCCTTTGCGTTTCATCTTTGATACATCTAACCATACCCAAATCCCTCGATTTCCTATCTCTCATCTTTGCAAGCATATAAATATCCTTCTCGCCTTCTTTGGTATCCAACTTGTCATAAACCTCCTTATATATCTTAGCTCTCGCGTTTCGAACTACTTTTTAGCTTCCTTCTTTGCTATCATATACTTCTTCAAATTCTCATTATCACGACTCTTACTTAGATTTCTATAACACTCTCTTTTAACCTTAATAGCTAATTTGACATCCTCATTCCACCATGATGTATCCTTACCTAGTGGTGCACCGCCTTTAGACTCACCCAATACCTCCTTAGCCACTTTTCTCATGCCACCCGCTATCTTATTCCACATTGATTCTGAATCCTCCTCGAGACACCAATCAACTTCCTTAACTACCTGCTCTACAAACATTCTTTGTTTAGCTCCTTTCAGTGCCCACTACTTAATTCTAGGATCTATCCTATGTCTATCCTATTAGACACAAATACAAGAGACAACAAAAATAAAAAATATAAATCTGTATTGATTAAATGCTTGAGAAAAGCATAAAAATAAATGGGGACAAATAGTCTTTATATATGCACAAAAAGGCACAAGCATCAAGGCCATTGGGAGCTCACAACAACTCTATGGTCCACTGACCATAAAGCCCCTAAAGTAAAAACAAAAGGGACAAAAATATAAAAACTAAAAATATGACAAAACTGTCTCTAATGGATTGTCCTAATTACATAGGTAAAAAGACAAAAATGCTCCTTATGGGCATTACCTATTATATGACTGTATCTACTTCATATATATATATATATATATATATATATATATATATATATATATATATATATATATATATATATATATATATATATATATATATATATATATATATATATATATATATAATTACAAATATACCTATTTTAACAGCACTAACTGAACTATCTTCCCTTTTGTTCTTCATAGATGTGTTACGATGAGACTTATAAGACTGTTTTATTTTAAGAAAAGATAAACCTTTCGGAATATCTAAATATAGTGTTTGGATTGTGTTCATTACAGAGCTCTTGCACAAAGCCAGAGATGGAGGCTGAAAGCATAAATATGCACACAACAAAGGATCTTTTCCCGCCACAAGTACAGTCAGAGCCACAGAAATATGAATATGGCACAAAAGAGAATGGAAGTTGCTTGCTGAGAGAGAATGATGCACAAGGTGCATGTCTATATATGTTAACTTGTTTTGTTTGAATCATAGTTCAGCCACATACAAAGCTGTGGCTAATGGATGATATATTTTTTTGGCAGATAATTTGATAAGGCAAGCAACAGACACAAAACTGGGCAGTCAAACAGTTGATTCAATGAATAGAATGCATCTGCAGGAAGCCCATGCACATGCAGGGAAATTGCCTATGAAGGAAAACATTGGAATAGCAACCTTCAGAAAGGTTTCTCTCACAAATGGCGAGTCTAACCAATGCAATTCTGAAGGGCATAGTCCTCCTAGTGAAGCCATCGACTTTCTTGGGCAAATTGGGAAGGGATCACAACGCAATTATGCACAGAATGAAGGCCTCATTGTCATGCATGAGAACTATAATGATTCAGAAGAGACCTCCATTCCCAAGGATAATGCATCCAATTTAGAACGTTTTCCAGCATGTGACCTTTCCTTGAGGAGACCACAACTCCATGGCTATATTAAACAAGGGATAGAGGAAAAGCACACATTAAACCATTCTAATGCTTCTCCATTTTTAAGGTGAGAGGCTACCACAATAATTTCAAACAGGCATCATGAATTCATGATGTTCATATAATTTATAAACTAATCATTTACAGGTTTTCTGCTTTTTTGCCTATGATTCTTTTAAGGAGCTTTGATAGTATTAGTCCTTATCTGTCTTTTAGTTCTTTTCCTCTGATAGGCTGAATGATTAGTGTTTTGTTCCGTTGTATAACAACTTACTATCAATAGTAGCATGTGATGGAGGTGATGTGGCCATAAAGATATATGGAGATTGCATTTATATTCGTAAACAACTTTCTTTTCTTGTGTTTTTTACTTGCAAGCTGGGGGCAGGCTTCATGGGATTCAAACCTGCACATAGTCATTATTTTTGCCGAAATATAATGAGAAGATTGCATCTTTACTTGTGATGGAGTATTCCTGTGGACAGGTGGATATGGTTGACATTTTGCTAACTGCAATTCGAAACAGGATTCCCACAAACACTAGAAATTGCATCAATAGTCATGTGAAGCTAAGAAGATTTTGAGTGATCATTCCATTGAAAGATGAAAATTTTAGAACTATAGATATTTTTCTTTATAAGAATGATATAAATTTTTCCAAAACCATTTACGCTATGTTTGGGAGCCGGTGTTGGAGAGGAAATGAGAGGAGTGGAGATGAAAATGGGAGATGAGGCTGGGGTTGTCCACAACATCCTTGCGAGGATGTAGTTGAAAATGGCCCATCTCCACTCAACACCATTCTCTTCTCTCAAAACAGGATTTCCAAACACCTGTGCAGGTAGGTGGTATTGATTACACCCTCATTTCTAAATTTGAAAAATTAGTTTCCGACATCCTAATCCTGAATTACTATAAGGAACTATATGCATTCATGCTGCAGAGAACAATGCTGATCCATGAACCGGATTAAGCATTACTAGTCTCTATTCTGGTGTTGTGTACAATCTAAGACTCAATCTGGAATTGATTCAATTGGATTATTGTTATATCTTAGATTATGCTATGATTGCAAATATTGTTTGTGCAAGGGTGGACATCAGAATTGCATTTTCCAGATCCAGGATGTTACAATGTCAAAATGCTAGCATGGACTTTCTGTCTGGTTTAGCTTATGTATGCAGTCAATGTCAACCACATTGGTGAACATTTTGCACATCCATTGACAACTGCATGTACCAACTTTGCGTCGTTACATGGAACGCTCTAATGTATCATGTATCAAGCAGATCGATACCTGGCACTAGTATGAAACTCATCTCGAAACCTACTAATAGTAGTAGTAAATATTTAAGAAACCTGTATTACATTCTGTCTCAATTCTGGCAAACTATGCTTTACCCTGCAGTCAGTCACTAGTGTAAGATGACTCTAGCAGTCTAGCTATTTGAAAACTTTAGTCCTTTTAGATTCTTTGGGTCATTCTCAAGCTTGGAGGTTTCTTCATTGTATGGTAGGTTTAACACAACAAAAAATTTCTGAGCCCACTCTTTCTAGTGGCTTAAATGTAGTTGTTTGCCTCACAATTACTTGGTGAAGTATGGTTTTGAATTTGTTATACCTGAGTTATCTTTTCGTTGTGACTGAAGATGATTCAGTATGGATTTTTATTTTTTCTTAGAAGTTCAAAAAAATTAGACATTTCCAATTTTCCATTTTAAGTACCTTGGCCAGTATAATTTTTTTAGTTTTTTTACCAAATGGAGCATTCTGTCAATCTTGTCAAGTTGAGATACTAATTTTTGAAATTACAATGAATCCATAAGGTATCCTCATTTAATTTTTCATCACTTTTCCTTGATGACTATTTTATGACAGTAATAGGACAAGTTTTGTTAACATATTGAATCATACATGGATATCAGGTCATTTGGGCTATATACATCTTTCTGAAATAAAGTTCATTTTCGCTATTCATGTATTTCATAGATTCGGTTATTTCCATCATACACTATGGTGCCTTTGACTGGAAACTTACAGGTGGTCTTTAACTCATGCAGGTACAGTAACAGGATTATTCCACATACTGTTCCCACATCTTGTTTCAGTCCGGAGCCTAAAGAAGGTAAGAATCACTGTCGTGCACCTACAGAAAGTGAACAAAGCATCACTCCAGGAGTCATATTTTCACCAAGGCCAATTAAATGTAATACTCTAAACTGGAATGAGGTTTCACCAGATAGTAGAAAGGGGGATGCACATTCGCATTCCAAAGGTGCTTATCCAAGTAGTGCAACTATGCCTGAGGAATCAGCATTTCCCTGCTCACATCTTGGAATTATACCTGTGTCACTGCCTGTTGGAAACTTAAATTTTGATGGTTTAAGCTCTGGATATGGCACCATTCTACAACCTGTATTTTATGCACAACAAGGTCCTCCATTATGGAGTCCAATTTCTACAAGCAATCAGGAAACCATTCATAAAAGTTCAACCCCACAATCTGATAAGTCACTGAGACAGAGCAACTCTGAGCATTGTTATCACTTGGATAACTGTGATGCTAAGCCACTTGAACATCAAGTATCAATCACACCGGAGACTAACTTGGGAGTTGATGAAGATCATGGGCTTGCTTCTGCTTCATGCCAAAGTGGAAGCAGCCTGTGCAATGGCACCATGAAATACTATAACCTCAGCACTTCTGGGAGTGTTTTGAATGGAAACAATGGATATGTAAGTACAGCAAATGTCACAGAAGCCACAACAAAAAGTGGTAATGAGGGACAGTTTGGTAACAATGGGGTTGTAACGGTGGAATACAATCGTGCAGCACAGAGAGAGGCAGCTCTGAACAAATTTAGGCTGAAAAGGAAAGAGAGGTGCTTTGAGAAGAAGGTGAGTAGTAGCTGAATTCGGTTCAGTTTTTGTTATTTGATCACCTTAAAATATCATTTTTTTGCTTTCTTGACCATATTGCAATAGCATCATTCTATCGTTAGTCTGAGAAATGATGACCAAATTGTTTTTACAGGTTCGATACCAAAGCAGGAAACTACTTGCAGAACAACGGCCAAGAGTGAAAGGCCAATTTGTTCGCCAAGCACATCAAGACTCCTCAGACATGCAAGTTGATTGATCTTTCTGCTCTGATCCATCAATCACATAAGCAGCCATCAAAGGAACATCTCTTTCCTCCCGACGGTTGCCAATTAAGCAGGAGGCCACTGAGTCAATGAAGATGACCTCAAATTGGAGTTAACTACCATAGAATCGTATTGCCAACGTCTCTGGCTTTTCACATTGGCAATCAAGCAATGCAATCACAACAGTGACAACAGACGAGTGAGAGAGATAGAAAGAGTGTTCTTTTGGGAGTCTCCAAGTAGCAGTTGGTCAGTTAAATCCTCTGACATTCAAATTTTCATTTAACATCCAGCCACCTACCACACAGCATGTATAAAGTAATTTTCTACTTGACGTAAGCAGCTTGCAGCTTCAGATTTTTCATCTCCCTTTCCGTTTATTCAGTATGGCTAACTAGATCACACGATTGTTCTTATGTTCTTAATTCATATCAAAGTGGAACCCCAAATCTGAACCTGGACATGTATTCATTTGAGTGGGCTATGTTACAGAGTGAGTAGCATGAGAATGTCAATGGAAGGTCAGCAACTTGGTGTCGCTGATTCCCCAACAGGTTAGGAGCCTTAGGTTGGGTGTTGATTATATTATCAAGTGTGGTTTGATTGCTGGATCCCGTTACGGATCTGACCATCTACTGATTGAATGGTTATAGCAGGGGCTATGTGGTTGAGTTCAGACTCTGGCCTGAAACTGATATTACATAACTCGAGTCCTAACCTCTGAAGTTGTAGATATCATTCTTTAGAATTACCACAAGTTCCTCTGTAATTTCTCGACTTTGGTCTGAATCTGCCATTGCATACCTCAAAGTCCTGACCTCTTAAGTTTGCTTTGCTGTTATTCAAATTTTCATGGTCAGTGTATTATGATTCTCACAAAAAGCTGATGGTGCCTAAATGGGTAATTATTGCCACTAATGATAGTACCATACTGTCTACTAAAAAGTCATAAATGAAGTTTTGTTATCTACTAAATTGAACCAATTTATTGTTTATTTGTCAATAACAGGTTTTATATCGAGTTGTTTTGACATAAAACCCAATGTTTATATTATGAAATCTTGATGCATTTTGGATTGTTGTTTTTGTTTGTTTGTTATTTAAAAAACATCTAAACATGAAAATATTGTAATCTAAAGCAAGTTTTAAGCTAAATAAACTAAGAAATTGTGCTTGCGTTGGCCAATCCATGAAGCATTGAATAATTTGTTAAAAATAGATTGGTTTAGTAGGTGACAGTACCATCGTTGGTGTAGACATTAATTCCAGCCAAATGGTTTTGCTGAAAGTCTAGTTCAAACAAGTATGTCCTGTTCCACAGAAAGGAAAATATTTCATTTCATTTCTTTGGATCAGATCTCTAACTGAACCCAATCCATTTGCACGTTATTTGAAGACTTGTTTTCCAACTTGTTAACGGTTGAAAATGATGCTTCCCTTTTGGTTATTCTCCTCCAGCCAAAACAAGTTTCCCTATCTTCATCTTATTGCTAGTACCGGGGGTGGACATCAGGCAGGGCCGACCCGAGGTCCGTTAGGGTCTGATCGCCCAACCCAGCCTTTGACACACCGAAATCCCGACCTGGATCTTGTCGAGTTCAGGGCAGACTCATGACTTATCAAGCTGGTTTCTGGTGGGTTAGGTCAAGCCCTTTGAACCCATATTAAATGGGGTCAGGCCACCAAGATTGATCGGTCCGTGATTATCAACAGGCCAATTAAGTTTGCTGAAAAGTGGGCTGGATTCGGCCATCTTGACTCAGCCCATTGAGTGCCTATTAAATTAGGTCAGATAGCCTCCGACCACAGGCAGCCCAGTACCATTTTTCTTGTACAATGTCCATGATAGGGTGGGTTCAAACTTTACTAGACCCAGTGGCTCAGCTTGAGCTGGTTTAACCAAGGCCAGGTCAGATCCAGATTCAGTTTTTAAGCTGCTAGTCGGATTCGTATTCGGTTTTGTTTGATCCCATCTGACTCTGAATCTGATTATGTCAGATCCGATTAGGTCAGACTCGGTAGTGGCTAAATCCGACCTGTTTACATCCCTACTCTGATCCCCCTTGCCCACCAAAGAGTACACCTACTTCTCTTAGTTAGTAGAAGCTACAATTCAACTGGCATCCGCCCATGTACGTACACAAAGGGAAAGAAACGGGTCAGATATGGGTTTTATCAAATTTGACCCACAACTGGATCCAATTTTAAAAGATTGGATACTGACTGGGATCTCGCTGTAGTTTTCTAGATGTGGGTAGAATCCAGGTGCCCATGGTACTGGATCAGCTGAATACGATTACAACCGTTGATTTTCAAGATAGAAAAGCTATAACATATTGGGTCAAGCTCGATTTCAACTTGGATCTGATGGCATTTTTTATCTGTTTCGACCCAGATACAAACAGAACTGACCGTCTCCATTCCGAATCCGGATCAGATCTATATATTGAGAACTGGCAACCTTGCTTGGATCCAGTTTGGGTCCAGATGATGAGAGCTCTGACCCATTTGCGTTCCTACGTACACATAGGAACTTTTCATATACCACTGAAAGCATACCATCCCCTGGCCGGAGTAATTAGTCACAAAGAAAATGCTGCAGAAAATTGAGAATTTTTGTTTTTGAAATTTAACAAGGAAGCCACAAAATATTTTATTCTTAAAAAAATACATAATTTTCACAAAAAATATGTAAATTAGCAAAAAAAAGAGTAAAAAGATCATAATAATACCTCACAATATATTTAAAATAAGTGATATTTTGATTTTTCTCGTGATTTTGGGGGGCTTCACGGTTGTGAAATTCTCACGATAACACCATGAAAAAATAAAAAAATGTTGGCAGATGTTTGTGACTACGGCCGAGACCTAAATTCATTACCATCTGGTAGGCATAGTGACAAAAGTAAAAAAACGGCAAAATCTTGGGAGTCAAAAACTGGGGAGATTTTGAATTTTTTCATAAATCTCACATTTTTTGGCAAAATATCAGCAATAAAAAATAAATAAAAATATAAAAAATAAATTTTATAAGAAAATATAAATAAAACACATTTAAAAATAAAATTCTTGTGATAAATATCTGCCAAAACCGTAAATAGCACGATATTTGTCACGGTTTGAAAATCTCGCGAGAAATTGCCATTTTAAACTTTCAGTCAATTTCTTGCGATATTATCACAAGATTTTTATAAATCTTGCGATATTTGTTACAGAGCTGGTAGGGTTGGACATTGGGTGGGTCCGAGAAGCCCAACTAGGGCCCTTTGGGGCTCAACAGGTTCAACAGACCCAAGCCCACTGAAAGCTCAAGCCAGCAGTTCGAGCCAGGCCTGTGTCTTGTCAAGCGGGACCTCTAAACTCGACTGATAAACCGGCCGAGCCGAGCTCAATTGGGATGCCATTTTATCTCTACCTGGTCTCAGCACATTTACTAGCCTAGTTGGGATGAGTCTGACACTTATCAGGCTTCGGACTGTACGAAGCAGCCCAAACCCAGAATGTCTCGGGTCAGGTACATGACCCAATGGGTAGTTGGGTACTCCTCCCAATGTCCACCCCTACTAATTGGGTCAGGCTAGGCATGATCAATGTTGTCAAATTAGCATCGGCCATGGAATCATTAGGCCAACGATTCAAGTGAATCTGGCAATTCCGATTCGGGCCTGAATGGTTTTGAACCGGCCAACTTTTAACCACTAAAAGACACGTCAAAAAAATATTAAAAACAAAGTGATATTAAACATCAATATGCTTAGTTCGAGCATGAAAATATGGATTTCTTGTGAGAGCACTTTGACTTACAATAAATTGTAATCTTCTTTTGATGAAGTCCTAGATCTTCAATCAATCTCTTCAAGCATATGGCCGCTTTGCAAGCATGTGTTTGCCTTAGTAGTCTGCAATACTACTATTGACTGTAGCCTTAACAGCCACCCTACGGCACCACTGGCTAAAGAAAACACATAACCAATTGTAGACCTTCCTTTGTCCTAATCACCTGCAAAATCGCCATCCACAAAGCCAACCAAGTTTATACTATCTCCACTGTAGCAAATACTAGCATCTGAAGTATCCCTCGGTGTAAACACCCCAAATTTTCTCTTTCATTTACAAATCCCCTTCTTTTGTCACTGGGACATACCCTTTGAAGCCTTCAGGGAATCAGTTGGTCCACACCTGAGTCAGGCCCATCGAAGGCCCAAATTTTACACTAAATTCCAATATTTCATCTTGTAATCAAGATTTAATATCTATTTTGGCTCGTTTTAATCATCAATTTTCATCCTCGAACAGAAATGTTCAATTCTGTCTCTGCCAGGGGTCCAGGATTTCAAATCCCTTATCCAGGGTTTGCATTTTGCATCTCATTTCATATAATTCATCTTATTTCATATCATTTTATGTCATTTCATTGCATTGCATATCATTTTCGAGATCCAACACTCTGGTTTTTCAAAATCTTCAAATCAAGATTCGATTTTAAAACTTTTCTTTCAAAAACCTGGGTTTTTAGATCGATATTTGCCATTTATCAACCTCAGGATCTCATATTTCAAAATATCTTCCTCAGAAAGCGATCTAGATTTATTTTTAAACTCAATTTTTAACTGCTCTTGATTCTCAGATGAGACCCATCTAGATAGTGTCACTTTTGGATCTCTTCTTTCATCTAAATCTCTTAAATTTTAGAGTCCTAGTCGGATTAGGACTCTGTCTTTTTACATTTTTAAACCTCTTCAAAATTCTATTTTGATTTTAAACCAGAAGAAATCTTATCCCTAGTCCATTTTCTTTATTTTGGCCAAAATCTCAGAGTTTTAGTCTGACTAGAACTCTTTTTCAGAGTTTCAGTCGGATCAGAACTCTACCTTTCACTTTTATTTTTTATCTATTTTTGAGAAAACCCTTCAAAATCTTTCATTTTGGCCAAAATTTTAGAGTTTCAGTTGGACTAGGACTCTGTCTCAGAGTTTTAATCAGACTAGGACTCTATCACGATTTCATCCTTTATTCTTGTTTTCCACTTGTTTTCAAAAACCTTCTCATCTGAATTTCAAAAAGATAAAAATCTTAGAGTTTCAATTGAACTAGGACTCTATCACAGAGTTTCAGTCAGACTAGAACTCTGTCTTTTATCTCTATTTTTACTTATTTTCAATAAAACCTGTCAGAATCTTTCATTTTGGTCAAAATTCTAGAATTTTCAGTTGGACTAGGACTCTATTTCAGAGTTTCAGTCTAAACAGGACTCTATCTTTCATTGCCATTTTTATCTGTCTTCGGAAAAATCCTTTAAAATCTTTCGAAAGAAATCAAAATTTTAAAATTTTAGTCGAATCAAGACTATGTTCCAGAGTTTCAGTTGAATTAGGACTCTAATCCTGACTTCATTTTTTTAGAAAAACTTTCAAAAACTTTTGTATCTATCTTTCGAACAATCAAATTTCAAATTTCAGGACTTCATTATAGAGTTTCAAAATTTTAGAACTTTGTCCCAGAGTTTCAGTCGGGCCAGAACTCTACTATGATTTCACCTTTTTACTTTTATTTCACTTATTTTTTGAAAACAGATCTAATTCTTAGAGTTTTAAAATTTTAGGACTCTACCACAGAGTTTCAATCGGTCCAGAACTCTACTTTGATTTCATCCTTTTACTTTTATCTCACTTATTTTTTGAAAACAAATTCAGTTTTAAGAGTTTCAAAATTCTGAGACTATCCTAGAGTCCCAGTTGATTAGGACTCTAACACTAGTCTCGTATTTTGTTCATTTTCACTAATCCCTAAGAAAGTCTTTTAAAATCTCTTTGTTTGTCTTTCAAAAACCCAAAGTTTAAGAGTTTCAAAATTTCAGGACTCTGTTCCAGAGTTTCAGTTAGTTTAGGACTCTATTTTTAAAATTTTTGATTCTCATCGGGTGATTTCAACTTCATTTCAAAACCCTTTCCAGTCTTTATTTCAACTTTTCAAAACCCTGATGTGGGGTCCACACAATTAGCGCCATATCTAGAAGAACTTTAATCCATCCAAGACTCTAGTTTATTCAGAACCTCGGTTTTATTTTCAAACTTTCTTTCAAAAAACATTCTTTCTTAAAATCTTATATTTCAAAAACTTGATTTTCAAATTAGTTTTCAAATTTATTCAAGCGGGGCCCACCCTACAGGGGTGCAAAACCCAAATCTTCAATTTTATTTCATTTCATTTTATATCTTTTATATTTCAAAAATGCAAAAAAAAAATATTAGTTAGTTTAGGTGTCCTTTTGAAATTTTGAGAAAAATCATTTAACCCCTTTGTTTTTAAAGTTTTAAAATCATTTTCTGAAAAACCAAGTGGGGCCCACTTAAGTGGCACCACATTTGAAGGTATTTTGGTTAACTTAGAATTAGTCAATGTCGTAATTAGGTTAGAAGTTTGAAAAGTCTAATTGATTTTAAAACTCTATTTGATTTTAAAATTTTAAATTTGTTTTAACTCTTTTTTAGGGTTTGAAAAACCAAATGTGGGTCACACTAGGTGACGCCACATCTGAGATATTTTAAAAAGTTAATTAGGTCGATTAGGTTAGCTAATTAGTGTTGGATTATGGTAGGATTCTTCAAGAAAATCGTCCCTCTCTCATTTGACTCATCCAAACCAATTAAAAAGAGTCTAAAATAATCAAAATTCTTCCTAATTAATGCTTTGAAGTTTCTATAAATAGGGGCACCCAAAGGGGGGGTCAACCAAGGCTTTTCTCAGTCTCTCTCTCTCCCAAATTTCGTGGTTCTCTCCTCTCCTTCAGCCTTTCTCCATTGTTACAGCCCCAAGGTAAGTTCATCTTCCTCTTCTTTTACTTGTTTTATTTTTTATTTATTTTTTTCGTGTCTTCACCATTGTCGCCCCTATGCATGACCCCTTTTCATTTTTTTTATTCAAGATTCATGTTTTACGATTTTATATCATGATTCATTGATCATCCATGTTTGTTTTCATCTTTTTGATTCATCAAAATCGTTGACATCATGCTCATTATATTAAACGCCCGAAAAAGATCGAGATTCGACCGTTCGATGGTCGAATCCCTCTTTTAATGGCTATATCAAATTCTAATCGTGTTTTCCTTGATTTTTTTATCTTATTTCATCATATTAATGTTTATTTTATGTGTTCAATCATCAAAATTTGACTCGCTACACTATTTATATTTTTTAGTGGTTTTTGCATGCTTAAATTAGGTTTATTCATGTGCTTTTTAGATAATATGTATTTTTTATTCCGGGTATGCGGGAATGATGTTATTTCATATTTATTTTTTTGTCAAAAAGATATAATTTTTTAAAGTAGATTTGTGCAGGTGTCAGTGACCTCCCATAAAAATTTTGGAGTATTTTGAGTTCTGTAACTTTGTTAAAAAAATAGAAAACCAAACCATGCTTCTTGAACCGTGAAAATGCTATGTAGAATCAGGAGCGGCTTGTTGAGGTGATATCTCTCTCATCAGAGATCTGATCAATGATCCGTAAGTTGAAGTGTGTTTATTATTTTGTCTAGTATTTTGTGTAAAATTTTCACTTTTTATATATTTTTTTATTGTTTTTCCTCTGTCAGAAATCAGAATCGGTTTTACAGAGCCCATTATGCATTGTCTAAACCCTAGATCAACTTGTGTTGATTGTATCTCCCTAACCAGAGATCCAATCGATGATTCATAAAATAGAGTATCTTTATCTGTGTGTTTACTATCATATGCTAAAATTTTATAATTTTTTAGTACAGTTTGATGTATTTTCTTGTACCCGAAATCAGATGTATTTATTTTAACTCATTACGTATAAGCCGAAATCAAACATAGATTTCTGAAACGATATCTTCCTAACTGAAGATGATTTTTCTGATCTGTAAAACGAGAAATTTTTATTAATCTATTTAGTATCTGTCTGTAAATTTTTATGGTGGTTTGATACCTGATTTTGGTCTGACACTATGATAGATACATGCCCGCGGGCAAAATTTTATATTTTAGAGTTTTATTTAATTTTCATATTAAAATAATGCCAAAAATTTTATTTTCAATTCTATTTTGATTATAGGGTTATTAGAAGTATCCCTGACATTTTTTGTTAATTTTTGAATTTATTTGGTGGGTTATTTGATTAAATCATAAAAACAGGCCTGCTGAGTTTCGATTCAACTGAAACATGGGCAAAAATTAATATTTTCATGATATTTTGATTTTTTATAAAAAGTTTTATATTTTTAGGGTTTGATCATGTTTATAATCATTCTAGGGTGGTTCATACCCGATTTGGTGTTAATTTGAATCCATTTGATCCTTAAATCAAAAGTTTTACAAAAAACTTTTCTGAAAACCCTGATTTCAAGGCCATAGTCTTGTTTTCATGGGCATTTTGGTTACTTTTCCTAAAAATACAAATTTCAAAGTTATTTATCTTTATTATTTATTTAATTTTATATCATCTTTTATTATGTTTATTTCAGGAAAATATGAGAAATGACTTATATCCGGATGAATCCAGTAATTTCCAGATATTGTTGGATAAATCCAAAAAAGCTGACATATCTTCACTAACAAGTTTGCTAGTTTTGCAAAGACATTTAAGAGTGTATTTTCTTTTATTTCTTTTTCTCTTTTTATGTAAATTGTAATTGTAAACATTTGAAATAAGAATTTAATTTCCTGTTTAGAATAAGGTTGCATCACATATAGTTTATTTTTTTAAATAAATGTCAATGTGTGATGGGTGATGATTTATGCATATTCGAACTCACCATGGTCTACACGAATGGCACGTGCACTAGCTTCTAAAGAGTTAATAAACTTGGTGGGTTTCGTATCTGTTGTCATAGTCAGAATACAAACACAACCCAGATTTATCATCTTTTTCTAAGCCACAAATGACCTACACTCTTAGGCATTTTTGGAAATCATAGCATATTTTTTAAACTTTTCTAAATATTTACCCCTTTTAGAATCAAATGAACTATATTCAATGCATATTCATGGCCATAGTCAGGGATATATGCTGAATCTATTTTATCTAAATTCTATAAGGCACAAAAATCTCTTTTTCAAAGATTTTCCTCAAATTCTTCAGAAAATATTTTTTGCAAATTGCATTCATTCATTCATCCAAGTTAGACTGTATCATGAATAGTTTTCACAGGGCCACACGCCCATACCTTTTGATGTTTTACAATTCAATCTCAACAAAAATCAGTTTTCTCAAAGTTATTTGAATTTCTTCAAAATCGATTTTCTAAAAACCTCAGGATTTCTCCAGAAATTAATTTTCCTTTTCTTCAGAAATATTTTTCAAATGCAATTTAGGATTTTCAAAGTATCTTCTTCTTCCAAGTATTTTCCAATTATTTCAAGCAAACATTATGTTTTTCAACCTACAATTTTCTAAAATTCATAGCACATGCCTCATTTTTTGTGCATTTAGGAATAAAACATCGATTTAGGCAAATTGAGCAAAGCAAAGCACCAGATTGATCCTTGGTTCAGTTACCTCTGGTTATGGTGCCAGGAACGGTTGAACCTCGTACCAACAGGCGAGTTCCATTCTTCAAAATTATCCTGCATTTTAAAACGAAGGTGAGTTATTTTCAAAATCTTTTTCAAATGTCAGTTTGACTTGCAAAAGTAAAATTTTGCAATGATAACACTCGGATAATCAAAAATTCTTTTCACCTCTGTCTAATGAGCTCTCCCTAGATTCACCATATATTTGCTAACCTATGTCTTCTTTTTTATGCTAGGGGACTGCTCTAAAGATAACTTATAGTTAAAAGAAAACATGATAGAGACAAGTTTCACACCTTGCATCTTAAAATGCTTCAAAATCTTATCAACATAACTCCTTTGAGTTATACAAACCTTTGTGTTATTTTTTCCCTTAAGTATTGTCATCACAAGCATATGATTTGTTGACCCCAAATCCTTCATGTCAAACTCCCTAACCAACTGAGCCTTTAAGGTTACAATTTCATTCTAACTTGTTCTCATAACCAACATATCATCGATATAGTGTAACAAAATCATAAAGCTCTCATTACCTGCATAACTGTAATATGCACAATTATTTGTGTTACTTCTTTGAAGTCCCAACCTCATCACGAAGGAATCAAATCGCTTATACCAACACCTTGGCTCCTACTTCAAACCTTATATTGATTTGGTCAGCTTTCCAACCAAATGTTTCTTACTTTCTTCGGTAAAGCCTTAAGGTTGACTCGAATTTTTTCATCAAGGTTTCCATGCAAAAGGTTGTTTTTACATATAATTATTCTAATTCCAAATCTAGAACCAAAACCATACACAAAACAACTCATGCTAACAGCTAAAGAAAATATTTTCATTAAAATCAATACCGGCTTGCTGAGCATAGCCCTTAGCTACCAAACGAGATTTATATCTTTCAATATTTTTAGCGGCTTTCTTTTTCAACTTATACACTCATCTGCAACCAATGGTCTTCCTACCCTTAGGCAGTTCAACCAGTTCCCGGTAGGGATGGCAGTGGACCGGGGCGGGGCGGGGGACAAGGTCTCCACCCCCGCCCCGTTTCAAAATTTGAACTTTCATCCCCACCTCCATCCCCGCATGGGGATGGATTTTAACCTCCACCCCCGCCTTCATCCCCGTTTCATGTCCTCTATCCCTGGTCCAAACGAAGGTGAGGCAGGGCAGGGCCCCGTTTCCCCTCGGTCTATAGTCATTCCTTAAAGGATTGGGGGCGGGGTGGGGCAGGGAAAGACGGGGATGAAGCGGGGCAGAGGAAAGCGTAAGTCCATCCCCGCAGGGGGGATAGATTTTAACCTTCATCCCAGCCTCCATCCCCGTTTCATGCCCTTCATCCCCGGTCCAAACAAGGCAGGGCCCCGTTGTCCCCCGTCCACTGCCATCCCTAGTTCTCGGGTCTTTTTTTTTTTTGCAAAGCTTTCATCATAGACAACCTCCACTTTGTTGCATCAACATATTTGCACGCTTCTCTATATATGGTGGGCTTGTTCTCCTCTGTCATACATGCATAAGTAGTAACATAGTCTTGAAGCCAAGTTGGAGATCTGCGGTCACACATAGGCCGTCCTTGATCTGCCATTGCCTATGGAATATCAAGATTACCATGCTCTTGTTTAGAATCTTCTCCATGGACGTCTACCTCAACATCTGGGGTGTTACGTAGACTCATTAGTCTTTCTGAAGACTCAATCTCGACCATCTCTGTGTCGAGAGTTTTTTTACCCTGCTTCACTTTTTGCAAAGAATCTTGATTGAAAACTACATCATGGATAATCACAATTTTGCAGGTAATAACATCTCATAATCTGTACCATTTAGATAGCCAAGAAAAATACAGTTTTTGGACAGCACATCAAGCTTAGTTATTTGCTGTTTAGGAATCCAAACACAAGCATCACAATCAAAAAGTACATTGGAAAGAGTAGTCAATTGGCTTACCAACCTATATCTCTTTTGGAATTCTACACTCGATACCATGTCGTACTAACAGCTTCTACCCAAAAGCACTGATTTATCCCAGCCATGCTCAACATACTTCGAGCTTGATCCATGAGAGTATGATTCATACGGTCAACAACACCATTTTGTGGTGCATTCCCTAGAACTGTGAGTTGCCCATTGATATTGTGCTCACTGCAAAACTCCTTGAAATCATTGTTTGTGTACTCTGTTTCATTATCGGTTCTCATATATTTAATTTTCCCTTTTTTGGTTTTCAAGTGATGCTTTAAACTTCTTAAATCAAGTAAGATCTCTATTCTTCCTTTTAAGCATATAGACATACTTTTTTTTGGAGAAATCATTAATAAAAGAAAAAAAAATACTTTGCCCTACCAAGAGATTCAATGGGAGACTCCCAAGTATCTCTAAAGATAATCTAAAATCATCTTGGTCAAGTCTCTCTAAAGATAATAGTTTTTTTCTCAAATTTAAAACATGCCTCATACTAGAAAGACTCCTCATGATGTCATGGAACATCTTGATTTTGACTTCTCCAATTCCAAATATTCTACATGAATTATGATTTCCTAGGTAAATAGTATGTCCATTGCATAGTCGATACATGTAGAAGTAGTCGTGCGTGGAGTCATATGGGAGGATGTACCAGAATCAATAACCCACTCATGCTCTATGCTATCACTAGGGGATAACAAAGAGTATTTCCCCAACTTTAGATGAAACGTTATCCTCTGCTATGTTTTTTCAGAAGCTTTCAAACTTGACTACGGTTCTTGGAATTAGGTTTGGGATTCACTTGGTTTGACTGGCTTCCCTTTGGAGTCTTGTGGTCCTCTTTTCATTGTTTTAGATTTTTGACTTGGCTTGGATTGATTTCTCCCACTCTTTTCTCATTTCATAGATCTGTCTCTTACCACCATTGCATCAATAGATGAACTCGTACCCAATTTCCGGCGACTTTCTTCAACAAGCAAGGTAGAAACAACTAACTTCATATTTAGATCCTTAGTGTTTTCAAGATTCATAATCATTTCATCCCATGAATCAGACATCAAAGGCAACAACAATGCAATATTTTCTTCTTCAATCTTGACATCTACAACAATCAAACAACTAGTTAAGTTGAAGTCATTGAGGTGTGCTTGCAATGATGAGTTGTCTTTTATCTTGTAGAGTTAGCAGCAAAGAAAGTTCTTGTTGGGCATAGACTTTTTCTCATAGATGTTTCTCAATTCGTCCCACAAACTTTTAGAGGTAGTTTATCCAACACATTGAATTAACACTGAATCGTCAAGTACAAAAAGTAAATCTATCATTGTTATTTAATTTTTTTATTAAAATCAGCACGGGGATGGATTTTAACCGCCACCCTCGCCTTCATCCCCGTTTCATGTCCTCTATCCCTGGTTCAAACGAGGATAATGCGGGGCGGGGTGGGGCTATTGCGGGGAAAAGTGGCGGGGACGGGACGGGGCGGGGCGGGGATGAGGCAGGGACGGGGCGGGGTGGGAAAAAATGTACGTCCATCCTCGCCTCCATCCCCTAACGGGGATGGATTTTAACCTTCGTCCCCGCCTCCATCCCCGTTTCATACCCTTCATCCCTTGTCCAAACGGGGTGAGGCGGGGTGGGGCGGGGCTCCGCTTTCCCCCGGTCCACTGCCATCGCTATTCTTACTTTGCTCTTTTTTTTTTTGCTTTTGGATATTTTTCCATTAAAGAAAGAGATGAGCGAACAATATGTGGGGACATGAAACGACTTTAGTTTCTCATGCAACTTTTTTTTTTCTTTCAAGTTTTACCCTGCATATGTGATCTAAATGGTCCATTTAGTGTGGATCAATGTTCGGATTACTGGATTCCAATTAAGCATCATTTTTCGGCAATACAAAATTAACTGGTCTTAAATGCACCAAAATTTATTGATATAAAAAATTAATTGTTTGTTAAGAAATTTAATCCAAGGTTCAATCCATAACAAATAGGTACATGCTAAACTCATGTACCTATTTGGATTGATTTTTCAAAGTTTTTGGTAGATCCAACTTCACATACATGATGTACATAGTTTGTTTAGTAAAAAATAGGAATAGGTTTTAGATCATGTGTTTGCAACATCTAAACACCATTTTCAAGTGTGTGTGTGTGTGTATATATATATATATAGCGAGAGAGAGAGAGACTAGAGTGTATGTGCTTGATGAGTTTTTCTGCTCTTTTGGTGTTTTTTTAGCAGTTCCGACCCCATAAATGTGTTGGGCATGGGTTTTTTTGCTTTTTTGGTGTTTTTTTGAAGTTCTGACCCATAAATGTGTTGGGCATGGTCGATTTATGAGGAATCCACACTTGGATCATGTGTTTTTTATAAAAAAATGATATTTGAAGCCTAAAAAATTTACAAAGATTTTGGACCATTGATTTTTTAAACTTTATAAAAACTCACCCATGTATCAGAATCGAACACTTCAAGCGCGATCTCTATAAAATCAAGTACATAGATCACATCTGTACTGTTAGAATTTACAAATAAAATAAAAAAAATCTGAAAAACACATCAAGCAAGTAACGCAAGTACCTAATGTTCAAGCACCTACGCTCTACTATATATATAGAGAGAGAATGGTAATGCTATGTAAAAAATCAGGAACTAGCAGTGTTGCGACCACCGTGTTAAAAAAATAATGCAGCAGTTGATCTGTGTGGGATCAATGGCGGAGAAGCATCTGTTAATAGTGGTCACAACCACCGCTAATGCTCCAGATTTAACATAATCAGATGCATCCAACGTGAGTTCGATGAAAACCCGTCTACTATTATGGGTTTTTCTATATATATATATATATATATATATATATATATATATATATATATATATATATATATAGAGAGAGAGAGAGAGAGAGAGAGAGAGAGAGAGAGAGAGAGCATTAAGTAGGTCCTAAAGTCTTTACCTCTTTGATCATCTCTGCAAAAGTTTTGGGCACTTGCTAAATCAGAATTTTGATTACAAAAGGTTGCCATCAAGGGCGGATCCAGGGGGCAAGGAGGGACTCGAGCTCCTCAAGTTTTAAAAATTTTCAACCGAAGTGGAAAATTTTTCAATATAGCATAGATCTATGATTTATTTTTTTTTATGATTGAGGGTATTGATTTAGATTTTTTTTTAAATTTCATGAACATTAATTAGGGTTTAATTTAAGGTTTTTTGTGCTATTTTTCTTTTCAATTAGCACTAAGCACCCATTTTAAAGTTTTGAAAATTTTTAACCAAAGTGGGAAAATTTTCAATTAGTATAGATCTATGATTTTTTTTATGATTGAGGGTATTGATCTAGATTTTTTTTTCAGATTTTATGAACATTTAATTATGGCTTTTACGTTTTTTGTGCTATTTTTTTCTTTTCAATTAGTATTAAGCATGATTATATTAATGACTGTTTTATAATAATTATTTTTTTAAACATATTATTAGTATAATTTATTAATAATTATTTTTTAAAATTTGTGCTATGCATTTTGTGCCCACCCTAACTTAGATTCTTGGCTCCGCCACTGGTTGTCATGCCATGAACGTGATTATTCTCTGATAATTGTTGTCGGTGGACGCCACATGAGGGCATATTGCCATTTTGATATGAATGATATTTCATTGAGCTGTGTGTGAGTGCTCTCCACCGTACGTAGATTATAATGTCATTGTAATATTCCAGCATCTAGTTGTAACGCTTACCCTAAAGCATTTATCAAAAGAGGCTCATGCGACCACTACCACCAACCAAACCCTAAAGCTTCCTACAGTCGAGGCACCCAGTATCAAGACCTATGTCACAAAGACACGAGGATGCGTTGACACGAAGATGCGTTACGCAGGTTCAACTCGTAAGCTCGAAAGTTTTTTTGGAAAATATGACAAGAGGAGACACAATTTTTCAATACAAAAACTATTTTTTGATATTTAATGTTAAAAATATATTTTTACCTTAAAAAATTTAAAAATATTAAAATATTGCCTGCACATGTCAGTGTCCTAGGCAGCTACCCCTGCTCTCTCTCTCTCTCTCTCTCTCTCTCTATATATATATATATATATATATATATATATATATATATATATATATCTTAGGTGCTTGCAATTCATGTTTGATGGGGTTTTCAGGTTCTTTTTTGTGTTATCTTTAAATTCTGACTGTATAGACGTGATCTATGTAATTGATTTTATAGGGATCAGCTCTTCAACTGTTTGATTTGATTACAAGTTTAAAAAAAATCAACTGTTTAAAATCTTTGTAATTTTTTTTAGGTTCAAAAAATCATTTTTTCATCAAAAACACATGATCCAGGATTCCTCATAAATCGACCACGCCCAAGATATTTATGATGTTGGAACTGCAAAAAAATATACCGGAAGAGCATCGCAGGCACTTACGCTCTACTGTATATATGTATATATATCTATATAGAGAGAGAGTATGGAGATCCTAAACAATCTTATCTTGTAAGGGTTTAAAAGAGATTGTGTATAAGTGTGTATTTCATTTGAATTTAAGGATATATTCTATATAATTTACTTATCAAAATGCATGCTTTAAATGATGTACGTTTCATGTCTAGTTTTTTTAGAGCATTAAAAAAATCAATGGCTAATATTGTACTAAAACTTAATGATGAAAAATTGGCTCTTTTTTTAATTGATTCAATTCAAAACATGGCGTTTAGTAAATATGCAACTATAAACACAACTACAGATTTAGACTAAGCAAAAAAAACTTGTAACTGTTCTTTTTTTAAATGTTTAGGGCGTTTATGAATAAAATTATTTAAGACTATGCACATTTACACACAAAGTTTTGGCCCCTATCGACAATAAGCTATACATTTTTTATCAGAACAAATATAAATAGATTTATAAAAGCATGAACTTTTTCAAAAAACATGATGCATTATCATGTTATCATGCCTGATTTTTGTAAAGCACCAATCATTGTATTCTAAGAAACAAGACTAAGGCTTGCTATTATGTTAATGTCCGCTTAAGAGACGCCACTTCTTATTGCTTGTGTTGCTTTCGAGTAGTGGGTATGAGAGAGAGAGAGAGAGAGAGAGAGATTGCTTCCTTTATTAATCTTAATTATATTTTTCTGCTGAAATAGATCAATTAGCGTTAATCTCATGTTTTGCGGCGAAAATTAAGATACACATTCAGCCCTCAAAGCACGATTAAGTTTTATGCTTGGCGGCTTTAATGTTATTTCTGTATATCAACAGTTCTTAAGCATCATCATTAACTTAAGGGTGCTTTTATAGAGTACCTAAGGTGGTGGTAGACACTTGATTAAAATAGATGCATGCTTCAAATACAAAATCTAACTTTTGGATCATGTTTAACTTGTTTCATTTAGTATTTTCATGCGTTAAAGTTGATTGAAATATGATTTTTTATATCACTTTTAGTTTCATGAATTGTGAGTCATTGATTTTCTGTCTCAAAAATAAGATATTATAATGTATTAAACATGATAAAACCTTCTGTCATAGTAAATAAGTCATGCTAAACACATCTTTATGGTTAAAATCTAACATTTGGTAGCTAGATTCATATAAACGTGGGTGTGTACCACCCGCCTGGTATCATGGTACAGACCCACCAAATATTTTTCCCTAACTTAATAAACAACATCCATATTTCAAAATGTGCCAAACGGACGATCACCACCTATACCAAAGGCAGTCAGTCGCTATATACAATCTGTTAATCTCTCTATTAAAAAAATTACAAAAGCACGTTCAACTTTTGATTTATTTATAAAAATATGCTTAACCTTTAAAAAATTACAGATACGCACCTAAGTTAAGAAACTAATTCTCAAAGACACGCCTCGGTCACTTAGCTGGCTTTATCATGATTAAATCGTAGTTTAATATAGTTGAATTACATCATTGCCCTTTTTCTTTTTCTGTTTCTTTTTGGATTTATAACCTAAAAGAAACCATACACCACACTAACACCTGATCACGTTGGCCCATTCTGTCATACATACTATCGTCGTCCTGACAGCATAAAACTCTGAGGCTAAAATCGCTGCCCCCAAGGCCTATGCTATGTGCTGGCTTGCGCAAAGGGACAACACTCATGAGAATCAAACCTTGACTGCGCGTCTAGCAGCCAAGGCTCCACCCCACTAAGCCAACCCTCCTTTGGGGCTTTTGCCCTTTCACTTTTAAGCTTTTAGCTAATTGATGCAGCCTACCATGTTCTAAAAAGTTCAAATCATGGAGCTTCAAGGTGGGGGAAGAGATTACCATGAATTCTAAGCCACCTCTTGCACACAAGGGAGCATGAGAAATGGGGCAGTTGGTGTTAGAAAAGTTTTAAAATATTAATAATTTTGTTTACTACCAAAAGTGTTTTGAAAAAGTTTAATCTCATATCTAAGAGAGAAAAGTTTTTTAAGAGGTTTAAATAGAGAGTTTGTTATCTATTCTTTACTTTGGTAAGCCTTGAGTCTTTAGGTAGATTGCGGATGGGATGCGTCATTTGCGCGTGCGTGCACGAGCAAGGGCGCTTGAGGCGCAATGTAGCGTTTTGATAGCGCACTTCGCTCGCAGCGGTGCGATGTGCAAATGTTCGTTTTGGATTTTCGATTTTGAGATATTTGGCCGTTTGAAAGGTTTTAATATCATTTATATTGAGTTTATGTTGCATTGTGATTGTTGGACGGTTTTGAAGGCCTTTGATTGACAGCCAAAGGTGAGTGACCGTTCAAGGACCTTTTCATCTTATTTTCAAACCGTCTGGATTATGGCCATTAATCTCATTTATCTCAAAACATTTTGGCCTTTCTCACAAGTCTATAAATCTCTTCCTTTTTCGTCTTTTGGATTATCGAAATTTCTGGCTCTCCAGTTTTCTTCTTTCTTTCTTCTCGATTTAGCTTGCAGAGTTCATGTGATTTAGCTTGGGAGAGGTCATCTGTTCTTGTGAAGCAGGAAACTCAGTCGTAACAAAACCCTTTTTCGCATCTTCAAAATTTTCGGAGTGGGGCGATTGAAGTTCTAAAGATAGCGATCTTAAGAACGTGTCTCTAGGCTTGAAATCTCTTTTCTGATATTCATTTTTCACAAGGTTGGGGTAACAGTTGGAGCTTTGAGGGGATTCTTGCCACGAGGGATAAGGTTGCTTTCCTTGCCTTTCGTTTATATGGGTTTTGTTGTGGTTTTGAAAGAAGGCATTGGGTTGTGCGGGATTGGAAACACGAAAGGCAATAAAGTAATTTTATCATATTAAACTATGATTTAACCATAGTGAAGCCAGCTAACTAAAGAAGGCGTGGCTTTGAGGTTTAGTTTCCTAACTGTGGGTGTATCTGTAATTTTTTAAAGATGAAGCGGGTTCTTGTAAATATTTCTATCTCGCTTGGACAGCATCAAATTCTAAGGGGGAATATCTTTTGCTCTTTGACTAGGAGATCAAACACAACCCTGGACCAGCCATTGCAAATTATTATATAAAAAGATATTCAGTTATTATATTATTATTATA
The DNA here is from genome assembly GCF_984573655.1 of Nuphar pumila. NCBI lineage: Eukaryota > Viridiplantae > Streptophyta > Magnoliopsida > Nymphaeales > Nymphaeaceae > Nuphar > Nuphar pumila. The sequence continues at coordinate 130,946,333 of NC_143254.1, read as the reverse complement.
TAATTCACAATACCTTTTCTTCGATAAGCAATGCAGCAATACCTTGCCCTTTGCCTTCACACATCTTTCTTTCCTTTTTTTTTCTCTTTTAATTTAATATAAAGGCGAATCACCTCATTCACGCTTTTACACGTGGAAATATTTAAGACTTCGACTGTACCATACTTTCTTGCTTGCATATTTTCTTTATCTTTTGTGAATCAAAACTTTGCAAATTTAAGCCGTCCAATTATGGTGTATAATCAAACTTTCTAAAGAGAAGTAAGCCCATAGAACATAGTAAGTATGAAAGGCAAAGCCAGCACGGCTAGGCCTGTCTCCACCGCTAGGTCTATGATCCTGAGGGTGTATAAATTAAAAAAATCAAATTTTATAAGAGCTATGAAATGCAACGGTCTGCAATGCATTAAAATTTTAAAATTAAAAAATTATATTTTTTACATCAATATTGCACAATGCAAATTGTATTTCGTAATAAATGGACCATACTACACGCATGGCCAAATAAAGCTGGCGCTAGCAATGTAAACGGCTCCCATTTAGATAGGATGTAGTCAATACCTTTGACTAATCGGATGGTGAAAAGCTCATATCATATCTGCTTTTTTTATATGTAAATGGGTTCAGATATCTGTCAAATTTGGATGTTATTGGGATTTAGTATCAAAAAATCAAAACCACATCAGCATCTAGTTATAATCCTATATGGTTTTGGCTTACCAAATGCAACTAAAAGAAATGGAATTCTGTGAGATGCCGGATAAAATCCGGTTCATTGATATCCTTAACTGAAACATATGAGATTCAGTTAGAAAGTACAGTACTTTAGAGAGCGTAGTTATATTTTCCTATTAACACTGCCCCCTTTTTTTCTCTTTCTCCTTTTTTCCTCTAGTTTAACATAAAGGAGACCCCCTTCTTCATGACACTTTAACACTAGGGATGGCAGTGGGGCGAGGCGGGGGACAAGGTCACCACCCCTGCCCGGCCTCAAGATTTTATCCTCCACCCCCACCTCCATCCCCGGCGGGGATGGATTTTATCCTCCACCCCGGCCCGCCGTCATCCCCGTTTCATGTCCTCCATCCCCGGTTCAAACAGGGATGAGGCGGGGCGGAGCGGGGATATTGCGGGGAAAAGTGGTCGGGACGGGGATCGTGGCGGGGCGGGGAAAAGTGCACGTCCCCGCCTCCATCCCCGAACGGAGATGGATTTTAACCTTCGTCCCCGCCCCCCCACCCCCGTCTCATACCCTTCATCCCAGGTCCGGGGCGAGGCGGGGCGGGGCCCCGCTTTCCCCCAGTCCACTGCCATCCCTATTTAACACTGCTACTCTCTCTCTCTCTCTCTTCCCAATCGAAGAAGATATTCCCTATTGTTTTTTCCTTCCTCTTACCATCCCACCACCACCCTTCCCTTTATCTTCAGACACCAGCCCTTCAAACCCCACACAAATCTTGTGAAAAATGGCAGATGAACAAGAGAAAGAGAAGAAGAATATTGACCCACCGCCACAGCAGCAGCACCAACCAATGCCACCGGCAAGAGGCCATCTCTGCCGCTCTCTCTGCGCCGTCCTGGTAGCCCTCCTCCTCCTGATGGGCATTACCGCCCTCGTCGTGTGGCTCGTCTATCGCCCCCACCGTCCCCGCTTTGCCGTCCAGGCCGCCGCCGTCTACGAGCTCAACACGACCGCCCTGACCACCATCACCGCTACCATGCAGTTCACCGTCTCCGCCCACAACCCCAACAGGCGCTCCGACGCCGAGTACCGCGACCTCTACGCCTTCGTCTCCTACCGAAACCAAGCCATCACCGCGCCCACTCCTCTCCCCGATCTCCGCCAGGCTGGCAAGAGCACCGTCATCATCTCGCCCATAGTCGGCGGTGGGCTCGTGCCCATCTCGCCCGAGGTGGTTAGTGGGCTCCAAATGGCTCAGGCCTATGGGCTCGTGTCCATGAGGTGGGTCTTGCAAGGCAGCGTCAGATGGAGGTCCGGTGTTTTCAAAAGTGGGCTCTATGGGATCTATGTCAGGTGTGATGTCATGGTGGGTTTGAAGCCCGGGGTGGCCGGCCAGGTACCCCTTCTTGGTTCCCCGGAGTGTAGCGTCGATCTCTGAGTCTCTTAGACTCTGACCCAGTTTGGTGTTTTTCTCTATGAATCTTTCTAAGCCGTGATGGATGTAAGGAGAGGGAATTGTGAATCTATGGAAGGTAGTGTTAATTGTGAATCTATGGAAGGTAGTGTTATTAGTAAAGCCAAGTGTTATGAGATAAAGATATGGTGGTTCCAGTTCTAGTTCTTTTTAGTTTTTAATTACCAAGTTCTGTACTTCAAACAAGATGGTCTGGGTGCGATCATACCAGCATTACTCCTCCGCATCCCATCAAAACTCGGAAATTAAGTGTGCTTAGTACTGTGATGGGTGACCTTAAAAGTTCTCGCCTGTTTAAACGACAAAGTTTGATAAAAAAAAGAAAAATAATAAAAAGAAAGGATCAAGTTTTTCAACCAGTCAATGAAAGCAACAAAGTGTGTCGGTGGTGGCAAATTCTGATGCATTTTGAGATTGATGCTTTGTTTATGTTTTACTGTATCTGCAACAAAGAGAGAAAATTATGTGGTGTTTTTAAAGAGGTCTGGGTAGTCTGAAAGATGCACATCATTCTTATATATATATATATATATATATATATATATATTCACATTTTGGTTTTGGGTCATCTTATTGACCTTCTGCATCTTTTTATTCATCTTCTTCTATTGGGGTGCTCTGATTTCAAGAGGGCAGTTTGGAATGTGCACAGTAGTTTGAAGGTGTATTTATGAATGGTAGTAAAACTAAATGTTGTAAAGTAGATGGTGAGATTTTTTTTTTTTTTGATATTTACTCTAGAAACTGCCTCCAATATCAGAGACCTAGCCACGCTAGCTCTGCCTGCTATACTTATAATCACTGTCCTGAGGGAGCGAAACTCGGCGGGTTTACCCCTTACCCGTAGGAGTCGCCAAGCTTCTAAGTAGATGGTGGTTTGAGTTTGCTTTATTTTTTACCACGTTTTCTTTTTCAGCCAATGTGGGCAATGACAGAAACAAAATGTGTCGGTGGTGGCAGATCTAAAGCAGTTTGAGATTGGTACTTGTCTTTGTTTTACTATCTGAGCCTCTGATTACCAACTTATGTGCAGTATTTAATGGAAACCAACAAATAAGTGATTGGAACCATAGAATACAACCACTCTCATGTTGGTTTTGCAGCAATCATATTGAGCTTCTGCATCAGCTCATTCATCTTCTTTTTCTTGGGGTGCTCTGATTTTCAAGAGGATAGATTCAAATCCAGTGAATGGGAATTGAAGGTAGATCTGGTTTTCGTCTGCATTGGGATGCTTTTCTCTTGTCTTCACGTGTACAGTGAGGCTCAAAAAGTGTCGGTGAATAGACATGAATGGAAGAAGTTGTGGTGTGGAGAATAATAGCAAGAGATGATGCCTCACTTTTAACCTTCTTTGGCAATTTGAACTTTGAAGTACAAAAGTGTGAAAGAATATGTTTTCTTTTGCAAAGAGTGTGAAAGGGTATTCAGAGATTGGAGTAGGGATGGCAGTGGACTGGGCAGGGGCAGGGAACAAGGTCTCCACCCTCGCCCCGTCTCAAAATCCAGACTTTCATTCCTGCACTGGTTTGGATTTTAACTTTTATTCTGGCCTCCATCCCCGGTTCAAACAGGGTGAGGCGGAGCATGGCTCCATTTTTTCCTCGGTCCATTGCCATCTTTAGAAGGATTGGGGATGGGGCAGGGCAAGGCAGGCATCGGGGCGGGAGAAAGCATAAATCCATCCCCGCACGGGTTTTGATTTTAACCTTCATGATCCTGCTTTCTTCCCAGTTTCATGTCCACCATCCCCGGTCCAAACAGAGTAAGGTGGGGGCGGGCCCCGTTTCCCCAATCCACTGACTGGAGTGAAACGCTAATAATTGTCTATTATTGCATGGTTGTTTTGGTAAATTGGATAAAAGGGAAGGTTCTTTGGTTCTTTTTTAGTGGGGTTCGATGGCCAATGTGGATATCACATTGGATGCTTCCTCGTGAAAGTGGGCATGGGATCGGATCCCAAGGACTAAAGAATGGATGGTGGCTTTTTTTATTCTTCCTCTCACTTTTCAAGTTCAATCACCATTTATTTATTTATGAATAGGATGCAAGGACTTCTATGGCACAATTATTGGAGGCCCTCAGCTTGCTCTTCTTTTTTAATCTGCTACTCATTATTTAGGGTGTCAACCTGTTGGTTTGGTTCGGATCTAGGTAAAACCAGACCTAAACTTTATTTGAGATGATGGTACCAGAGCTTAGACTGAGGTTTAATCGGACAAATCATAAGAGAAAACATACCCGAATCCTATAAAGATTACATGAACCAAACCCAGACTATATCCGATAAAATAATATTTTTTATCATTTTTACAATAAAAATTGTGGATCTTAACTTGAACTAGGGTCGGGCCTGGGTCTGGCATGAAATTTCACAAACCATACCCGACTTTGTATATTAACTGAGTTACTTTTACTAGGAGTGACAATTGGTTGAGTTTGACCCGGATTGTTTGGTGATAAATAAGGAGATCCCATTTGAATTCAAGTATGGTTTGTGAAATTCCATACCAGACCAGGGCTCGGCCCGAGTTTCCATTAAGATCTGCAAATTTTTAATGTAAAATGATAGAAATTATTGTTTTATCAGGTATGGTCCGGTTCTGGTTCATGTAATCCTTATAGAACTCAGGTATGGTTTCTCTTGTGGTGGGCCTAACTAGACCTGGTATCAGCACCTCAAATCAAATTCGGGCTTGGTCCCACCTGGATCCAAACCAGATCGAACCTCCTGGCACCCAAACTCTCAAGTCTCAACTATTCCCGGTTTGGACAGCCATAATTACAGATGCATACATCTTAGACAATCAAGAACTGAATGCTCCCAACTACCAACGGGGGCTCCTGGTAGGAGCTGTCAGTGTACGTCTCCTTGTGGTGGAATGTTGCAGGTTCAAACCCCAGTAGTACGTTGAATAATAACTGGTGGGATCTGCCTAACCTTAAAAAAAATGTATAAGGTACTGATAAGATGAGGAGCGCCTTGGATAAGAAAATGTTGTCATATGTACAATTTCAATACCTGTAAGTACATGCAAACACAAACGAAGGAAGATTGGTTTTAAGGCTTTGTTTGGGAGCCCTGCATTGGGATGAAAAAGACCATTTCCATTAGAGCTGGGAAACAAGATGAGCCGCTCATGTCTCGGCTCTTATTCAGCTTGTATGGAGCTCATTTGAACTCATGAAGTAGGTTCAGCAAGCCGAACATGAACGAGTGTTCGGCTCAGTTTGGTTTGTATAGGTTTGTTAATTAGTCATAAATATATTTTACATATGCTTTACATTATAAAACATATTATTGAAGTGTTGGCTTGCAAGCAACAAGTTTAGAGTCAAACCCTATAGTTTACAATGCTGAAACAATGCATTTATTGAACTTAGTTCAGTAGGGTATAGTCTAATTTCTGTTTTTAATTATAAAAATGTATATATATATATATATATATATATATATATATATATATATATATATATATTATTTATTGGTGCAACTTAATTGAAGGGCTAGGGCAAAGCAGCGTCCAAGGAAAAGGAAAATGAGAGGGAAAAAGAGATCGAGGAAAGTAGGCAAACATGAGCTTGTCTCATTCAGGGATGAGCTTGGCTTAGCAAAACACAAACAAGTGCCAAGTCATGGGCTCAATCCACTGGTAAACGTGCTTAAACCTGCCAAACATGCCCCGTACGGTTCATTCGGTTCATTTACCATCCCTAAACATAAGGCATGACCTTTAAATTTGCACACATATATACTAGTACTAGGAAATTTGTGGATCCCTAGCGGGTGCAACCAAAAACGGACTTAGTCTTAGGGATCGATCTGTTTTTTATCTGATCCACAAATTGAACAAATGGGAATGACTGGGTGAGTCCTTTCCATAGTTTTGTAAGAGATCCTGCTTAGATACGGCCTATAAGGCTGCAAACCGTTGATCAAGTCAAAGGTCAATTGTGATGAGCTTCTTATGCACAAACAACTTGTTATCCTGCTTCCTATCAAGCTTGTGCCAGAGAGTTCCGAGCAATATCACAAATTTAGGATGAAGCAAGTAGAAATTAATGCTAAATAAGAACTCTGAGAGGGTGTGTTTGACAAGTTCAATTACACTCATCCCCTATCTCCTATGTCATCTCTATATTCATACTCCATCTTGGAATCTCATTGATCACTACAAGGATGAGGGTCAAAAGCGGCTACTCTTTAACTGTGACAACTAAAGTCATCGCTATTGATCAAATAATAATGGTGCATTTTTTGTGCCCGCTACTTGCTAGGTAGCGGCATAAATTTTGCGCCATTATTACTCTATTATGGTCATGAATCTCGTTGTTATTGTTTCATCAATAATGATGAGATAAACAACATCGTGAATGCCTTGCCCCTGCACACAAGTCATCGTTAAAGACATATCTATAATGATGACTTTATATATCGTTAGTAAAGATATGTCTTTAACGATGACATTATCTGGCCGTTAAAACACTTTAACGATAATATTTAATGATTGATAATTTCACTATTAAAGATTAATAATGATGATATATAAATATCATTGTTATAGGGTTTACTCTATAACAGTGACCCGTTGGTCCCTAAGTATAGACTCTATAGCGGTGACACTATAGAGTCTATAATTGGGGCTCGTCGAACCCTTTTTAAAATAATTTATTTCTCACTCATTCTCTCTCTCTAGATTTGTCGGACCACCACCCTCCTCTCTCGAAGCCTCCTACATGCTCGGGCTTGAGTGGCATTGTCGGACCTCTGACCTCCCTCCTCCCTGCTCGGGTGATGTTGTTGGACCCTCCTCTCTCTCTCTCTCTCTCTCTCTCTCTCTCTCTCTCTCTCTCTCTGTGATATTTGCCAGGCCACTGGCCTCCCTCCTCCATGCTCATGTGATGCCGCTAGACCATCGGCCTCATCCTCCCTTCTCTCTCTCTCTCTCTCTCTTTGTGATCTCTATCGAACCGCGGGAGGATTCCTCCCTGGTCAGGTGACGTCGTCGGACCACTGGACTCCCTCCTCTCTGCTTGAGTGATGTTGTTAGACCTTCAACCTCCCTCCTCTCTCTCTCTCTCTGTGATTTCTGTCAGACTGCGGGAGGCCTCCTCCTTGCTCGGGTGACACTGCCAAACCACCAACCTCCCTCATCCTCCCCTCTCTCTCTCTGCAATCTCTGTCAAACCATGGGAGACTTCCTCCCTGCTCGGGTGACGTTGCTAGACCGATGATCCTCTCTCTGCGATCTCTCAACTCGGGTAACCTTCTATCTTTTGTTTCTTGAATTGTGGTTAATTATCATTTTCTTGTCGTGAGTGAACTCATCAGAATTATGGTTTTTGAAATTCTTATAACATAATTTTTATCTTGATAAAAAAAAATCATTTGAGTTACATTTGTGTTGTGATCTATATATATTTAAAGTGCATCTCATTTTGAAATTTGACATTGGGTGGAAGTTGAGGGTTATATACGGAGTGTGTATGTTGCAGGTGGTCATTTTGGAATTAACATTGTTGATTATCATCAGTTGTAGATTTTGAACCTTCTTTTGGTTGGACAGTCTCTCTCTCTCTCTCTCTCTCTCTCTATATATATATATATATATGTGTGTGTGTGTGTGTGTGTGTGTGTGTGTGTGTGTGTGTGTGTGTTGTAGATTTTGGACCATTGATTTTTTGAACCTTATAAAAACCCAACTATGTGTCAAAATCGAACACTTAAAAAATTGATCCCTATAAAATGAAGTACATAGACCACATCTAAATCACTTATCAAACTATACTTGATATTAGGGGCATTATTTAAGGTCTTTTTTTAGAATTTAATGGGCATCTTTTAGAATTTTAGAAATTTGTATTTTTATTTATAAATGCCATTGATTAACATTTTTCTTGTTGAATATAGTGGAGTCACCGTCTATGAATATGGATCAATCATGGATACACATTCATGATAGAAGTTTTGATCCTTATACATCTGGAATTGATCAATTTATTAAAGCATCACATGCTCGTCGATTTTACTGGAAGTGCAAGAAAAAGCAAATGCATTATCAAAACTTCAATTGTAATGTAATTAAAATATTCATAAGTTATCATACTAAATTCTCATACGGTTATCATCATCATTAATATTGTTATAATTATTTTTTTAGAATTTAATTTTTTTGAATTGTCAGATTATACTCATTCTTGAAGTGTGTTTGTTGTAGGTTTGAAGAGGATGTAGGGGAGGGGGTTGGAGAGGATGTGTGTGTATTTTTTTAAGTTTGTTTTTTGAAGTGTGTTTATATTTGAATGTATGTATGAAGTTGAATGTTTGAGAGAGTTTGATAGGATGAATGTTTGAGGAGGTTGGAGAAGTATATATATTTGAATGTATGTTTCATGATATATAAACACTAGTGTATCTTTATATTTGAATTGATGTTTGAAGTGTATGTTTATATTTGAATGGATGTATGTTTGAGGAGGTTGGAGAGGATGAATGTTTGAGGAGGTTGAAGAAGTGTATATTTATATTTGAATGTATGTTTAAGGATGTATAAACAATATTATATATTTATATATAAATATCAATTCAAATAGATATATATTTGAATTGATATTTGCAGTGTATTTTTATATTTGAATGGATGTATGTTTGACGTGTATATTTGAAGTGTATTTGTTATTTTATTTAAAGGAATGTTGTAGACATCAAAATTTCACGATGCCTGATTGCTAACATGCTCTTCAAGATAAGTGTGCAGGTAGCCCCCTCGCACTAGACATTGGAATGGACCGCCGTCCATTACTGGATGGTTGAAAGGTAATGTCGTATGTTGCTCGATGACAAAACATAGGGTGTCATCTACTAGGGAACGACACAGTCAGTTCGGCGTCCACTATACCGAACATGCATGGATAAGCCTGAGCTTATCTGTATCTGATTCCAACTGCCTGGTACATCTCCTAGGGTAGAAGAACTCTTCTTTAGATGAGTTTTCATACGGGAAAAATACTTCTAGGTGAGCATATTGAACTCTATAAATAGGGACTCACCCCTATACCCTAGAGCATCTGGAAATCTCATACCTACGTGTTGGCCTTGCGAGAACACATCTACTCAATTCTGACAACATGTTGTCCACATGCCATTAATGAACGCTCCTATCTACACGAAGGTGCTAACAGGCAAAAAAAATGAGCTTGAATAATAGAAAAAACCCTCCTAAGTTTGAAAAAGGTAAATTTCAAATCCCTAATCTATATCTTTCAATCTTGTTTCTCCTTTTGATTTGGTAGTTATATATGTTTATATCTTTTGATTCGTATATTGAAATCCACAACGATGCGATTTGAGCTATGGAGATTGAGAAAACCAGCCTCATCTTTACTTTCTCATCATGTGAAGGACAGTCAGAGCTTACAACAACATCCCTACGTTTGCAACGAATCTAAGTAAGCCCCATCTTCCCAGCGTTCAAATTTATTCATCAACACACAAAAAGATATTAAAATTAATATAAAATTTTTATTTTTACAGGTATGAAGCCTATAATGATGACATTCCTGTGTCAGAATTATTGGTCTTAGCCCTATGTCATCGTTATAACGTATAATTGTGACTTAATTGTCACCTTTATAGCTTATAACAGTGACTTACTTCTCGTTGTTATTGATTATAATGGTGAGTTAATTCTTCCTATTATAGGCTATAAAGACGACATAGAAATGTCACCGTTATAAGTATGTCGCCACTATAGGTGTTTCTAGTTTAGTCGAGATTCTTTGTTGTTGTTAGGTCACACATTAACAATGACCTATAAATAACCATTGTTACACAACTGAGGCAAAAAATTGACGGCCATTTTTTGTTGCCATAATAGACCTATAACGGCAATAAATAGGGCAATAGCAATGAAAAAGTTTATGCTATTGACCATCATCCTTGTAGTGATGCAAGTTATTATGATCAAATCCAACCTCATAGATGCGACATGACAGGTAGTCACTTATAACTAGGCACTTTGAGCAGGTTCTCAAGCACATGAGGAACTAGAACTTTCTTGGGGGCATTTGTTTCATTCCCTTTCCTATGAAAAAAGTTTTCTTTCATAAAAAATAGTCTCTTTCCTAAAAGGAGAGGTGAAACAAACATATCCATGAGAAACATATAGTAGAACCCATATAATAAATGCAAAAAAAAAACTGATTTCCTATCAAGATAGGTTCATACCTCCTCTCATAGGAAAGGGCTTTCCCTCCAAAGTGGCCCTTTTAAAAGAAAGAGGCTTTCTTTGGGTGAGAGTGTAATAAATGCTCCCTTAAGGTATATTTGATGTGGCATTCTGCGGGATGTTGTGGTGCTGCATCAAACAAACAAGGGACACGATGGATGCGTGGAATGTGTCTGTCGCATCCTTTTCAATGTGCTAAT